>NC_092759.1:34920462-35520462 GCF_047496795.1 Chiloscyllium punctatum | reverse complement strand
GGACAGAGAGAGGTGGGTGAAAGGGAGAGGGAGGCGGAGAGAGGGCGACAGAGAGAGGGGCACAGAGAGTGGGGGACAAAGAGTGGGAAGATGGAGAGCGTGGGCGACAGAGAGAGGGGCACAGAGAGTGGGGGACAAAGAGTGGGAAGAGTGGGAAGATGGAGAGCGTGGGGGACAGAGAGAGAGAAGGGGTCAGAGAGGGGGCAGAGAGAGACGGAGCAGGGAGAGGGCGACAGAGAGATGGGCAGAGAGCGGGGTAGAGATAGAGGGGAAAAAGAGAGGGGGACAGAGAGAGGCGACAGAGAGAGGGGACAGAGAGAGGGTGGACAGAGAGAGGGGGTGACAGAGGGAGGGGGACAGAGCGAGGGGGACAGAGAGAGATGCAGTGGGTGAGAGAAGGGGTCTGAGAGAGACGGGTGGGAGAGAGAGGGCGACAGAGATAGGGGGAACAGAGAGAGCCGGACTGAGAGAAGAGGTGACACACAGAGGGGACAGAGAGAGAGGGACAGCGAGGGGTCACGGAGAGGGGGGCATGGAGAGGGGGGCACGGAGAGGGGGGTTCGGAGAGTGGGACAGAGAGGGGTGGTACTGAGAGTCGGGGAGTTAGAGGGGGACAAAAAGAGGGGGGAAAAGAGGGTGAGGTAGAGATGGTCAGAGGGAGGGGGACAGATAGTGGGGTACTGAGAGTGGGGGAGATAGAGGGGGACAAAAAGAGGGGGAGGTAGAGGGGGTCAGAGGGTGGGGGAGATTGAGGGGGACAGAGAGAGAGGGGGGGACAGAGGGGGGGACAGGGGGGACAAATGGGGGACACGGGGGGGAGAGAGAGAGGGGGGGACAGAGAGAGGCGGGTGGAAGGGAGAGGGGGGCAGAGAGAGGTTGGACAGAGAGTGGGGGACAAAGAGTGGGGAGATGGAGAGAGTGAGGGACAGAGAGAGAGAGAGGGGGTCAGACGGGGGGGCAGAAAGAGACGGAGCAGAGACAGGGCGACAGAGAGGGGAGCAGAGAGCGGGGTAGAGATAGAGGGGACAGAGAGAGGGGGACAGAGAGAGACCGACAGAGAGAGTGGGCAGAGAGAGGGGGCGGACAGAGACAGAGTGGACAGAGAGAGGGGGGGACAGAGAGAGGGGGACAGAGAGAGATGTGGTGGGAGAGAGAGGGGGTCTGAGAGAGGCGGGTGGGAGAGAGAGGGGGACAGAGATAGGGGGAACAGAGAGAGCCGGACTGAGAGAGATGGGGACAGAGAGAGAGGGGGACAAAGAGGGTGGTTAAAGAGGCGGGTGGGAGAGAAAGGGGGACAGAGAGAGGGGGACAGAGAGAGGGGACAGAGAGAGGGGGACAGAGAGAGAGGGACAGAGAGTGAGGGACAGAGAGTGGAGAACAGAGACAGAGGCTCAGAGAGAGGGGGCAAAAAGTGGGGAGATGGAGAGAGTGGGGGACAGAGAGAGTGAGGGGGTCAGAGAGGGGAATACTGAGAGTGGGGAGATAGACGGGGACAAAAAGAGGGGGACAAAAAGAGGGGGAAGTAGAGGGGGTCAGAGGGAGGGGTAGAGAGAGGGGGGTACAGAGAGTGGGGGAGATAGAGGGGGACAAAAAGAGTGGGAGGTAGAGGGGGTCAGAGCGAGGGGGACAGAGAGAGAGAGAGGGGGGGTCAGAGTGAGAGAGTGGCCGGTGGGAGAGAGAGAGGGGGACAGACATAGGGCGAACAGAGAGAGGGGGAGATAGATGTGGTCAAAGGGAGGGGGACAGAGAGAGGGGCACAGAGAGTGAGAGAGATAGAGGGGGTCAGAGCGAATGGTACAGAGAGAGTGGTACAGAGAGTGGGGGAGATAGAGGGGAACAGAGAGGGGGTCAAATAAAGGGGGTGGTAGAGGGGGTCAGAGAGAGAGGGGCAGAGAGAGAGGCAGAGCGAGTGGGGGAGATAGAGTGGGACAGAGAGGGGGGTACAGAGAGGGTGGGCCAGAGAGGGGGGGCAGAGAAGGGGGGACAGAGAGGGGGGGACAGAGGGGGGGACAGAGAGAGGGGGGACAGATAGAGGGGGGACAGAGAGGGAGGGACAGAGAGAGGCGGGTGGAAGGGAGAGGGCGACAGAGAGAGGGGCACAGAGAGAGGGGTACAAAGAGTGGGGAGATGGAGAGAGTGGGGGACTGAGAGAGAGTGGGAGTCAGAGAGGGGGGCAGAGAGAGACGGAGCAAAGAGAGGGCGACAGAGAGGGGGGCAGAGAGCGGGGTAGAGATAGAGGGGACAGAGAGAGGGGGACAGAGAGAGGGGCACTGAGAGAGGGGCACAAAGAGTGGGGGACAAAGAGTGGGGAGATGGAGAGTGTGGGGGACAGAGAGAGTGAGGGGTTCAGAGAGGGGGATACTGAGAGTGGGGAGATAGACGGGGACAAAAAGCGGGGACAACAAGAGGGGGAAGTAGAGGGGGTCAGAGGGAGGGGTATAGAGAGGGGGTAGAGAGAGTGGGGGAGATAGAGGGGGACAGAAAGAGGGGGAGGTAGAGGGGGTCAGAGCGAGGGGGACAGATAGAGAGGCACAGAGAGTGGGGGAGATAGAGGGGGACAGAGAGAGAGGGTACAGAGAGAGAGGGGGGCAGAGAGAGAGAGAGAGGCCGTTGGGGGAGAGAGGATGTCCGCGAGAGGCTGGTGGGAGAGAGAGGGGGACAGAGATAGGGGGAACAGAGAGAGGGGGAGATAGATGTGCTCAAAGGGCGGGGGACAGAGAGAGGGGCCCAGAGAGTGAGAGATATAGAGGGGGTCAGAGCGAATTGTACAGAGTGTTACAGAGAGTGGGGGAGATAGAGGGGGACAGAGAGAGAGGGGACAGAGAGAGAGAGGGGGTCAGAGTGAGAGAGAGGCCGGTGGGAGAGAGAGGGGGACAGACATAGGGGGAACAGAGAGAGGGGGAGATAGATGTGGTCAAAAGGAGGGGGACAGAGAGAGGGGCACAGAGAGTGAGAGAGATAGAGGGGGTCAGAGCGAATGGTACAGAGAGAGTGGTACAGAGAGTGGGGGAGATAGAGGGGGACAGAGAGGGGGTACAGAGAGGGGGGACAGAGGATGGGGACAGAGAGGGGGGAGACAGAGAGGGGGTAAAGAGAGGGCGGGTACAAAGAGGGGGGTTCAGAGAGGGAGTGCAGCGAGGGGGGACAGAGAGGGGGCTACACAGAGAGGGATACAGAGATAGGGTGGACAGAGAGAGAGGTGGGACAGAGAGAGGGGTGACGGGGGGACAGGAGAGGTGTCAGGGGGACAGAGTAGGGGGACAGAGACGGGGGGACAGAGAAGGGGGGCAGAGAAGGGGGCAGAGAGGGGGGGTACTAGAGGGGGGTACAGAGAGGGGGACAAAGAGAGAGAGGGGCAGGGAGTGTTGGGGCACAGAGAAAGAGAGAGCGGGACGGGGGGAGACAGAGAGAAGGGGGACAGATAGAGGGGGGACAGAGAGAGGGGGACAGAGAGAGGCGGGTGGAAGGGAGGGGGTCTGAGAGAGGGCGACAGAGAGAGGGGCACATAGATTGGGGTAAAAAGAGTGGGGAGATGGAGAAAGTGGGGGACTGAGAGAGAGGGGGTCAGAGAGGGGGGCAGAGAGAGAAGGAGCAGAGAGAGGGCGACAGAGAAGGGGGCAGAGAGCGGGGTTGAGATAGAGGGGACAGAGAGAGGGGGACAGAGAGAGAGAGGGGTTCAGAGAGGGGGGCAGAGAGAGAAGGAGCAGAGAGAGGGCGACAGAGAGGGGGGCAGAGAGCGGGGTAGAGATAGAGGGGACAGAGAGAGGGGGACAGAGAGAGGGGGGACAGAGAGAGGGGGACAGAGAGAGGGGGACAGAGAGAGAGGGGGACAAAGAGGGGGGATAGCAAGGCGGGTGGGAGAGAGAGGGGGACAGAGAGAGTGGCACGGAGAGGGGGGCACAGAGAGCCGGGCACGGAGAGGGGGACAGAGAGGGGGGGTACTGAGAGTGGGGGAGATAGAGGGGGACAAAAACAGGGGGAGATAGAGGGGGTCAGAGGGAGGGGGACAGAGAGTGGGGTACTGAGAGTGGAAGAGATCGAGGGGGACAAAAAGAGGGGAGATAGAGGGGGTCAGAGGGAGGGGTAGAGAGAAGGGGGTACAGAGAGTGGGGGAGATAGAGTGGGACAGAGAGAGAGGTGCAGAGAGAGTGGGGGACAGAGAGAGAGAGAGAGGGGCAGAGAGAGGGGGGACAGAGAGAGAGAGTGGGACAGAGAGAGAGTGGCAGAGAGAGATGGGGCAGACGGAGAGGGACAGAGGGAGAGGGGCAGAGAGAGAGGGGAAAGAGAGGGGGGTGCAGAGAGAGACGGGACAGAGTGTAGAGGAGATAGAGGGAGTCAGAGAGAGGGGGGTTAGAGAGAGGAGGAACAGAGGGGGGGGCCAGTGAGAGGGGGGCAGCGAGACGGGGACACGGGGGGGCCGCAGTGAGGGGGTACAGAAAGAGACGGGTGGGAGAGAGAGTGGGAGCAGAGAGAGGGGGACAGAGAGAGAGGGGGGCGACAGAGAGAGGGGCGTGGGAGAGAGGGGCGCGACAGAGAGAGACGGGCAACAGAGGGGGAGACAGGAGGCGGGTTGGGGGGGCAGGGGTAGACAGAGAGGGGAGACAGAGTGGGGGACAAAGGGGGGACAGAGAAGGGGAGACAGAGAAGGGGGCAGAGAAGGGGGGACAGAGAGGGGGGACAGAGGCGGGGACAGAGGGGGCAGAGAGGGGGGTACAGAGAGGGGGGTACGGAGAGGGGGGTACAGAGAGGGGGTGACAGAGAGGGGGGTTCAGAGAGGGGGGTACAGAGAGGGGGGACAGAGAGGGGGCGACAGAGAGAGTTAGACAGAGATAGGGTGGAGAGAGAGAGAGGTGGGACAGAGAGAGGGGGGACGGGGGGACAGGAGGGGTGTCAGGGGGACAGAGGAGGGGGACAGAAAAGGGGGGACAGAGAAGGGGGGATAGAGATGGGGGGCAGAGAGGGGGGTACATAGAGGGGGACAAAGAGAGAGGGGGGCAGGGAGAGTGGGGCACAGAGAGAGAGAGAGCGGGACAGAGAGAGAGCGGGACAGAGAGAGAGAGGGGCAGAGAGAGATGGAGGCAGACGGAGGGGGACAGAGTGAGAGGGGCAGAGAGAGAGGGGGGGACAGAGAGAGGCGGGGACATAGAGAGAGGGGCGGACAGAGAGAGAGAGAGAGCGGGACAGAGAGAGAGGGGCCGAGAGAGAGGGGGCAGAGAGAGAGAGGAAAGAGGAGAGGGGACAGACAGAGAGAGAGAGGGGGTCAGAGTGAGGGGGCAGAGAGAGAGGGGGACAGAGAGAGGGGGGGACAGAGAGAGAGGGGGACAGAGAGAGAAAGAGATAGAGAGAGGGGACAGAGGGGGGAGGGACAGAGAGAGGTGGGTCAGAGAGAGGGGGGACAGAGAGAGAGGGGCACAGAGAGAGAGAGGAGGACAGAGAGAGGGGGAGAGAGAGAGGGTGACAGAGAGAGGGGAGGGACAGAGAGAGGGGAGACAGAAAGGGGGGGACAGAGGGTGGGGGGTCAGAGAGGGGGGGTACTGAGAGTGGAAGAGATAGAGGGGGACAAAAAGAGGGGAGATAGAGGGGGTCAGAGGGAGGGGTAGAGAGAAGGGGGTACAGAGAGTGGGGGAGATAGAGTGGGACAGAGAGAGAGGTGCAGAGAGAGTGGGGACAGAGAGAGAGAGAGAGGGGCAGAGAGAGGGGGGACAGAGAGAGAGAGTGGGACAGAGAGAGAGTGGCAGAGAGAGATGGGGCAGACGGAGAGGGACAGAGGGAGAGGGGCAGAGAGAGAGGGGAAAGAGAGGGGGGGAAGAGAGAGGTGGGGGGACAGAGAGAGGGAGTGACAGAGAGAGAGGGGGACAGAGAGAGTGGGGAACAGAGAGAGCGGGACAGAGAGAGAGGGCAGAGAGAGAGGGGCACAGAAAGAGGGGCACAGAGAGGGGGCACAGACAGGGGGGCACAGAGAGGGGGGCACAGAGAGGGGGCACAGAGAGGGGGGTTCAGAGAGGGGGACAGAGAGTGTGACAGAGGCGGGGGTACTGAGAGTGGAAGAGATAGAGGGGGACAAAAAGAGGGGAGATAGAGGGGGTCAGAGGGAGGGGTAGAGAGAGGGGGGTACAGAGAGTTGGGGAGATAGAGTGGGACAGAGAGAGAGGGGCAGAGAGAGTGGGGACAGAGAGAGAGAGAGAGGGGCAGAGAGAGGGGGGACAGAGAGAGAGAGCGGGGGGGTCAGAGAGAGGGGAATGGGAGAGAGGGGGGCGACAGAGAGAGACAGGCGACAGAGGGGGAGACAGGAGGGGTGTTGGGAGGGCAGGGGTAGACAGAGAGGGGGGACAGAGTGGGGGACAAAGGGGGGACAGAGAAGGGGGGACAGAGAGGGGGGACGGGGGGGACTGAGGGGTCAGAGAGGGGGGTACAGAGAGGTGGGTACAGAGAGGGGATCCAGAGAGGGGGTGTCAGAGAGGGGGGTACAGAGAGGGGGGATAGAGAGGGGTCGACAGAGAGGGGGCGACAGAGAGAGGGAGACAGAGATAAGGGGGACAGAGAGAGAGGTGGGAAAGAGAGAGGGGGACGGGGGGGACAGGAGGGGTGTCGGGGGGACAGATGAGGGGGACAGAGAAGGGGGGACAGAGAAGGGGGGGACAGAGAAGGGGGGCAGAGAGGGGGGTACATAGAGGGGGGTACAGAGAGGGGGACAAAGAGAGAGGGGGGACAGAGAGAGTGGGGCACAGAGAGAGAGAGCGGGACAGAGAGATAGCGGGACAGAGAGAGAGAGAGGGGCAGAGAGAGATGGGGGCAGACGGAGGGGGGCAGAGTGAGAGGGGCGGAGAGAGAGAGGGGGGGGACAGAGAGAGAGAGAGCGGGACAGAGAGAGAGGGGCAGAGAGACAGGGGGCAGAGAGAGAGAGGAAAGAGGAGAGGGGTCAGACAGAGAGAGAGAGAGAGGGGGGACAGTGTGAGGGGGCAGAGAGAGAGAGGGGACAGAGAGAGAGGGGGACAGAGAGAGAAGGAGATAGAGAGAGAGAGGGGACAGAGAGGGGGATGGACAGAGAGAGGGGGGTCAGAGAGAGGGGGGACAGAGAGAGAGGGGCACAGAGAGAGAGAGGAGGACAGAGAGAGAGGGGGGGAGAGATAGAGGGTGACAGAGAGAGGGGAGGGACAGAGAGAGGGGAGAGAGAGACGGGGGTGACGGGGGGGACAGAGGGTGGGGGGACAGAGAAGGGGGGACAGAAAAGCGGGGGACAGAGAAGGGGGACAGAGAAGGCGGGACAGAGAGGGGGGGACATAGAGGGGGGTACAGGGGGGCAGAGAGAGGGGGGACAGAGAGAGAGGTGGGACAGAGAGAGAGAGAGCGGGACAGAGAGAGCGGGACAGAGAGAGAGAGGGGCAGAGAGAGATGGGGGCAGACGGAGGGGGCAGAGAGAGAAGGAGATAGAGAGAGAGAGGGAACAGAGAGTGGGAGGGACAGCGAGAGGGGGGGTCAGAGAGAGGGGGGACAGAGAGAGAGGGGCACAGAGAGAGAGGAGGACTGAGAGAGAGAGGGGGAGAGAGAGAGGGTGACAGAGAGACGGGAGGGACAGAGAGAGGGGAGACAGAGAGGGGGGGACAGAGGGCGGGGACAGAGGGTGGGGCCACAGAGAAGCGGGGACAGAAAAGCGGGGGACAGAGAAGGGGGGGACAGAGAAGGGGGGGCAGAGAAGGGGGTACAGGGGAGCAGAGAGAGGGGGACAGAGAGAGAGAGGGGCAGAGAGAGATGGGGGCAGACGGAGGGTGACAGAGTGAGAGGGGCAGAGAGAGACGGGGCAGAGAGAGAGGGGAAATAGAGGGGGGGAAGAGAGAGGTGGGGGGACAGGGAGAGGGAGTGACAGAGAGCGAGGGGGACAGAGAGAGGGGGGACAGAGAGAGCGGGACAGAGAGAGAGGGTAGAGAGAGAGGGTAGAGAGAGAGGGGCACAGAAAGAGGGGCACAGAGAGGGGGCACAGAGAGGGGGGCATAGAGAGGGGGGCACAGAGAGGGGGACAGAGGGTGTGATAGAGAGGGGGCTACTGAGAGTGGGGGAGATAGAGGGAGACAAAAAGAGGGGGACAAAAAGAGGGGGAGGTCGAGGGGGTTAGAGGGAGGAGGACAGAGAGTGGGGTACAGAGAGTGGGAGAGATAGAGGAGGACAAAAAGATGGGAACAAAAAGAGAGGGAGGTAGAGGGGGTCAGAGGGAGCGGTAGAGAGAGGGGTGTACAGAGAGTGGGGGAGATAGAGGGGGGCAGAAAGAGGGATCAAAACGAGGGGGAGGTAGAGGGGGTCAGAGGGAGGGGGACAGAGAGAGGGGCACAGAGAGTGGGGGAGATAGAGGGGGACAGAAATAGGAGTAGGTAGAGGGGGTCAGAGAGAGAGGTGGACAGATAGAGAGGCACAGAGAGTGCGGGAGATAGAGGGGGACAGAGAGAAAGGGGACAGAGAGAGAGGGGACAGAGAGAGAGAGGGGGACAGAGAGAATGGGGGACAGAGAGAGGAGGGGACAGGGAGGGGGGGACAGAGAGAGACGGGACAGAGTGTAGAGGAGATAGAGGCAGTCAGAGAGAGGAGCGTCAGAGAGAGGGGGAACAGAAAGGGGGGCCAGAGAGAGGGGGACAGAGAGAGGGGGACAGAGGGGTGGGCACAGTGAGGGGGTACAGAGAGAGGCGGGTGGGAGAGACTGGGGACAGATAGAGGAAGACAGAGAGAGAGGGGGAGAGAAAGGGGGGGGACAGAGAGAGGGGGGACAGAGAGAGTGGGGCGACAGAGACAGACGGGCGACAGAGGGGGTGACAGGAGGGGGTTCAGGGGGGACGGGGTAGACGGGGGGACAGAGGGGGGATAGAGGGGGGACAGAGAAGGGGGGACAGAGAAGGGGGCAGAGAAGGGGGGACAGAGAGAGGGGGGACAGAGAGAGGGGGACAGAGGGGGGCGGGGGGGACAGAGGGGGGCAGAGTGGGGGGTACAGAGAGGGGGGTACAGAGAGGGGTGTGCAGAGATGGGGGGTACAGAGAGGGGGGACAAAGAGAGGGGGGACAGAGAGAGTGGGGACAGAGAGAGGGTGGGAAGGGGGGACAGGAGGGGTGTCGGGGGGTACGGAGGGGGACAGAGGGTAGGGGGACAGAGAAGGGGGGACAGAGACGGGGGTACAGAGAGGGGGGTACAGAGAGGGGGTACAGAGAGGGGGGACAGAGAGAGATGGGGGAGAGAGAGAGGGGCACAGAGAGAGAGAGCGGGTCAGAGAGAGAGCAGGACAGAGAGAGAGAGGAGCAGAGAGAGATGGGGGCAGACGGAGGGGGACAGAGTGAGAGGGGCAGAGAGAGAAGGGGCAGAGAGAGGGGAAAGAGGAGAGGGGACAGACAGAGAGAGAGAGGTGGGACAGAGTGAGGAGGGGAAGAGAGAGAGGGGGACAGAGAGGGGGGGGACAGAAAGAGAAGTAGATAGAGAGAGAGGGGGGACAGAGAGAGGGGGGACAGAGAGAGATGGGCACAGAGAGAGAGAGGAGGACAGAGAGAGAGAGGGGGGAGAGAGAGAGGGTGACAGAGAGGGGGAACAGAGAGAGGGGGGACAGAGAGGGGGGGACAGAGAGGGTGATATAGAGTGGGACAGTGAGAGAGGGGGGCAGAGAGATGGCGACAGAGAGAGAGGGTGACCGATAGAGAGGGGACAGAGAGGGGGAGACAGAAAGAGGGAGGGGCAGAAAGAGGCGTCAGAAAGAGAGGGATAGAGAGAGAGGAGGACAGATAGAGAGGGGGGCAGAGAGAGGGCGACAGAGAGGGGGGGACAGAGAGAGAGGGGGACAGAGAGGGGGAGACAGAGAGGGTGGCAGAAAGAGGCGTCAGAGAGAGGGGGATAGAGAGAGAGGAGGACAGAGAGAGAGAGGGGAGCAGAGAGAGGGCGACAGAGAGGGGGGACACAGAGAGAAGGAGCAGAGAGGGATGGGGACAGAGAGAAGGGTGCAGTGAGAGAGGGTGTCAGAGAGAGGTGTACAGAGAGTGGGCGACAGAAAGTGGGGGGTCAGAGTAAGAGGGGGACAGAGAGGGGGCAGAGCGGGGGGCGGGGGGCAGGGAGGGGGGAGCAGATGGGGGGACAGAGAGAGGGGGGCAGTGAGAGAGGGGGGCAGTGAGAGAGGGGGCAGAGAGAGGGGACAGAGAGGGGGGCAGAGCGGGGGGCAGGGGGGGCAGAGAGGGGGGAGCAGAGGGGGGGACAGAGAGAGGGGGCAGTGAGAGAGGGGGCAGAGAGAGAGGGGGACAGAGAGAGGGGGACAGAGAGAGGGGGACAGAGATAGAGGGGTACAGAGTGTGGGGAGATAGAAGGGGACAGAGAGAGAAGAGAAGGGGACAGAGAGAGAGAGGAGAAAGAGAGAGGCAGGTGGAAGGGAACAGGGGTCAGAGACGGGGACAGAGAGAGTGGGACAGAGAAAGGGGGACGGGGGGGACAGAGAGAGGGGGGGACAGAGAGAGGGGGTGGAAGGGAGAGGGGGGCAGAGAGAGGGCGACAGAGAGAGGGGCACAGAGAGTGGGGGAGATAGAGGTGGTCAGAGAGAGGGCGATGTACAGGGGGACAGAGTGAGGAGGACAGAGAGTGGGGACAGAGAGAGGGGGAAAGAGAGAGGGGGACAGAGAGAGGGGGACAGACGGGGGGCAGAGAGAGGGGGGGACAGAGAGAGGGGTACAGAGAGAGAGGCGGGTGGGAGAGAGAGGGGTTCCAAGAGCGGCGGGTGAAAGAGAGAGGGTGACAGAGAGCGGGTGACAGAGAGGTGGTCAAACGGAGGGGGACATAGAGTGGGGCACAGAGAGTGAGGGAGACAGAGGGGGTCAGAGAGAGGGACAGAGAGAGGGAGAGAGAGGGGGTGACAGAGAGAGAGGGGACAGAGAGAGGGGTTCAGAGAGTGGGAAAGATAGAGGGGGACAGAGAGGGGGGTCAAAAAGAGGGGGAGGTAGAGGGGGTCAGAGGGAGGGGGACAAAGAGAGGAGCACAGACAGTGGGGGGAGATAGAGGGGGTCAGAGATAGGGATCAGAAAGAGGGGAAGGTGGAGGGGATCATAGAGAGAGGGGGACAGAGAGAGAGGGGGACAGAGTGAGGGGGGGACAGAGAGAGGTTGGGACAGAGAGAGGGAGGACAGAGAGAGGGGGACAGAGAGAGATGGGGCAGAGGGAGAGAGGGACAGAGAGAGGGGGGACGGGGGAAACAGAGAGAGGTTGGGACAGAGAGCGGTGGGACAGAGAGAGGGGGATATAGATGGGGGGATCAGAGAGAGGGGTGACGGGGGATGTCAGAGAGAGGGGGATAGACTGAGTGAGGGACAGAGTGGGGAGCAGGGATGGACAGAGAGGGAGTGGACAGAGAGAGGAGGGATAGAGAGGGAGGACAGAAAGAGAAGGGGACAGAGAGCATAGGGACAGATAGAGAGAGGGAACAGGGAGAGTGGGGACAGAGAGAAGCGGACACAGGGAGAGGTGACAGAGAGGGGGCAGAGAGAGCGCGACAGAGAGAGGGGCACAGAGAGAGGGAGGGATAGAGAGAGGCGGGTGGGAGAGAGGGGACAGAGAGGCGTGTGGGAGAGAGAAGGGGAAAGAGAGAGAGGGGGACAGAGAGAGAGGGGGATAGAGAGGGGGGGCAGAGAGGGGGAGGAGAGAGGGGGGACAGAGAAAGAGGGGGACAGAGAGAGAGGGGGACCGAGAGGGGGGACAGAGAGGGGGGGAGTAGAGAGGGGGGACAGAGAGAGGGGGAGAGAGAGTGGGGGGAGAGAGAGAGACGGGGACAGAGAGACGGGGACGGAGGGGGAACAGAGGGACGGGGGACAGAGGGAGGAAGGATAGAGGGAGGGGGTGACAGGGAGGTACAGAGGGGGGGGAACAGAGAGGCGGGGACAGAGGGGGGAACAGAGAGGGCGGACAGGGAGGGGGGTACAGAGAGGGGGGCAAAAGAGAAAGAGGGGGACAGAGAGAAAGGGGGGGACAGAGAGAGGGGGGACAGAGAGAGGGGGATATAGAAGGGGTCAGAGAAAGGGGAACAGAGAGAGAGGGGACAGAGAGTGGGGGTAGATAGAGGGGGTCAGAGAGAGGAGAAAAGAGAGAGGGGGACGTAGAGGGGGTCACAGGGAGGGTCTACAGAGAGTGGGGGAGACAGAGGGGGACATGGAGAGTGGGGGACAGAGAGAGAAGGGGACAGAGAGACGGGGAAAGTGAGACGGGGACAGAGAGAAGGGGACAGAGAGTGGGGGGGATGGAGAGAGTGGGGAACAGATGGTGGGCGGGGGTGGACGGAGAGGGAGAGGACAGAGAGAGGAGGGACAGAGGGGGGACAGTAAGAGATGGGGACAGAGTGAGGCGGGACAGAGAGACGGGGACAGAGAGAGGGGGACAGAGAGAGAGGAGGGGGGGACAGAGAGAGAGGGGGACAGAGAGAGAGGGGGACAGAGAGAGGGGGACAAAGAGTGGGAGACAGAGAAGGGAGGACAGAGAAGGGAGAACAGAGAGAGGGGCACAGAGAGTGGGGGAGATAGAGGGGGTCAGTGAGAGGGGGAGACAGAGGGGGTCAGAGAGAGGGGGACAGGGAGGGGGGGACGGAGAGATGGGGTCAAAGGGAGTGGGGACAGAGAGAGGGGTACAAAGTGGGGGAAAGAGAGAGGGTCAGAGAGAGATGGACAGAGAGAAGGGGACAGAGAGAAGGGGACGAGAGAAGGGGGATGGAGAGAGTGGGGAACAGAGGGTTGGCGGGGGGGGACGGAGAGGGAGAGGACAGAGAGAGGAGGGACGGGGGGGACAGTAAGAGATGGGGACAGAGAGGGCACGGGGACAGAGAGACGGGGATGGGGGGGGACAGAGGGAGTCGTGACAGAGAGGGGGCAGTTAGAGGGCAACAGAGAGAGGGGGACAGAGAGAAGGGGACAGAGAATGGGGGGATGGAGAGAGTGGGGGACAGAGTGTGGGGGACAGAAAGGGGTGGTACAGAATGGAGGCGATAGAGGGAGTCATTGGGAGGGGGGACAGAGAGTGGGGGACAGAGAAAGGGGTACAGAGAGGGGATCAGAGAGAGGGGGAACAGTGAGAGCAGGACGGAGAGAGAGGGGACAAAGAGGGGGGATAGAGAGAGGCAGGGGGACAGAGAGAGGGGGGACAGAGAGAGGGGGGACAGAGAGAGGGGGGACAGAGAGGGGGGACGGGGGGACAGAGAGGGGGGTAAAGAGAGGGGGGACAGAGAGAGGGGGGAACAGCGAGACGGGGGACAGAGAGAGGGGGGACAGAGATGGGGGGACAGAGACGGGGGGGACAGAGAGTAGGGTACAGATAGAGGGGGGCAGAGAGAGAGGGGACAGAGAGCGAGGGGGGGCAGAGAGAGAGTGGGACCGAGTGAAAGGGGTACAGAGAGAGGGGGACAGAAAGAGAGAGGGGGCACAGAGAGAGAGGGGAACAGAGAGAGGGGGGCAGAGAAAGAGGGGGCAGAGTGAGGGGGGTGCAGAGAGTGAGGGGGCAGAGAGTGAAGAGGGCAGAGAGAGAGAGAGGGTGACAGAGAGAGGGGAGCAGAGAGCGGGGGTACAGAGACAGACGGGGACAGAGAGAGGGGGAGAGAGAGAGGGGTCAGAGAGAGGTGGGGTCACAGAGGGGGACAGAGAGAAGGGGAGAGAGAGAGGTGGGCAGACAGAGTGGGACAGGGAGAGGGTGACAGAGAGAGGTGGGCAGAGAGAGTGGGACAGAGAGAGTGGGGGACAGAGAGAAGGGGGGAGATAGAGGGGGACAGAGAGAGGGTGACAGAGAGAAGGGGGAAGAGAGATGGAGACAGAGAGAGGGGGGCACAGAGTGAGAGGGGCACAGAGAGAGAGGGGCAGAGAGCGGGGGACAGAGGGGGCAGAGAGAGGGCGACAGAGAAAGGTGGCAGAGAGAAAAAGGGGAAGAGAGAGAGGGGGAGATAGAGGGGGACAGAGAGTGGGGGCAGATAGGGAGTACAGAATGGGAAAGAGAGAAGGGGTCAGAGAGAGGGGGACAGAGAATGGGGGGATGCAGAGAGTTGGGGACAGATGGGGACGGGGGGACGGGAGGGAGAGGACAGAGAGATAAGGCACAGAGAATGGGGACAGAAAGAGAGGAGGAACAGAAGAGAGGCGGGACAGAGGGGGGACAGAGGGGAGTGGCAGAGTAGGTAGGGACAAAGAGGGGGGCACAGTGAGACGGGGACAGAGAGGGGTACAGAGAGGGGGGGACAGAGAGGGGGAACATAGAGAGGGGAGGACAGAGAGAGGGGGCGACAGAGAGAGGGGGGACAGAGAGAGAGGGGAAGACAGAGGGGTTCAGAAGGGGGACAGAAGGGAGGGGCAAGAAGGAAGGGACAAAGAGGGGGGCACAGAGAGACGGGGATAGAGAGGGTTACAGAGAGGGGGGATAGAGGGGGGGGACAGAGAGAGGGGAGGACAGAGTGAGGGGGCGACAGAGAGAGGGGGCGACAGAGAGGGGGGGACAGAGAAAGGGGGTACAGAGAGGGGAGGGGACAGAGGGGGGGACGGAGAGGGGGGACAGAGAGAGGGGGGGGACAGAGAGAGGGGGAGGACAGAGAGGGGGGAGGACAGAGGGGGGACAGAGAGAGGGGGGGACAGAGAGAGAGAGGGGGAAAGAGAGAGGGGGAGGACAGAGAGGGGAGGACAGCGAGAGGGGGGGGACAGAGAGAGGGGTGGACAGAGAGGGGGGGACAGAGAGTGGGGGGACAGCGAGATGGGGGGACAGAGAGGGGGGGACAGAGAGAGGGGGAGACAGAGAGAGAGGAAGCAGAGAGAGAGGGGGACAGAGAGAGGGGGGCAGACAGAGAGGGGGAGCAGAGAGAGAGGGGGACAGAGAGAGGAAGCAGAGAGAAAGGGGGCAGAGAGAGACGGGGGCAGAGAGAGTGGGGGAGCAGAGAGAGAGGGGGACAGAGAGAGAGGAAGCAGAGAGAGAGGGTGCAAAGAGAGAGGGGGCAGAGAGAGAGAGGGCAGAGAGAGAGGGGTCAGAGAGAGCGGGGGACAGAGAGAGAAGGTGCAGAGAGAGATGGGGCAGAGAGAGAGGGGACAGAGAGAGGTTGGGCAGTGAGAAAAGGCACCATCCCACTGACTGTATCCATCACTTCCATTTGTAACCAATAAAAATGTTGATTAAAGCGTGCCGAGCAGCAGAGTGACCGATGTTGTTGTGTGTCTTTGTGTTGGAGAAGCTGAGCTGGAGAGAGACAGACTCAGCCCCAAGTCCTGGTCCTCAGGGAAGGGGAGTGTACCGCGCCCTGAGCTCAGGAGCTGGGTATAACTCCCTCTGACCACCCCCCCATTCCAACCTGGCCTCCCCATTTTCTCTCTCCTAATCTTCCTCCTCACTTTTCTCCCTCTCTCTCGTTCTGCACACTCCCTCTTTCTCACCACCTCTCCCTTTTACTCTCCCTCATCTCCCTCTCTCTCACACCCTCCCAACCCCGGTCTCTCCACTTGGCTTCACTCCTCCCTATCCCCCTCCCCCCTCGCCGTGTCTGTCTCCCTCCCACAATTCCGTCTCTACCCAATTTTCCATCCTCCCACCTCTCACATCCCACCCCCAGCCCCCACACGCAGCCTCACAACCACAAACCTCCCAGACTCTGGGTCAGAGGGAGAGGGAAAAACCAGGGAGACAGAGTGTGTCAGAGAGAGAGGGAGGGAAGGAGAGAGATTCAGTCAAAGAGAAACGATGGGAGGTGGGGAGAGAGAGAGAGAGAGATACCGAGGGAGGGGGATCGAGAGTGAGAGAAGGTGGAGAGAGAGTGAAGGAGCAGGGAGAGAGAGAGGGGCAAGAGAGAGAGAGAGTGTGAAAGTGAGAGAGAGAGCGAGACAGGGGAGGAGTTAATGAGAGGCGCGAGAGTCAGGGGCGAGCGAGGGAGGGTGAGACAGGGGGGAAGAGAGGGGGAGAGAGTGTGGGCAAAGAGAGAGAGAGTGGGGGGAGAGAAAGTTCGGGGAGAGAAAGAGGGGAAGGAGAGAGAGGGGAGAGAGCGCAGAGATAGAGAGGGAAGAGAGAGCGAGAGAGAGAGAGAGCGAGCGAGAGAGAGAGAGATTGGGAGAGAGAGGAGGGGAGAGAAGGGAAGAGAGATGCGCGAAGAGAGAGGAGGGGAGAGAGGAGGGGGAGAGAGGAGGGGTAGCGAGAGGAGGAAAGAGAGAGGAGGGGAGAGAGGAGGGTCAGAGAGGAAGGAAGAGAGAGGAGGGAGGAGAGAGAGGAGGGGGAGAGGAGGGCGTGAGACAGGTGAGAGGGGGAAGGGGTAGAGAGAAGAGGGGAGAGAGCGTGGGAGAGAGAGGGTGGGAGAGAGAGGGGAGGCTGAGCGGGTGGAGGGGAAGGTAGAGTAAGAGGGGAGGGAGAGTGGGAGGGGAGGGAGAGTGAGAGGGAGGGGAGGGCAAGAGAGGGGAAGGAGAGTGAGGGGGAGGGAGAGAGACGGGAGGGCCAGAGAGGGGAGGGAGAGAGAGAGGGGGCAGGGAGAGAGGGGAGAGAGCCAGTGAGGGGTGGGCGAGTGAGAGGGGAGGGCGAAAGAGGGGAGGGAGAGAGAGAGGGGAGGGCGAGAGAGAGGGGAGGGCGAGAGAGAGGGGAGGGTGAGAGAGAGGGGAGGGCGAGAGAGGGGGGAGCGAGAGAGGGGAGAGAGCGGGAGGGGGGAGAGAGATGGGTGAGACAGAGGGGGTGAGGGAGTGAGGGTGAGAGAGAGGGGGTGTGTGAGAGAGAGTGGGTGTGAGAGAGTGAGATGGGATGGAGAGAGAGGGGGTGTGAGAGACAGAGGGAGATGGAGAGGGAGAGAGAGGGGGGCAGAGGGGGGAGAGAGAGGGGGTTGGGGGTAAGAAGGGGTTGAGAGAGAAGGGGTCATTGAGAGAGAAAGTGGAGGGTAGGAGAGAGAGTAGCGTGAGTAGGAGAGGGTGTGAGAGAGAGAGTGGGTGAGAGAGAGCGGTGAGCGAGAGGGGGAGTTGTTAGAGAGAGAGCGAGGGGTAAGACAGAACGGGTGTGAGAGAGGGAGGGGGGGTGTGATGGTGAGGGGGGTGCGAGGGGGTGAGAGAGAGAGAGGGGTGAGAGACAATGGGTGATTGAGAGAGAGAAAGTGGGGAGGGAGTAAGAGAGAGAGTGGAGTGAGAAGGAGAGGGTGCGATTGAGAGAGTGTGTGAGAGAGAGCGGTGAAAGAGAGGGGTGGGGGCGAGGGGTTAGAGAGAGAGCGTGGGTAAGAGCGAACGGGTGTGAGAGGGCATGAGAGAGAGGGGTTAGAGAGGTTGGTGAGAGAGAGAGAGGGTTTGAGAAAGAGAGAGGGCGTGAGCGATTGAGGCGTGAGAGAGTGAGGGGATGAGAGAGTGAGGGGAGGAGAGAATGAGGGGATTTAAGAGGGGGTGGTGAGAGAGAGAGCGTGGTGAGAGAGAGGTGGGTGAGAGAGAGGAAGTGAGAGAGAGGGGGTGAGAGAGTGAGGGTGTGAGAGAGTGAGGGGATGAGAGAATGAGGGGGTTTGAGAGAGGGGGTGGTGAGAGAGAAGGGGGTGAGAGAGACAGAGGGTTGAGAGAGAGGGAGGTGGGAGAGAGAGAGGGGTGAGAGAGAGGGGTGAGAGAGTGAGAGGATGGAAGAGAGGGGGTGGGAGAGAGAGGGGTGAGAGAGAAAGAGGAGGTGAGAGAGAGGGAGAGAGATGGTGGGAGAGAGGGAGGGGTGAGAGAGCGAGGGTGTGTGAGAGTGTGCGAGAGAGGGGGATGTGAAAGAGATTGGGGTGGGAGAGAGAGGGGTGACGGAGAGAGAGGGGGAGAGAGAGAGGGGAGTGAGAGAGAGATGGATGTGTGAGAGAGAGAGGGGTTGAGAGAGAGTGGGGTGAGAGACTGATGGGGTAGGAGAGTGAGGGGATGAGAGATTGAGGAGTGTTGAGAGAGGGGGGTGGTGAGAGGGGGCGGTGAGAGAGAGATGGAGTGAGAGAGAGAGGGTTGAGAGAGGGGTTGACAGATAAAGAGAGGTCTGAGAGAGACAGGGGTGAGAGAGGAAGAGAGGGGTGAGAGAGAGACGGGAAGAGAGAGGGGGGTGAGCGAGAGGGGTGAGAGGGGGAGGGGTTAGAGAGAGAGAGCGCGGGGTAAGAAAGAAAGGGAGGGGGTGAGAGAGGGAGGAGGGGTGAGAGGGGGTGACAGAGAGAGGGGTGAGAGAGAGAGGGGTTGAGACAGTGAGGGGGGTTGAGAGAGGTGGTGGTGAGAGAGGGGTGGTGAGAGACACAGGGAGTGAGAGAGAGGTGTGCAAGAGAGGGGGTGAGAGAGCGAGGGGTGAGAAAGAGGGGTTGAGAGAGAGGGGGTAAGAGAGAGAGAGGGGGTTGAGAGTGAGAGGGGTGGGGGGTGAGAGAGAGAGGGGTGGGGGTGAGAGAGAGAGGGGTGAGAGAGTGAGAGGGTCGAAGAGAGGGGGTGTGGGAGAGAGAGGGGAGAGCGAGTGAGGGGAGGGCGAGTGAGAGGGGAGTGTGAGAGAGGGAAGAGCAAGAGAGGGGGAGAGAGCAGGGGAAGAGAGAGGGGTGAGACAGAGGGGTGAGGGAGTGGGGCTGAGAGAGAGGGGGTGGTGAGAGAGAGGGGGAGTGAGAGAGAAGGGGAGTGAGAGAGAGAGAGCGAGAGAGAGAGGGGTGAGAGCGAGGGGTTTAGAGAGAAAGAGAGGTGTGTGAGAGAGAGAAGGGTGAGAGAGAGGGTGTGAGATAGAGTGGTGAGAGAGGGGTTGAGAGAGAAAGAGAGGGGTGAGAGAGAGAGGGGAAGAGACAGAGGATGTGAAGGAGAAGGGTGATGGGGAGGGGTTAGAGACAGAGAGCGCGGTGTAAGAGAGAAAGGGAGAGGGGTGGGGGGTGAGAGAGGGAGGAGGGTTGAGAGGGGGTGACAGAGAGAGGGGTTGCGAGAGGGCGTGGTGAGAGACACAGGGAGTGAGAGAGAGGTGTGCGAGAGAGGGGGTGAGAGAGCGAGGGGTGAGAAAGAGGGGTTGAGAGAGAGGGGGGTGAGAGAGAGGGGGGTTGAGAGTGAGAGGTGTGGGGGGGGTGAGAAGGAGAGGGCTTGGGGGGTGAGAGAGAGAGGGGGGTTGAGAGAGTGAGAGGGTGGAAGAGAGGGGGTGCGGGAGAGAGAGGGGTGTGAGAGAGAGACCTGGGTGAGAGGGCGGTGAGAGGGAGAGGTGGGAAGTGAGTGGCAGAGAGGGCGTGGGAGACAGAGGGGTGAGGGAGAGCGGGGTTAGAGAGAGGGACGAGAAGGAGAGAGAGGGGATAAGAAAAAGGCAGAGAGATGGTGGGAGAGAGGGAGGGGGTGAGAGACCGAGGGTGTGTGAGAGTGCGTGTACGAGAGAGGGGGATGTGAAAGAGATTGGGGGTGGGAGAAAGAGGGGTGACAGAGAGAGAGGGGTTGAGAGAGTGAGGGTGTGAGAGAGTGAGGGGATGAGAGAGTGAGGGAGTTGGAGAGAGGGGATGGTGAGAGAGAGGGGTTGAGAGAGAGAGGGAGCGAGAGAGAGGGGGTAAGAGAGAGAGGTGTGTTGAGAGAGAGAGGGGATGAGAGAGAGGGAGTGAGAAGGAGAGAATGGGGATGAGAAAGAGGCAGAGAGATGGTGGGAGAGAGGGAGGGGTGGGGTGAGTGCGAGGGTGTGTGAGAGTGTGTGAGAGAGAGGGGGGTTGTGAAAGAGATTGGGGTGGGAGAGAGAGGGGTGACGGAGAGAGAGGGGTTGAGAGAGTGAGGGTGTGAGAGAGTGAGGGAATGAGAGAGTGAGGGGATGAGAGAGTGAGGGGGTTGGAGAGAGGGGATGGTGAGAGAGAGGGGGTGAGAGAGAGAGGGAGTGAGAGAGAGGGGTAAGAGAGAGAGGTGTGTTGAGAGAGAGAGGGGGTGGAGGGTGAGAGAGAGAAGGGTGAGTGAGAGAGGGTTGAGAGAGGGGGGTGGGAGACAGAGGGGGGCGAGAGAGAGGAATGAGAGAGTGAGTGGGTGGAAGAGAGGGGGTTGGGAAAGAGAAGGGGTGAAAGAGAGAGAGAGAGAGCTGGGGTGAGAGGGCGGTGAGAGGGAGAGGTGGGAGTGAGTGACAGAGAAGGGGTAGGAGAGAGAGGGGGTGAGAGTGAGCGGGGGTGAGAGAGAGGGAGTGAGAAGAGAGAAAGGGGATGAGAAAGAGGCAGAGAGATGGTGGGAGAGAGGGAGGGGGTGAGAGTGCGAGGGTGTGTGAGAGTGTGTGAGAGAGGGGGGGTTGTGAAAGAGATTGGGGTGGGAGAGAGAGGGGTGACGGAGAGAGAGGGGGTGAGAGTGGTGAATGTGAGAGAGAGCGAGGGGTTGAGAGAGGGGGGTGAGAGACTGAGGGGGGTGAGAGAGTGAGGGGGGTTGAGAGAGGGGGTGGTGAGAGAGAGGGGGAGTGAGAGAGAGTGGGGTGAGAGAGACGGGGGTAAGAGAGTGAGGGGTTGAGAGAGAGGGGGTGAGAGACTGAGGGTGTGAGAGAGTGAGGGGGTTTGAGAGAGGGGGGTGGTGAGAGAAAGGGAAGTGAGAGAGAGGGGGAGAGAGAGGGGGGGTAAAAGAGAGAGGGGTTGAGAGAGTGAGGATGTGAGAGTGAGGGTGTGAGAGAGTGAGGGTGTGAGAGAGTGAGGGGATGAGATAGTGAGGGGATGAGAGAGAGAGAGCTGTGTTGAGAGAGAGAGGGGTTGGAGGGTGAGAGAGAAGGGTGAGAGAGAGAGAGAGGGTTGAGAGGGGGTGTGGGAGAGAGAGGGGGTGAGAGAGAGAGAGCTGGGTGAGAGGCCGGTGAGAGGGAGAGGTGGGAGTGAGTGACAGAGAAGGGGTGGGAGAGAAGGGATGAGAGAGAGCGAGGGTGAGAGAGAGGGAGGGAGAAGGAGAGAAAGGGGATGAGAAAGAGGCAGAGAGATGGTGGGAGAGAGGGAGGGGGTGAGAGTGCGAGCATGTGTGAGAGTGTGTGTGAGAGAGAAGGGGTTGTGAAAGAGATTGGGGTGGGAGAGAGGGGTGAGGAAGAGAGAGGGGAGATTGAGGGGTGTCGAGAGAAGGGGTGGTGAAAGAGGGGGCGTGAGAGAGAGAGGGAGTGAGAGTGAGGGGTGAGAGAGTGACAGACAGAGAGAACGATAGAGCAAGATTGAGAGCGAAGAGGTGAGAGAGATAGGGTGGACTGAGAGAGAGTGAGAGAGAGAGTGAGAGTGACAGAGAGAGAGAGCATGAGCGAGAGAGAGCGAACGAGAGAGACTGTGAGATAAGAGAGAGCGGGAGGCAAGAGAGTGGGATAGAGGCAGGAAGAGAGAGAGAGCGTGAGAAGCGGGTGAGAGAGTGAGAGAGACCGCAAGAGGAAGAGAGCGAGCGGACGAGTGAGAGAGAGAGAGAGGATGCGAGAGATAGAGGGGGGTGAGAGAGGGGTGCGAGACAGAGGGATGAGAGAGAGGAGGTGAGATAGAGGGGGAGAGAGAGAGAGAGCTGGGTGAGAGGGCGGTGAGAGGGAGAGGTGGGAGTGAGTGACAGAGAGGAGGTGGGAGAGAGAGAGTGGGTAAGAGAGTGGGAGCGAGAAGGAGAGAGGGGGATGAGAAAGAGGCAGAGAGATGGTGCGACAGAGGGAGGGGGTGTGAGTGCGAGGGTGTGTGAGAGTGTGTGTGTGAGAGAGAGGGGGGATGTGAAAGAGATTGGGGTGGGAGAGAGGGGTGATGGAGAGAGAGGGGAGAGAGAGAGGGGTGTGAGAGGGAGATAGATGTGAGAGAGAGAGAGACGGGGCTTGAGAGAGAGAGTGGTGAGAGACTGAGGGGGTGAGAGAGTGAGGGGATGAGAGATTGAAGGGTGTTGAGAGAGGGAGTGTTGAGATGGGGACGGTGAGAGAGAGAGGGAGTGAGAGAGAGGGTTGAGAGAGAGGGGGGTGAGAGAGAGGGTGTGAGAGAGAGGGTGTGAGAGAGGGGTGAGAGAGAGGGGTGAGAGAGAGGGGGTTGAGAGAGAAAGAGAGGGGTGAGAGAGAGGGGAAGAGAGAGAAAGAGAGGGGTGAGAGAGAGAGGGGAAGAGGGAGAAATAGAGGGGTGAGAGAGGGGAAGAGAGAAGGGTCAGTGAGGGGGTGAGAGAGTGAGGGGATGAGAGAGTGAGGGGGTGTTGAGCGAGGGGTTGGTGAGGGGGGTGAGAGAGAGAGGGGGTGAGAGAGAGAGGGGTGAGAGAGAGCGTGGTGAGAGAGCGGGGTTGAGATAGAGAGGGGTTGAGAGAGAGAAGGGGGTGAGAGAACGAAGGGGTGAGAGAGAGGGGGTGAGAGAGAGCGGGGTGAGAGAGCGGGGTTGAGATAGAGAGGGGTTGAGAGAGAGAAGGGGGTGAGAGAACGAAGGGGGGTGAGAGAGAGGGGTTGAGAGGGGGGAGAGAGAGTTAGTAGGGTGTGAGAGAGAGGGTGTAATAGAAAGGTGGAGAGAGAGAGGAATGAGAGAGGGGGTGAGAGAGGGGGACTGAGAGAGACGGGGCTGCAAGAGAGGGTGGGTGAGAGTGGGAGGGGATGAGAGAGAGATGGGCTGAGAGGGAGAGGGGGTGAGATAGAGGGGAAGAGAGAGAAAGAGAGGGGTGGGAGAGAGAGGGGAAGAGGGAGAAATAGAGGGGTGAGAGAGGGGAAGAGAGAAGGGTCAGTGAGGGGGTGAGAGAGTGAGGGGATGAGAGAGTGAGGGGGTGTTGAGCGAGGGGTTGGTGAGGGGGGTGAGAGAGAGAGGGGGTGAGAGAGAGAGGGGTGAGAGAGAGCGGGGTGAGAGAGCGGGGTTGAGATAGAGAGGGGTTGAGAGAGAGAAGGGGGTGAGAGAACGAAGGGGTGAGAGAGAGGGGGTGAGAGAGAGCGGGGTGAGAGAGCGGGGTTGAGATAGAGAGGGGTTGAGAGAGAGAAGGGGGTGAGAGAACGAAGGGGGGTGAGAGAGAGGGGTTGAGAGGGGGGAGAGAGAGTTAGTAGGGTGTGAGAGAGAGGGTGTAATAGAAAGGTGGAGAGAGAGAGGAATGAGAGAGGGGGTGAGAGAGGGGGACTGAGAGAGACGGGGCTGCAAGAGAGGGTGGGTGAGAGTGGGAGGGGATGAGAGAGAGATGGGCTGAGAGGGAGAGGGGGTGAGATAGAGAGAGTGTGAGAGAGGAGGGATGAGAGTGGGGAGGAATGAGGGACGGGATGAGAGAGAGGGGGTGAGAGAGAGGAGGGAGAGTGGGGGGAGAGGTGTGAGAGAGGGGGAGAGGGAGAGAGAGGAGGGAGAGAGGGAGGGTGTGAGAGTGGGAGGGTGTGAGAGAGGGACGGGATGAGAGAGGGAGGGCGTGAGAGAGGGGTGTGTGTGAGAGAGAGAGAGGTGAGAGAGAGGATGAGAGAGAGAAGTGAGAGGGGGGAGAGAGGGGGGAGAGAAGGTAAGAGAGTTAGAGTGGTGAGAGAAAGATACGGGTGACAGAGAGAGGGGTTTGAGAGAGAGGGGGGTGTGAGAGGGAGGTGAGGGGGGGTGAGAGGGCTAGGTGGGTGAGGGGGTGTGTGTGGATGGGGGTGGGAGAGGGGGTGGGAGGGGGGTGAGGGAGGTGGGGGGGAGATAGCGGGGGTGTGGGGGGTGGGAGAGAGAGAGGTGTGTGAGAGAGAGCTGGCTGAGAGGGGGTGTGGGGGGCTGAGAGAGAGAGAGGTGGGTGAGAGAGACAGAGTGAAGGTGAGAGAGAGGTTGGTGAGAGATGGGGAATGAGAGAGAGGGGAGGGTGAGAGAGGGGGGTTTGAGAGAGAGATCGACGGGAGTGAGAGAGTGAGGGTGGGAGAGAGGGGAAGAGAGGAAGAGAGAGAGAGGGTGAGAATGAGAGGGGGGAGAGAGAGAGGTTGAGAGAGAGGGGATGAGAGAGGTGTTGAGAGAGAGGTTGAGAGAGAGACTGGGGAAAGAGGGGGTGCGAGAGAGAGAGGATTAGAGAGAGACGGGGGAGAGAGGGGTTGAGAAAGATGGGTCGCAAGAGAAAGGAGGTGAGGGGGAGGACTGAGAGAGAGAGATGGAGAGAGAGAGTGACAGACAGAGAGAGATAGAGCAAGAGTGAGAGTGACAGACAGAGAGAGCATGAGCGACAGAGAGAGAGAGCAAGAGCGAGAGAGAGCGAACAAGAGAGACCGTGAGATTAGAGAGCGCGGGAGGCAAGAGAGAGGGAGAGAGGCAGGGAGAGAGAGCGTGAGAAGAGGGTGAGAGAGTGAGAGAGAGACCGCAAGAAGAAGAGAGCGAGCGGAAGAGTGAGACAGGGAGAGAGAATGTGAGAGAGAGAGAGGGGGTGAGAGAGGGGTGCGAGACAGAGGGGCGAGAGAGGAGGGGAGAGAGGACGAGAGAGAGGGCGAGGGAGGGGCAGGGAGGGGGAGAGGGAGAGGGGTGGGATTGGGGGCAGAGAAAGGGCACAGAGAGGGGGTAGAGAGATGGCGGAAAGAGGGGGAGAGATGGAGGAGAGGGGGAGAGAGGGGATGAGAGAGCGGGGGAGAGAGGGGGATAGATGGGGAGAGAGGGGGATGAGGGGGGTGAGAGAGAGGGTGAGAGAGAGGGGTTGAGAGAGAGAGGGTAAGAGAGAAAGGGGTGAGGGAGAGAGGGGTGAGAAAGGGAGAGAGGTCTGAGAACGAGAGAGGGGGAAGAGAGAGAGAGAAGGTCAGAGAAAGAGTGAATGTGAGGGGGTGAGAGAGAGGAGGTGGGAGAGAGAGTGGGAGAGAGAGGGGGTGAGAGAGAGGGATTGAGAGAAAGGAGGAGAGATAGAGAAAGGGTGAGAGAGAAAGGGGGACAGCGAGATAAAGAGGGAGGAGAGAGATGGGACGCGAGAGAGAGAGAGTTAAAGAGGTGAGAGGAAGGGTGAGATAGACAGTGAATGATGGGTTGAGAGAGAGAGACAGAGAGAGAGAGCGAGTGAACAGATGAGACAGTTCGAGGGGTGTGACGGAGATGGGATGAGAGAGTGGGCGCTAGAGAGAGACAGAGCGAGAGCAAGGAGGAGGGAGGAAGAAAGGGGTCAAAAGAGATAGAGAAATGGGGTGAACGAGAGAAAGAGGGTGCGAGAGAAGGGGTATACATAGAGAAAGAGAGCGGGAGTGTGAGACAGAGCGCGAGAGGGAAGGGGAATGAGAGAGAGAAAAAGGGAGCGAGAGACAGGAGGGGATGAGAGAGAGGGCGGGGGAGAGAGAGGGTGTAAAGGGGAGAGAGGGTGAGGGATGATAGAGGAAGGGGTGAGAGTGAGAGAGCAGGTTGGAGAGAGAGGAGGTGAGAGAGAGTGAGGGAGAGAGAGATAACAAGGTGAGAGAGAAAGGGGGTGTGAGAGAGAGAGGCAGTGAGAGAGAAGGGGGTGAGAGAGATAGGGGGTGCAAGAGAGCGTGGGTGAGAGCAGGAGGGGCTGTGAGAGAGGGGTGAGATAGGGAGAGTGTGAGATAGGAGGGATGAGAGTGGGAGGAGGAAAGAGAGACGGGATGAGAGAGGGAGGGTGAGAGAGAGGCGTGTGAGAGAGAGAGGGGTGAGAGAGAAGGGTGAGAGAGGGAGTCTTCAGAGAGGGTCACAGCATTTGGGTTTTATTTCCACCCTAAGCGAGTCCTACCTCTCAGATCCTGGGGATTGACAAACTTTAACCAAAGGCTTCAAACCTGTTTTAAAAATGACAGGGCCACAATCTGACAGGAGCCAGTTACCCAGAGGCCCCTAAAACACAGGGTCCCTCAGAGGAGATTAAACCTCGGTGTAAATAAACACACAACTCACGTGGGCCCCCACGGGGTGCAGCCTGTCAACCAGGCCTCAGGCCTCAGGCCCGTGCTCCCCCTCTGGAGGTTGTTCTTTCCTGGCCTCGAACATTTTGGATCTTCACGTTGCAGCTTTCCAAACAAATGTTCTTCAGGATAAAAGAGGGAAAAGATTAGTTGAAAGGGGGAGCAAGAGCATTTTGGAGGCAAGTTACACAGCAAGATCCCAGGTTTAAAAGCACCTCTGCCCAGCTCCAATGTATTAATGTATGTAACACAGTCAGCAGTTGGGATGGAACATGGTGTGGGAGCAGATCTTCACAGGGATTGGAGGGGCATAGTGAGGGAAAGGCATCAGATTCTTACACTCTGCAGTGACCTGGGATCAATTGCCTTTTACTGAAAACAGTTCCCAACTTGTATGTGCCTGTAGCTCCCTCCAGTCTGAAACCCTCATTACCCTCTATCCTGTCTCCTGTCTCTGAGCCAATGGTGTATTCATTCTGTTACTGACCCTTCAGTCCCAGAGGCACCAATTTTCCTCACCATTCCAATTGGAGACCTTCTCTCATCCACGTGAAGGAATTGGACCCTGACAATCCCATTTACACTGTCTCCCATCAATCTTCATAGCATCCATATCACAGAGGTTAGACAGTGTTCCCAGCAAACACTCCCAGGGCAGAGGGAGCACAGGGTTCCAGACAACGTAAAGCTCCCATTAAACTGTCTCCATTTAAATCCCCAGGGCAGGTAGAGAATGGGGTCAGATACAGAGTAAATCTCCCACTACACTGCAGCATTTCAAATTCCCAGGCCATTTTGAGCTCGGCGTTAGGTACTGATTAAATCTCCCACTTCCCCCATCCTGTTCACATCAAACTCATTCAGGATAGCTCCATCACTGGGTTAGATACAGAGGATGTGTCTGTTTGGATTTCAGCCCCAATCCAGTTGGTGATGGTCACGGCCTTGTTAAGTGTGTTTGGGAATGGGGAGGGAGCTGCTGGCCGGGTGATGGTGGGATCGTGGGGAGTATAGTTGCCTTCCAAGCAGTTGACCCGGGTTCGTATTCTCGGCCATCGCAGTGTTGTGGTTTGAAAACAACCTTTTAAAGGTAAGGCACTGGGATAAATCGAGGAAATAAATCTTTCATTCTGTGGTAAACCGGATCTGTCAGATTGCTCCTTGCTTTTCCTGGCGATGGTTCCTGTGAATTGCAGTGTGGAACTGGGCAGCATTGCTCGGTATCTCGGAAGCTTTCCCCTCTGCTGCTTCCCATTTCTTACTGAAATATTGGTTGCAGCACAAGGATGGGTTTGTTTTGTTCGAAAAGTGAGAGACTGCTCCCGTCAGGAACCTGAAATAATTACAGAAGCCGCTGGAAACACTGAACAGTTCCAACTACTTCTGTAGTGGTGTGGAGGGAGAATTAATGTGTCAAATCTACACAAGGATAAAATAAACTCCAGCCTCAAAACAATCAGAAATCCTGACTCTGCAAACTTTTCTGAACCTTTACAAGTTTCACACCGTTCTCCCGATAGCAGAAAGACCAGAACTGTGTGGTTTATGGAATGTTACTATATCCGAACAGTTGCTGTTTATAGTTAAATAATGTTCATTTAGTTCAGGTTTCCAATCGAGTTCGGTTTGTCCACTCTTTCTTCCTTATGTTTGTGTTACAACGATAGTGTGGAGTAAAGTGTGTTTTGATTCAGGCCTGGCAGTTTGACCAATCGCATTGTAATGCCTTACACTTCCCTTCAGGAAATCAGGAAAAGCGGTCTAGACCATTTTCTTAAATCAGAGGAGTTTCGTCTGGTTCATAACATCCTCAATGTCATCAATCCATGTCCCTCCATCCCTGAGAAATGATGTTTACAGATTAATGGAGGATACACAGACACATTAATCGGTATTATCTTGGACAGGAGTCATTTGGGAATGATATTCCTCAAACCAGCAACTCTCAGCTCGGCAAAGGATAAAGGCCAGGAATCCGGCACAATTGGGAAACAGCCCATTTCCCGGGAGACTGAGAGGTCACTAACAGAGCGGGAGCTGGAGAGTCAGGAACAGAATAACAGGGACAGTCCGCTCTGTTCACTGACCCTTCACCCCTCAGTGAATCCAGTGTCAGGAATGACTGCTATTAGTCAGACTGACAGAATGTGATCAGATGCACACACTGTCCTTCCACATCATCAATATTGCCCAGCTCCCACCCTGTCTCAGCTCATCTGCCCCTCTGCTATCTTCAATATTTTAATCGGGGCAGCATTAAGTGCTGTGCTTTGAGCTGAGCTGTCTTACCTTCTGTACTCTCTCTCTAAACGGCTCCAATTCCCCCCGATCCCTCTCCGATTTAAGATGCTCCTTGACATCTGCCCCAATGAATGAGGTAGACCGTCACCTGACCCAATATCCCCTTCGGTTGGTCAACATCTACTGTATTTAATACAAAGAACTGCAGATCCTGGAGAGCTGACAGATAACACAGAAATTACTGGCGACATTTAGTAGGACAGGGTATCATATGAGGGGAGAACTCCGAGTGAACCTCTAGAGTCCTGGGATTGTCCTTCAGAACTGAAGGGATCTGATGCTGATGCTGTCAGACCTGCTGAGCTCCCCCAGCAGTTTCTGATTGTATTTCAGTCCCAATCCAATTGGTCCTGATCACGGCCTCGGGAATAGCTTGCCAATTACTGGGAAAGAGTTGGAAATGTCTCCTTCCCAGCAGTTAACCCAGGCACGAACCTATGCCTTCACACTGTTGCATTTTGAAAGCAATCTTAAACGGGGAAAAACGCTGAGGTGGAATGAATGAGATTGGACTCTCCGAGGTTTTCCAAACATGGCCACATTCGGGGGGACAGGGTGGGTCCCACCTGCTATTACATTCTCAGAGCTGGATTACAGGATTAGTGCTCATGTGCCTGACTGGGATAGTTCAGCTGAGATAAGATGCTCTGTAGAAATTCCCCAAGGTTACTTCCAGAGCAGCTTCCAGACCCACGGCACTATCATGTGGAATGCTGAACACAGCAGATACACGGGAACACCACCAGGTAACAATTCCACATCAAGCCACTCCCCACCCTGGCTTGGAAATTCATCTCAGTCCCACAAGTGCCATTGGTTGGAAATCCTGGAACTCCCTCCCTTACATCATTGTAGGTTTATCTGCCCCAAATAAATGGCAGCAGTTCAAGGCAATAACTCACCGTCACCGTCGCCAGAGCAATACAAAGAACAATATATCTGAGAAATCCGTGGGGACCCAGCGGCAATGACCCAAACACATTAATGAATCACAAAATAAAGCTCAGTATTTGGGACCCGTGTGCTCCAGGGCTGAACTTCTGAATAAATTGGATCGATATTCTCGAAAATTAAAAGGTGGTTTCATTGGAATGTCTCAGATTGTGAAGAGGCTTGAGAGGGGAGATGCTGAGAAATTAATCCTGTGGGTCTGGGAAACTGAAACACAATAACACAGTCCCAGGAGTTGCTGGAAAAGCTCAGCAGGTCAGGCAGCATCTGTGCAGAGAAATCAGCGTTAATGTTCCAGCATCTGCAGTTCATTCAGGTTTGATTGCCTCCCTCTCAGGGGAAAGGGCAGGTTATTTAGGACTGAGATGAGGAGACAGCGCTTCACTCTAAGGCTCTGTCAGACTTGCTGAGATTGCCCAGCAATTTATTGTTTGGAATTCAGCCCCAATCCAGTTGGTGATGATCACGGCCTTGTTAAGTGTGTTTGGGAATGGGGAGGGAGCTGCTAGCAGGGTGATGGTGGGATAGTGTTGAGCACAGCTGGCTTCCAAGCCGTTGACATGGGTTCGATTCCCAGCCGTCGCAGTGTTGTGGCTTTTAAATCGGTTTCTAAAGGAAAGCGACCGGGATATAACCAGATCTGTCAGATTGCGCCTTGCTTTTCCTGGTGATGGTTCCTGTGAATTGCATTGTGGAACCGGGCAGCATTGCTCGGCATCTCGGAAGCTTTCCCCTCTGCTGCTTCCCATTTCTTATTGAAATATTGGTTGCAGCACAAGGATGGGTTTGTTTTGTTGGAAAAGTGAGAGACTGCTCCCGTCAGGAACCTGAAATAATTACAGAAGCCGTTGGAAACACTGAACAATTCCAACAGCTTCTGTAGTGGTGGGGAGGGAGGGTTAATGTGTCAAATCTACACAAGGATAAAATAAACTCCAGCCTCAAAACAGTCAGAGTTCCTAAGTTTTACAAACATCCGTATAACATTTTTCTGTGCCATCAATTCCCCTTAAACTCTTCCAATGTGGAATAGCATCTTTCTGATTGTCACTTTGAGAGATTTCCCTCAGTGAGCTCCTCCACCATTCTTTCCATTTCACTGGGGACCATCTTTCCGCAGTCTCCAATCAAATGACCTGAACTCAGACACACAGAGATCTTAAAGAGTGACACAATGCAGATAGGAAGTTGATTTCATTTCTGTTTCTGAGTCCAATCTTCACTCAGTGAGACAGAGTCAGGTATTCAAGGCTCCAACAAGAGCTGGATTCTGCTTCTGGTGATTGTCTTCATTCAGTGAGAAGGAGGGCCGTAGGCCGGAAGGAGCTCATCATTGTGCTTCGGGTTGTCTGCTCAGTCTGCAGCATTGCAGCCGTGGGAACAGGGCAGTGGGAAAGGTACCTCGTGTGGACTGCAATCGGACTTTCAACACATTGTTCCAGGCCAGTTACAGAGCTCCAGGAATTCTGAATGAGGATTGGAAAAATGCATTGATTGAAGGAGGAGGATCAGGGAAACAGGATAAAGCTGATGAAATCAGCAGGATTTCTCGGTCTAACTCTGTACCATACTTTAATTCCTGCTTCATAAATCTACAATCCGGAGCTCAACCCACTCAGAGCAATATAAGCTTAGAAACAAATCATTCAGTCCAACACATCCATGCCGAACTGATATCCGATGTCAATCTCATCCTATTTGTCTGAATTTGGCCCATGTTCCTTTGAACCCTTTTTAATTCCTACCCCCACCAAGATACCTTTTAAATGTTGTAATTGTACCAGCCTCCACTACTTCCTATGGCAGCTCATACACACAGTGCCCTCTGCTTGAAAAATGTTCCCCTTAGGTCCCTTTTATGGTTCCCCTCTCAACTTTAACACATGCCATCTGCTTCTGGACTCCCCGACCACAGGGAAATCACCTTGCCTTTTTACCCTATTGAAGGTTCTTCATGATTTTGTGAACCTCTATAAGGTTAACCCTCAGCCACTGACGCTCCAGGGATAATAGCCCCAACCTGTACAGTCTTACGCTCCAGCACAAACCCTCCAACCTTGGCAACATCCATGTAAATCTTTTCTGAACCCTTTAAAGTTTCACAACACACTTCTTATAGGAGGGAGTCCAGAATTGTACACTATATACCAATATTGGCTGAACCAATACTGCAACATGACCTCCCAACTCCTTTACACAATTAACTGAGCAATAAAGACAAAAATGACAAACGCCTTCTGCACTATCCTATCGAAATGTTAGTCCACCTTCAACGATCTATGAAGCTGCACTCCAGGTCTATTTGTTTAGCAACATCCCTAGTACCTTGTCATTCAGTGTAAATGTCCTGCTGTCTTTTGCTTTCCAAAATGCATCATCTCACATTTATTTAAATTAATCTCTATCTGCCACTCCTCAGCCCATTGGCCCATCTGATCAAGATCCCGTTGTCCTCTGAGGTAACCATCTTCACTGTCCTTGACACTTCCAATTTTACTGTCATTTGCAAACTTACTATCCATTCGTCCGATGGTCACATCCAAATCATTTATATAAATGACAAAACAACAGTGGACCCAGCACCGATCCTTGTGGCACACCGCTTGTCACAGGCCTTCAGTCTGAAAAGCAACCCTCCCCACCACCCTCTGTCTTCTACCTTCGAGCCAGTTCTCTCCCCAAAGGGTAATTCTACTGCCCCAACATACAAGTTTGAAATTATGACACCAGTTTCAAAAGTACAACAAGAGCCTATTCCTGACTGTGGAATCGGGGCCAGGGAATCAATAAAAAGAAACGTTGCAAGGTTTGGTTAATTGGAGATTCAGTTCAGTGCATCACTAAATGAAAACAATTCAGCAGGGCACTCGTACGTGGAAGAAGTGATTCAGGGAACAATTAAATGGAAGAAATTGAGGCAGGGCAACAGTAATTGGAGAATTTATGCAGCGGCCTTTATATTGAGCAGGATAATACTCAAAGGGAGAATTGGTGCAGTTTCAGGATTTGTGCAGGATTGGTAAACGGGAGAAATGGTGCAGAGCAGCGGAGCCATAAACAGTCATACAATCACAGAGATGTACAACATGGAAACAGACACTTCATTCCAACTTGTCTATGACTCAGTCTTTGAATTCTGGCAGTGCTCCACAAAAATGGAGAATCATTCCAAGGAACTACTAAATGGAAGGAATGGGCAAGGGCTTATCGAAATAAGAGAATTTGGAACGGGGCATCTGATATTGTCAAATTAGTGCAGTTAGAACCAAATGGGAGAGTTTCAGTTTAGCAGTAAATGGGAGAATTGGGACATAACAATACTTGATGCAGGAATGAGAGTAGGGCACTCCTAAATTGGGCGAGAGCATCAGTCAGTATGAGGATTGGTGTAAGGCAAAACTGAACGGAGAACCTGTTCAGGACGTCAGTAATTGAGGGAAATGGTGCGAGGCAACAAAGAATTGGAGAATTGATGCGGGACATCAGTAAATGAGAGAACTGGTGCAAAGTGGAGCTAAATTAGAGAATTGGTGCATTGCAACAGTAAATGGGAGAATTAGAGTAGCACACTCTTAAATTGTAGAATCGGGCTCGGGCATCAGTAAATGGAAGAATTAGTACAGGGATATGAATAAATGGGAGATTTGGTGGAAACAATAAATGGGAGATTGGTGTACAGTGCTGGTGCATTAGAAAATTGATGGGAGTGCCTATATATTGGAAAATTAGAGCAGAGCATGTCTAAATTGGGGAATAGGGGCCAGGGAAACAATAAAAAGAAGAAATGTTGCAGCATCAGTAAATTGGAGATTCATTTCAGTGCATCACTAAATGAAAACAAATCAGCAGGACATCCATACGTGGAAGATGTATTTCAGGGAACAACTAAATGGAAGGAATTGATGCAGAGCAACATTAATTGGAGAATTCATGCAGGTGCCATTAAATTCGAAGTGGGAGGACTGGGGCAGGATAACGTCAGTGGGTGAGTTGGTGAAATTCCCGACTTATTGCAGGATTGGTAAATGGGAGAATTGGTGCAGGGAAACGGAGCACTAATTACAGCCTTAGAGATGTACAGCACGGAAACAGACCCTTCAGTCCAACTTGTCCACGCCTAAATTTAAGAATTCTGGCAGGTCTCCACTAAATTGGAGAATCATTGCAAGAAACTACTAAATGGAAAAGTTGGGAAAGAGCTTATCGTAATGTGAGAATTTGCAACAGGGCATCAGATAATGGGTGAATTAGTTCAGCACTAAATGGGTGCGTTATGCTGTGTTGCACTAAATGGGAGAACTGGAGCAGGGAGATTTAGAGTAGCGCACCCCTAAATTGGGGCGAGAGCATCAGTCAGTATGAGGATTGGTGTAAGGCAAAACTGAATGAAGAACGTGTTCAGGACGTCAGTAAGTGGTTTTAAGCAACAGTGAATTGGAGAATTGGTGTGGGGTATCAGTAAATGAAAGACCTGGTGCAGAGTGCTGATAACTTCGAGAATTGGAGCAAATGGGAGAACACGGGAAGTGAATCGGGAAAAAGGACAAATGTTGCAAAGAATTAGTGGTCCAGATTCAATACAGTGCACCATGAAATGGAAGAGTTGGTGCAGTTCAGCACGAAATGGGAGATATTTGCAGTTGGGGAATTTGGAGATATGATGCAGGGATTGCCAAGATTAGAGAATTCTGTCAGCGGTCTACTAAATGGGAGAATTGAGCAAGGAAATACTGAATGGCAGACCTGGTGCACAGTGGAGCTCAATTACAGAATGGGTGTATGGCAACAGGAAATGGGAGAATTAGAGTAGCGCACCCTTAAATGGTAAAATCGGGCTCGGGCATCAGTCAGGAGAAGAGGTAGTGCAGGAGTATGAGTCAATTCGAGATTTGGTGAGAATCAATAAATGGGAGATTCGGTGCACAGTGCCCTTACATTGGAAAATTGGTGGGAGTGTCTATATATTAGAAAATTGGAGCGGAGCATGTCTAAATTGGGGAATAGGGGCCAGGGAATCAAGAAAAAGAAATGTTGGAAGCATCGGTAAATTGGAGAGTCAGGTCAGTGCACCACTAAATGAACCAATATCATCAGCAGGACATCCGTACGTTGAAAATGTGTATCAGGGAACAACTAAATGGAAGAAATTGATGCAGAGCAACAATAATTGGAGAATTCATGCAGGTGCCGTTAAGTGTGAGGACTGGGGCAGGATAACCAATGGGTGAGTTCGTAAAGTTCCCGAATTCGTGCAGGATTGGTAAATGGGAGAGTTGGTGCAGGGAAGCGGAGCACTAATTACAGCCTCAGAGATGTACAGCACGGAAACCGATCCCTCAGTCCAACCTGTCCACGCCTAAATTTAAGAATTCTACACCTCTACACTAAATTGGAGAATCATTGCAATAAAATGCAAAATGTATAAATTTCGAAAGGGCTAATCGAAATGTGAGAATTTTCAACAGGACATCAGATAATGGGTGAATTAGTGAGTTCAGTGCGAAATGGGTGAGTTATGCTGGGTTGCAACTACATGGGAGAATTGGGGCAGGACAATACCTTTTGGGAGATTTAGAGTAGCGCACACCTAAATTGGGCGAGGGCATCAGTCAGTATGAGGATTGGTTTAAGGCAACACTGAGTGGGGAACTTGTTCAGGATATCAGTAATTGGGGGAAATGGTGCTAAGCAACACTGAATTGGAGAATTGGTGCGGGGTATCAGTAAATGAAATACCTGGTGGAGGGTGCCAATAACTTTGAGAATTGGAGCAAATGGGAGACCTGGGGCAGTGAATCAGGAAATAGGACAAATGTTGCAAACGATTAGTGGTCCAGATTCAATACAGTGCACCACGAAATGGGGGAGTTGGTGGAGTTCACCATTAAAGGGAAGATATGTGAAGGTTCGGTAAATTGAAGATTGATGCAGGGACCTGCACGATTAGAGAATTCTGGCAGCAGACTATTAATTGGGAGATTTGTTGCAGGGAAATACTGAATGGAAGACCTGGTGCTAGGTGCAGCTGAATTAGAGAATGGGTGCATGGCACAAGGAAATGAGAGAAATAGAGTAGCGCACCCTAAAATGTCGAATCGGGGTCGGACGTCAGTGAATGAAGGAATTAATACAGGTTCAGGAGTTAAGGGAGATTTGATGGAAACACTAAATGAGAGATTCTGTGCAGGGTTCCATTCCATCAGAACATGGGTCAGAGTGCCAACATATTTTCTATAATACAGGAGGAAGCAGTGACGCTGCTCCAGCTCCTTTATTTTCGATAATACAGGAGGAAGCAGAGACGCTTCGCCAGTTCCTTTATTTTCTATAAAACAGGAGGAAGCAGTGACGCTGCTCCAGCTCCATTTCTTCTATAATACAGGAAGAAGTTGAGACGCTGCTCCAGCTCCTTTATTTTCAATAATACAGGAGGAAGTAGTGACGCTGGTGCAGCTCCTTGATTTTCTATATTACAGGAGGAAGCCGCGACGCTGCTCCAGCTCCTTTATTTTCTATAATACAGGAGGAAGCAGTGACGATCGCCAGCTCCTTTATTTTCTAGAGTAGAGGAGGGAGCCGTGACGCTGCTCCAGCTCCTTTATTTTCTATAATACTGGAGGAAGCAGAGACGCTGCTCCAGCCCCTTTATTTTCGATAATACAGGAGGTAGCAGTGACGCTGCTCCAGCTCCTTTATTTTCGATAATACAGGAGGAAGTAGAGACGCTGCTACAGCTTCTTTATTTTCAATAATACAGGAGGAAGCCGTGACGCTGCTCCAGCTCCTTTATTTTCTATAATACAGGAGGAAGTAGAGACGCTGCTCCAGCTCCTTTATTCTCTATAATACAGGAGGAAGCAGTGACGCTGCTCCAGCTCAGTTATTTTCTATAATACAGGAGGAAGTAGAGAGGCTGCTCCAGCTCCTTTATTTTCGATAATACAGGAGGAAGCAGTGACGCTGCTCCAGCTCCTTTATTTTCCAGAATACATGAGGAAGCAGTGACGCTGCTCCAGCTCCTTTATTTTCCATAATACATGAGGAAGCAGTGACGCTGCTCCAGCTCCTTTATTTTCCATAATACATGAGGAAGCAGTGACGCTGCTCCAGCTCCTTTATTTTCGATAATACAGGAGGAAGCAGTGACGCTGCTCCAGCTCCTTTATTTTCTATAATACAGGAGGAAGCAGTGACGCTGCTCCAGCTCCTTTATTTTCCAGAATACATGAGGAAGCAGTGACGCTGCTCCAGCTCCTTCATTTTCCATAATACATGAGGAAGCAGTGACGCTGCTCCAGTTCCTTTATTTTCTATAATACATGAGGAAGCAGTGAATCTGCTCCAGCTTCTTTATTTTCTGTAAGACAGGAGGAAGCAGTGACACTGCTCCATCTCCTTTATTTTCTATAATACAGGAGGAAGCGGTGACGCTGCTCCAGCTCCTTTATTTTATATAATACAGGAGGAAGTAGAGACGCTGCGCCAGCTCCTTTATTTTCGAGAATACGGGAGGAAGCCGTGACGCTACTCCAGCTCCTTTATTTTCTATAATACAGGAGGAAGCAATGACGCTGCTCCAACTCCTTTATTTTCTATAATACAGGAGGAAGCAGTGACGCTGCTCCAGCTCCTTTATTTTCTTTAATACAGGAGGGGGAAGAGACGCTGCTCCAGCTCCTTTATTTTCTATAATGCAGGAAGAAGCAGAGACGCTGCTCCAGCTCCTTTATTATCGATAATACAGGAGGAAATACAGACGCTGCTCAAGCTCCTTTATTTTCTATCATACAGGAGGAAGCAGTGACGCTGCTCCAGCTCCATTATTTTCCATAATACAGGAAGAAGCAGTGACGCTGCTCCAGCTCCTTTATTTTCTATAATACAGGAGGAAGCGGTGACGCTGCTCCAGCTCATTTATTTTCTATAATAATGGAGGAAGCGGTGACGCTGCTCCAGCTCCTTTATTTTCTTATAATACAGGAGGAAGCAGTGACGCTGCTCCAGCTCCTCTATTTTCTATAATACAGGAGGAAGCATTGACTCTGCTCCAGCTCCTTTATTTTCCGTAATACAGGAGGAAGCAGAGACGCTGCTCCAGCTCCTTTATTTTCTATAATACTGAATGAAGCGGTGACGATGCTCCAGCTCCTTTATTTCTATTACACAGGAGTACGTGGAGTCGCTGCTCCAGCTCCTTTACTTTCTATAATACAGGAGGAAGCAGTGACGATGCTCCAGCTCATTTATTTTCTATAATAATGGAGGAAGCGGTGACGATGCCGCAGCTCCTTTATTTTCTATTACACAGGAGTAAGTAAAGTCGCTGCTGCAGCTCCTTTATTTTCTATAATACAGGAGGAAGCAGTGACGCTGCTTTGGCTCCTTTATTTTCTATAATACAGGTGGAAGCAGTGACGCTGCTCCAGCTCCTTTATTTTCTATAATACAGGAGGAAGCAGTGACGCTGCTTTGGCTCCTTTATTTTCGAAAATACAGGTGGAAGCAGTGACGCTGCTCCAGCTCCTTTATTTTCTACAATACAGGAGGAAGCGGTGACGCTGCTCCAGCTCCTTTATTTTCTTATAATACAGGAGGAAGCAGTGACGCTGCTCCAGCTCCTCTATTTTCTATAATACAGGAGGAAGCAGAGGCACTGCTCCAGCTCCTTTATTTTCTGTAATACAGGAGGAAGCAGAGACGCTGTTCCAGCTCCTTTATTTTCTATAATACTGGAGGAAGCGGTGACGATGCTCCAGCTCCTTTATTTTCTATTACACAGGAGTAAGTAGAGTCGCTGCTCCGGCTCCTTTATTTTCTATAATACAGTAGGAAGCAGTGACGATGCTAAAGCTCCTTTATTTTCTATAATACTGGAGGAAGCGGTGACGATGCTGCACCTTCTTTATTTTCTATTACACAGGAGTAAGTAAAGTCGCTGCTCCAGCTCCTTTATTTTCGATAATACAGGAGGAAGCAGTGACGCTGCTCCAGCTCCTTTATTTTCTGTAATACAGGTTGAAGCAGAGACACTGCTCCAGCTCCTTTATTTTCAATAATACAGGAGGAAGCAGAGACGCTGCTCCATTTCCTTTATTTTCTCTAATACAGGAGAAAGGAGTGACGCTGCTCCGGCTCCGTTATTTTCAATAATACAGGAGGAAGCAGTGACGCTGCTCCAGCTCCTTTATTTTCTATAATACATGAGGAAGCAGTGACGCTGCGCCAGCTCCTTAATTTTCTATAATATAGGAGGAAGCAGTGATGCAGCTCCTGCTCCTTTATTTTCTATAATACAGGTGGAAGTAGAGACGCTGCGCCAGCTCCGTTATTTTCTATAATACAGGAGGTAGCGGTGACGCTGCTCCAGCTCCTTAATTTTCTATACTACAGGAGGAAGCGGTGACGCTGCTCCGGCTCCTTTATTTTCTATAATACATGAGGAAGCAGTGACGCTGCTCCAGCTCCTTTATTTTCTATAATACAGGAGGAAGCAGTGACGCTGCTCCAGCTCCTTTATTTTCTATAATACATGAGGAAGCAGTGACGCTGCTCCAGCTCCTTTATTTTCTATAATATAGGAGGAAGCCGTGATGCAGCTCCTGCTCCTTTATGTCCTATAATACAGGTGGAAGTAGAGACGCTGCGCCAGCTCCGTTATTTTATAAATTACAGGAGGAAGCGGTGACGCTGCTCCAGCTCCTTAATTTTCTATACTATAGGAGGAAGCGGTGACGCTGCTCCAGCTCTTTAATTTTCTATAATACTGGAGGAAGAAGTGACGCTGCTCCGGCTCCTTTATTTTCGATAATATCGGAGGAAGCAGTGATGCAGCTCCTGCTCCTTTATTTTCTATAATACAGGTGGAAGTAGAGACGCTGCGCCAGCTCCGTTATTTTCTGTAATACAGGAGGAAGCGGTGACGCTGCTCCAGCTCCTTAATTTTCTATACTACTGGAGGAAGCAGTGACGCTGCTCCGGCTCCTTTATTTTCTATAATACATGAGGAAGCAGTGACTGTGCTCCAGCCCCTTTATTTTGTATAATACAGGAGGAAGCAGTGACGCTGCTCCAGCTCCTTTATTTTCTATAATACAGGAGGAAGCAGTGACGCTGCTGCAGCTCCTTTATTTTCTATAATACAGGTGGAAGCAGAGACGCTGCTCCAGCTCCTTTATTTTCTATAATACAGGAGGTAGCAGTGACGCTGCTCCAGCTCCTCTATTTTCTATAATACAGGAGGAAGCAGAGACGCTGCTCCAGCTCCTTTATTTTGTATAATACTGGATGAAGCGGTGACGATGCTCCAGCTCCTTTATTTTCTATTACACAGGAGTACGTGGAGTCGCTGCTCCAGCTTCTTTATTTTCTATAATACAGGAGGAAGCAGTGACGATGCTCTAGCTCCTATATTTTCTATAATACTGGAGGAAGCGGTGACGATGCTGCAGCTCCTTTATTTTCTATTACACAGGAGTAAGTAAAGTCGCTGCTGCAGCTCCTTTATTTTCTATAATACAGGAGGAAGCAGTGACGCTGCTTTGGCTCCTTTATTTTCTATAATACAGGTGGAAGCAGTGACGCTGCTCCAGCTCCTTTATTTTCTATAATACAGGATGAAGCAGAGACACTGCTCCAGCTCCTTTATTTTCCGTAATACAGGAGGAAGCAGAGACGCTGCTCCAGCTCCTTTATTTTCTATAATATGGAGGATGCGGTGACGATGCTCCAGCTCATTTATTTTCTATTACACAGGAATAAGTAGAGTCTTTGCTCCAGCTCCTTTATTTTCTATAATACTGGAGGAAGCGGTGACGATGCTGCAGCTCCTTTATTTTCTATTACACAGGAGTATGTAAAGTCGCTGCTCCAGCTCGTTTATTTTCTATAATACAGGAGGAAGCAGTGACGCTGCTTCAGCTCCTTTATTTTCTATAATACTGTAGGAAGCGGTGACGATGCTCCAGCTCCTTTATTTTCTATTACACAGGAGTAAGTAGAGTCGCTGCTCCAGCTCCGCTATTTTCTATAATACAGGAGGAAGCAGTGACGATGCTCCAGCTCCTTTATTTTCTATAATACAGGTTGAAGCAGAGACACTGCTCCAGCTGCTTTATTTTCAATAATACAGGAGGAAGCAGAGACGCTGCTCCATTTCCTTTATTTTCTGTAATACAGGAGAAAGGAATGACGCTGCTCCGGCTCCGTTATTTTCAATAATACAGGACGAAGCAGTGACGCTGCTCCAGCTCCTTTATTTTCTATAATACATGAGGAAGCAGTGACGCTGCGCCAGCTCCTTTATTTTCTATAATATAGGAGGAAGCAGTAATGCAGCTCCTGCTCCTTCATTTTCTATAATACTGGTGGAAGTAGAGACGCTGCGCCAGCTCCGTTATTTTCTATAATACAGGAGGAAGCGGTGACGCTGCTCCAGCTCCTTAATTTTCTATACTACAGGAGGAAGCGGTGACGCTGCTCCGGCTCCTTTATTTTCTATAATACATGAGGAAGCAGTGACGCTGCTCCAGCTCCTTTATTTTCCATAATACAGGAGGAAGCAGTGACGCTGCTCCAGCTCCTTTATTTTCTATAATATAGGAGGAAGCAGTAATGCAGCTCCTGCTCCTTTATTTTCTATAATACAGGTGGAAGTAGAGACGCTGCGCCAGCTCCGTTATTTTCTATAATACAGGAGGAAGCGGTGACGCTGCTCCGGCTCTTTTATTTTCTATACTTCAGGAGGAAGCAGTGATGCAGCTCCTGCTCCTTTATTTTCTATAATACAGGTGGAAGTAGAGACGCTGCTCCGGCTCCTTTATTTTCTATAATACATGAGGAAGCAGTGACGCTGCTCCAGCTCCTTTATTTTCTTTAATACAGGAGGAAGCAGTGACGCTGCTCCAGCTCCTTTATTTTCTATAATATAGGAGGAAGCAGTGATGCAGCTCCTGCTCCTTTATTTTCTATAACACAGGTGGAAGTAGAGACGCTGCGCCAGCTCCGTTATTTTCTATAGTAAAGGAGGAAGCGTTGACGCTGCACCAGCTCCTTAATTTTCTATACTACAGGAGGAAGCGGTGACGCTGCTCCAGCTCCTTAATTTTCATTACTACTGGAGGAAGCAGTGACGCTGCTCCGCCTCCTTTATTTTCTATACTTCGGGTGGAAGTAGAGACGCTGCGCCAGCTGCGTTATTTTCTATAATACAGGAGGAAGCGGTGGCGCAGCACCAGCTCATTAATTTTCTATACTACTGGAGGAAGCAGTGACGCTGCTCCAGCGCCTTTATTTTCTAGAATACAGGAGGAAGTAGAGACGCTGCGCCAGCTGCGTTATTTTCTATAATACAGGAGGAAGCGGTGACGCTGCTCCAGCTCCTTTATTTTCTTTAATACAGGAGTAAGCAGTGACGCTGCTCCAGCTCCTTTATTTTCTATGATACAGGAGGAAGTAGAGACTCTGCGCCAGCTCCTTTATTTTCTATAATACAGGAGGATGCAGTGACGCTGCTCCGGCTCCTTTATTTTCAATAATACTGGAGGAAGCAGTGACGTTGCTTTAGCTCCTTAATTTTTTATAATACATGAGGAAGCAGTGATGCTGTTCCAAATCCTTTATTTTCTATAACACAGGAAGAAGCAGTGACGCTGCTCCAGCTCCTTTATTTTCTATAATACAGGAGGAAACAGTGATGCTGCTCCAGCTCTTTTATTTTCGATAATACATTAGGAATCAGTGACGCTGCTCCAGCTCCTTTATTTTCTATAATGTAGGAGGAAGTAGTGACGCAGCTCCTGCTCCTTCATTTTCTATAATACAGGAGAAAGTAGAGACGCTGCGCCAGCTCCGTTATTTTCTATAATACAGGAGGAAGCGGTGACGCTGCTCCAGCTCCTTAATTTTCTATACGACAGGAGCAAGCGATGACGCTGCTCCAGCTCCTTTATTTTCTATAATACAGGAGGAAGCAGTGACGCTGCTCCGGCTCCTTTATTTTCTATAATACAGGAGGAAGCAGCGACGCTGCTGCAGCTCCTTTTTTTTCGATAATACAGTAGGAAGCGGTGATGCTGCTCCAGCTCCTTTATTTTCTAGAATACAGGAGGAAGCAGAGACGCTGCTCCAGCTCCTTTATTTTCTATAATACCGGAGGAAGCAGAGACGCTGCTACAGCTCCTCTATTTTCTACAATACAGGAGGAAGCAGTGCCGCTGCTCCAGCTCCTTCATTTTCTGTAATACAGGAGGAAGTAGAGACGCTGCTCCAGCTCCATTATTTTCTATAATACCGGAGGAAGCAGAAGCTGCTCCAGCTCCTCTATTTTCTATCATACAGGAGGATGCAGTGACGCTGCTCCAGCTCCTTTATTTTCTGTAATACAGGAGGATGCAGAGACGCTGCTCCAGCTCCTTTACTTTGTATACTACTGGAGGAAGCGGTGACGATGCTCCAGCTCCTTTATTTTCTATAATACAGGAGGAAGCAGTGACGATGCTGCAGCTCCTTTATTTTCTATAATACACGTTGAAGCAGAGACACTGCTCCAGCTCCTTTATTTTCAATAATAGAGGAGGAAGCAGAGACGCTGCTCCATTTCCTTTATTTTCTATAATACAGGAGGAAGCAGTGACGCTGCTCCAGCTCCTATATTTTCGATAATATAGGAGGAAGCAGTGATGCAGCTCCTGCTCCTTTATTTTCTATAATACAGGTGGAAGTAGAGACGCTGCGCCAGCTCCGTTATTTTCTATAATACAGGAGGAAGCGGTGACGCTGCTCCAGCTCCTTAATTTTCTATACTACAGGAGGAAGCGGTGACGCTGCTCCAGCTCCTTAATTTTCTATACTACTGGAGGAAGCAGTGACAATGCTCCGGCTCCTTTATTTTCTATACTTCAGGAGGAAGCAGTGATGCAGCTCCTGCTCCTTTATTTTCTATAATACAGGTGGAAGTAGAGACGCTGCTCCGGCTCCTTCATTTTCTATAATACATGAGGAAGCAGTGACGCTGCTCCAGCTCCTTTATTTTCTATAATACAGGAGGAAGCAGTGACACTGCTCCACCTCCTTTATTTCCTATAATATAGGAGGAAGCAGTGATGCAGCTCCTGCTCCTTTATTTTCTATAACACAGGTGGAAGTAGAGACGCTGCGCCAGCTCCGTTATTTTCTATAAGAAAGGAGGAAGCGTTGACGCTGCTCCAGCTCCTTAATTTTCTATACTACAGGAGGAAGCGGTGACGCTGCTCCAGCTCCTTAATTTTCTATACTACTGGAGGAAGCAGTGACGCTGCTCCGGCTCCTTTATTTTCTATAATACATGAGGAAGCAGTGACGGTGCTCCAGCCCCTTTATTTTGTATAATACAGGAGGAAGCAGTGACGCTGCTCCAGCTCCTTTATTTTCTATAATACAGGAGGAAGCAGTGACGCTGCTCCAGCTCCTTTTTTTTCTATAATACAGGAGGAAGCAGAGACGCTGCTCCAGCACCTTTATTTTCTATAATACAGGAGAAAGCGGTGACGCTGCTCCATCTCCTTTATTTTCAATAATACAGGAGGAAGCAGAGACGCTGCTCCAGCTCCTTTATTTTCGATTTTACAGAAGGAAGCAGTGACGCTGCTCCAGCCCCTTTATTTTCTATAATACAGGAGGAAGCAGTGACGCTGCTGCAGCTCCTTTATTTTCTATAATACAGGAGGAAGCAGAGACGCTGCTCCAGCTCCTTTATTTTCTATAATACAGGAGGAAGCGGTGACGCTGCTCCAGCTCCTTAATTTTCTATACTACTGGAGGAAGCAGTGACGCTGCTCCGGATCCTTTATTTTCTATAATACAGGAGGAAGCAGTGACGCTGCTGCAGCTCCTTTATTTTCTATAATACATGAGGAAGCAGTGACGGTGCTCCAGCCCCTTTATTTTCTATAATACAGGAGGAAGCAGTGACGCTGCTCCAGCTCCTTTATTTTCTATAATACAGGAGGTAGCAGTGACGCTGCTCCAGCTCCTCTATTTTCTATAATACAGGAGGAAGCTGTGACGCTGCTCCAGCTCCTTTATTTTCTGTAAGACAGGAGGAAGCAGAGACGCTGCTCCAGCTCCTTTATTTTGTATAATACTGGATGAAGCGGTGACGATGCTCCAGCTCCTTCATTTTCTATAATACATGAGGAAGCAGTGACGCTGCTCCAGTTCCTTTATTTTCTATAATGCAGGAGGAAGCAGTGGCGCTGCTCCAGCTCCTTTTTTTGCTATAATACATGAGGAAGCAGTGACGCTGCTCCAGCTTCTTTATTTTCTATAAGACAGGAGGAAGCAGTGACACTGCTCCATCTCCTTTATTTTCTATAATACAGGAGGAAGCGGTGACGCTGCTCCAGCTCCTTTATTTTATATAATACAGGAGGAAGTAGAGACGCTGAGCCAGCTCCTTTATTTTCGAGAATACGGGAGGAAGCCGTGACGCTACTCCAGCTCCTTTATTTTCTATAATACAGGAGGAAGCAATGACGCTGCTCCAACTCCTTTATTTTCTATAATACAGGAGGAAGCAGTGACGCTGCTCCAGCTCCTTTATTTTCTTTAATACAGGAGGGGGAAGAGACGCTGCTCCAGCTCCTTTATTTTCTATAATGCAGGACGAAGCAGAGACGCTGCTCCAGCTCCTTTATTATCGATAATACAGGAGGAAATACAGACGCTGCTCAAGCTCCTTTATTTTCTATCATACAGGAGGAAGCAGTGACGCTGCTCCAGCTCCATTATTTTCCATAATACAGGAGGAAGCAGTGACGCTGCTCCAGCTCCTTTATTTTCTATTATACAGGAGGAAGCGGTGACGCTGCTCCAGCTCCTTTATTTTCTTATAATACAGGAGGAAGCAGTGACGCTGCTCCAGCTCCTCTATTTTCTATAATACAGGAGGAAGCAGTGACGCTGCTCCAGCTCCTTTATTTTCTATTATACAGGAGGAAGCGGTGACGCTGCTCCAGCTCCTTTATTTTCTTATAATACAGGAGGAAGCAGTGACGCTGCTCCAGCTCCTCTATTTTCTATAATACAGGAGGAAGCATTGACTCTGCTCCAGCTCCTCTATTTTCTATAATACAGGAGGAAGCAGTGACGCTGCTCCAGCTCCTTTATTTTCTATTATACAGGAGGAAGCGGTGACGCTGCTCCAGCTCCTTTATTTTCTTATAATACAGGAGGAAGCAGTGACGCTGCTCCAGCTCCTCTATTTTCTATAATACAGGAGGAAGCATAGACGCTGCTCCAGCTCCTTTATTTTCTATAATACTGAATGAAGCGGTGACGATGCTCCAGCTCCTTTTTTGCTATTACACAGGAGTACGTGGAGTCGCTGCTCCAGCTCCTTTATTTTCTATAATACAGGAGGAAGCAGTGACGATGCTCCAGCTCATTTATTTTCTATAATAATGGAGGAAGCGGTGACGATGCCGCAGCTCCTTTATTTTCTATTACACAGGAGTAAGTAAAGTCGCTGCTGCAGCTCCCTTATTTTCTATAATACAGGAGGAAGCAGTGACGCTGCTCCAGCTCCTTTATTTTCTATAATACAGGAGGAAGCAGTGACGCTGCTCCAGCTCCCTTATTTTCTATAATACAGGTGGAAGCAGTGACGCTGCTCCAGCTCCTTTATTTTCTATAATACAGGAGGAAGCGGTGACGCTGCTCCAGCTCCTTTATTTTCTTATAATACAGGAGGAAGCAGTGACGCTGCTCCAGCTCCTCTATTTTCTATAATACAGGAGGAAGCAGAGACACTGCTCCAGCTCCTTTATTTTCTGTAATACAGGAGGAAGCAGAGACGCTGTTCCAGCTCCTTTATTTTCTATAATACTGGAGGAAGCGGTGACGATGCTCCAGCTCCTTTATTTTCTATTACACAGGAGTAAGTAGAGTCGCTGCTCCGGCTCCTTTATTTTCTATAATACAGTAGGAAGCAGTGACGATGCTAAAGCTCCTTTATTTTCTATAATACTGGAGGAAGCGGCGACGATGCTGCACCTTCTTTATTTTCTATTACACAGGAGTAAGTAAAGTCGCTGCTCCAGCTCCTTTATTTTCGATAATACAGGAGGAAGCAGTGACGCTGCTCCAGCTCCTTTATTTTCTGTAATACAGGTTGAAGCAGAGACACTGCTCCAGCTCCTTTATTTTCAATAATACAGGAGGAAGCAGAGACGCTGCTCCATTTCCTTTATTTTCTCTAATACAGGAGAAAGGAGTGACGCTGTTCCGGCTCCGTTATTTTCAATAATACAGGAGGAAGCAGTGACGCTGCTCCAGCTCCTTTATTTTCTATAATACATGAGGAAGCAGTGACGCTGCGCCAGCTCCTTAATTTTCTATAATATAGGAGGAAGCAGTGATGCAGCTCCTGCTCCTTTATTTTCTATAATACAGGTGGAAGTAGAGACGCTGCGCCAGCTCCGTTATTTTCTATAATACAGGAGGTAGCGGTGACGCTGCTCCAGCTCCTTAATTTTCTATACTACAGGAGGAAGCGGTGACGCTGCTCCGGCTCCTTTATTTTCTATAATACATGAGGAAGCAGTGACGCTGCTCCAGCTCCTTTATTTTCTATAATACAGGAGGAAGCAGTGACGCTGCTCCAGCTCCTTTATTTTCTATAATACATGAGGAAGCAGTGACGCTGCTCCAGCTCCTTTATTTTCTATAATATAGGAGGAAGCCGTGATGCAGCTCCTGCTCCTTTATTTCCTATAATACAGGTGGAAGTAGAGACGCTGCGCCAGCTCCGTTATTTTATAAATTACAGGAGGAAGCGGTGACGCTGCTCCAGCTCCTTAATTTTCTATACTATAGGAGGAAGCGGTGACGCTGCTCCAGCTCTTTAATTTTCTATAATACTGGAGGAAGAAGTGACGCTGCTCCGGCTCCTTTATTTTCGATAATATCGGAGGAAGCAGTGATGCAGCTCCTGCTCCTTTATTTTCTATAATACAGGTGGAAGTAGAGACGCTGCGCCAGCTCCGTTATTTTCTGTAATACAGGAGGAAGCGGTGACGCTGCTCCAGCTCCTTAATTTTCTATACTACTGGAGGAAGCAGTGACGCTGCTCCGGCTCCTTTATTTTCTATAATACATGAGGAAACAGTGACTGTGCTCCAGCCCCTTTATTTTGTATAATACAGGAGGAAGCAGTGACGCTGCTCCAGCTCCTTTATTTTCTATAATACAGGAGGAAGCAGTGACGCTGCTGCAGCTCCTTTATTTTCTATAATACAGGAGGAAGCAGAGACGCTGCTCCAGCTCCTTTATTTTCTATAATACAGGAGGAAGCGGTGACGCTGCTCCAGCTCCTTAATTTTCTATACTACTGGAGGAAGCAGTGACGCTGCTCCGGCTCCTTTATTTTCTATAATACATGAGGAAGCAGTGACGGTGCTCCAGCCCCTTTATTTTCTATAATACAGGAGGAAGCAGTGACGCTGCTCCAGCTCCTTTATTTTCTATAATACAGGAGGTAGCAGTGACGCTGCTCCAGCTCCTCTATTTTCTATAATACAGGAGGAAGCTGTGACGCTGCTCCAGCTCCTTTATTTTCTGTAAGACAGGAGGAAGCAGAGACGCTGCTCCAGCTCCTTTATTTTGTATAATACTGGATGAAGCGGTGACGATGCTCCAGCTCCTTTATTTTCTATTACACAGGAGTACGTGGAGTCGCTGCTCCAGCTTCTTTATTTTCTATAATACAGGAGGAAGCGGTGACGATGCTGCAGCTCCTTTATTTTCTATTACACAGGAGTAAGTAAAGTCGCTGCTGCAGCTCCTTTATTTTCTATAATACAGGAGGAAGCAGTGACGCTGCTTTGGCTCCTTTATTTTCTATAATACAGGTGGAAGCAGTGACGCTGCTCCAGCTCCTTTATTTTCTATAATACAGGAGGAAGCAGTGACGCTGCTCCAGCTCCTCTATTTTCTATAATACAGGTGGAAGCTGTGACGCTGCTCCAGCTCCTTTATTTTCTGTAAGACAGGAGGAAGCAGAGACGCTGCTCCAGCTCCTTTATTTTGTATAATACTGGATGAAGCGGTGACGATGCTCCAGCCCCTTTATTTTCTATAATACAGGAGGAAGCAGTGACGCTGCTCCAGCTCCTTTATTTTCTATAATACAGGAGGTAGCAGTGACGCTGCTCCAGCTCCTCTATTTTCTATAATACAGGAGGAAGCTGTGACGCTGCTCCAGCTCCTTTATTTTCTGTAAGACAGGAGGAAGCAGAGACGCTGCTCCAGCTCCTTTATTTTGTATAATACTGGATGAAGCGGTGACGATGCTCCAGCTCCTTTATTTTCTATTACACAGGAGTACGTGGAGTCGCTGCTCCAGCTTCTTTATTTTCTATAATACAGGAGGAAGCAGTGACGATGCTCTAGCTCCTATATTTTCTATAATACTGGAGGAAGCGGTGACGATGCTGCAGCTCCTTTATTTTCTATTACACAGGAGTAAGTAAAGTCGCTGCTGCAGCTCCTTTATTTTCTATAATACAGGAGGAAGCAGTGACGCTGCTTTGGCTCCTTTATTTTCTATAATACAGGATGAAGCAGAGACACTGCTCCAGCTCCTTTATTTTCTGTAATACAGGAGGAAGCAGAGACGCTGCTCCAGCTCCTTTATTTTCTATAATATGGAGGAAGCGGTGACGATGCTCCAGCTCATTTATTTTCTATTACACAGGAGTAAGTAGAGTCGCTGCTCCAGCTCCTTTAATTTCTATAATACAGTAGGAAGCAGTGACGATGCTAAAGCTCCTTTATTTTCTATAATAGTGGAGGAAGCGGTGACGATGCTGCAGCTCCTTTATTTTCTATTACACAGGAGTATGTAAAGTCGCTGCTCCAGCTCGTTTATTTTCTATAATACAGGAGGAAGCAGTGACGCTGCTTCAGCTCCTTTATTTTCTATAATACTGTAGGAAGCGGTGACGATGCTCCAGCTCCTTTATTTTCTATTACACAGGAGTAAGTAGAGTCGCTGCTCCAGCTCCGCTATTTTCTATAATACAGGAGGAAGCAGTGACGATGCTCCAGCTCCTTTATTTTCTATAATACAGGTTGAAGCAGAGACACTGCTCCAGCTGCTTTATTTTCAATAATACAGGAGGAAGCAGAGACGCTGCTCCATTTCCTTTATTTTCTGTAATACAGGAGAAAGGATGACGCTGCTCCGGCTCCGTTATTTTCAATAATACAGGACGAAGCAGTGACGCTGCTCCAGCTCCTTTATTTTCTATAATACATGAGGAAGCAGTGACGCTGCGCCAGCTCCTTTATTTTCTATAATATAGGAGGAAGCAGTAATGCAGCTCCTGCTCCTTCATTTTCTATAATACTGGTGGAAGTAGAGACGCTGCGCCAGCTCCGTTATTTTCTATAATACAGGAGGAAGCAGTGACGCTGCTCCAGCTCCTTTATTTTCTGTAATACAGGAGGAAGCGGTGACGCTGCTCCGGCTCCTTTATTTTCTATAATACATGAGGAAGCAGTGACGCTGCTCCAGCTCCTTTATTTTCCATAATACAGGAGGAAGCAGTGACGCTGCTCCAGCTCCTTTATTTTCTATAATATAGGAGGAAGCAGTAATGCAGCTCCTGCTCCTTTATTTTCTATAATACAGGTGGAAGTAGAGACGCTGCGCCAGCTCCGTTATTTTCTATAATACAGGAGGAAGCGGTGACGCTGCTCCGGCTCTTTTATTTTCTATACTTCAGGAGGAAGCAGTGATGCAGCTCCTGCTCCTTTATTTTCTATAATACAGGTGGAAGTAGAGACGCTGCTCCGGCTCCTTTATTTTCTATAATACATGAGGAAGCAGTGACGCTGCTCCAGCTCCTTTATTTTCTTTAATACAGGAGGAAGCAGTGACGCTGCTCCAGCTCCTTTATTTTCTATAATATAGGAGGAAGCAGTGATGCAGCTCCTGCTCCTTTATTTTCTATAACACAGGTGGAAGTAGAGACGCTGCGCCAGCTCCGTTATTTTCTATAGGAAAGGAGGAAGCGTTGACGCTGCTCCAGCTCCTTAATTTTCTATACTACAGGAGGAAGCGGTGACGCTGCTCCAGCTCCTTAATTTTCATTACTACTGGAGGAAGCAGTGACGCTGCTCCGCCTCCTTTATTTTCCATACTTCGGGTGGAAGTAGAGACGCTGCGCCAGCTGCGTTATTTTCTATAATACAGGAGGAAGCGGTGGCGCAGCACCAGCTTCTTTATTTTCTATACTACAGGAGGAAGCAGTGAGGCGGCTCCTGCTCCTTTATTTTCTATAATACAGGAGGAGGCGGTGACGCTGCTCCAGCTCATTAATTTTCTATACTACAGGAGGAAGCGGTGACGCTGCTCCAGGTCCTTTATTTTCTATACTACTGGAGGAAGCAGTGACGCTGCTCCGGCTCCTTTATTTTCTAGAATACAGGAGGAAGTAGAGACGCTGCGCCAGCTGCGTTATTTTCTATAATACATGCGGAAGCGGTGACGCTGCTCCAGCTCCTTTATTTTCTTTAATACAGGAGGAAGCAGTGACGCTGCTCCAGCTCCTTTATTTTCTATAATACATGAGGAAGCAGTGACGCTGCTCCAGCTCCTTTATTTTCTATAATACAGGAGGAAGTAGAGACTCTGCGCCAGCTCCTTTATTTTCTATAATAGAGGAGGATGCAGTGACGCTGCTCCGGCTCCTTTATTTTCAATAATACTGGAGGAAGCAGTGACGTTGCTTTAGCTCCTTAATTTTTTATAATACATGAGGAAGCAGTGATGCTGTTCCAAATCCTTTATTTTCTATAACACAGGAAGAAGCAGTGACGCTGCTCCAGCTCCTTTATTTTCTATAATACAGGAGGAAACAGTGATGCTGCTCCAGCTCTTTTATTTTCTATAATACATTAGGAATCAGTGACGCTGCTCCAGCTCCTTTATTTTCTATAATGTAGGAGGAAGTAGTGACGCAGCTCCTGCTCCTTCATTTTCTATAATACAGGAGAAAGTAGAGACGCTGCGCCAGCTCCGTTATTTTCTATAATTCAGGAGGAAGCGGTGACGCTGCTCCAGCTCCTTAATTTTCTATACGACAGGAGCAAGCGATGACGCTGCTCCAGCTCCTTTATTTTCTATAATACAGGAGGAAGCAGTGACGCTGCTCCGGCTCCTTTATTTTCTATAATACAGGAGGAAGCAGCGACGCTGCTGCAGCTCCTGTTTTTTCGATAATACAGTAGGAAGCGGTGATGCTGCTCCAGCTCCTTTATTTTCTAGAATACAGGAGGAAGCAGAGACGCTGCTCCAGCTCCTTTATTTTCGATAATACAGGAGGAAGTAGAGACGCTGCTCCAGCTCCTTTATTTTCTATAATACCGGAGGAAGCAGAGACGCTGCTACAGCTCCTCTATTTTCTACAATACAGGAGGAAGCAGTGCCGCTGCTCCAGCTCCTTCATTTTCTGTAATACAGGAGGAAGTAGAGACGCTGCTCCAGCTCCTTTATTTTCTATAATACCGGAGGAAGCAGAAGCTGCTCCAGCTCCTCTATTTTCTATCATACAGGAGGATGCAGTGACGCTGCTCCAGCTCCTTTATTTTCTGTAATACAGGAGGATGCAGAGACGCTGCTCCAGCTCCTTTATTTTGTATACTACTGGAGGAAGCGGTGACGATGCTCCAGCTCCTTTATTTTCGAAAATACAGGAGGAAGCAGTGACGATGCTGCAGCTCCTTTATTTTCTATAATACACGTTGAAGCAGAGACACTGCTCCAGCTCCTTTATTTTCAATAATAGAGGAGGAAGCAGAGACGCTGCTCCATTTCCTTTATTTTCTATAATACAGGAGGAAGAAGTGACGCTGCTCCAGCTCCTATATTTTCTATAATACAGGAGGAAGCAGTGATGCAGCTCCTGCTCCTTTATTTTCTATAACACAGGTGGAAGTAGAGACGCTGCGGCAGCTCCGTTATTTTCTATAATACAGGAGGAAGCGGTGACGCTGCTCCAGCTCCTTAATTTTCTATACTACAGGAGGAAGCGGTGACGCTGCTCCAGCTCCTTAATTTTCTATACTACTGGAGGAAGCAGTGACGCTGCTCCGGCTCCTTTATTTTCTATACTTCAGGAGGAAGCAGTGATGCAGCTCCTGCTCCTTTATTTTCTATAATACAGGAGGAAGCAGTGACGCTGCTCCAGCTCCTTTATTTCCTATAATATAGGAGGAAGCAGTGATGCAGCTCCTGCTCCTTTATTTTCTATAACACAGGTGGAAGTAGAGACGCTGCGCCAGCTCCGTTATTTTCTATAAGAAAGGAGGAAGCGTTGACGCTGCTCCAGCTCCTTAATTTTCTATACTACAGGAGGAAGCGGTGACGCTGCTCCAGCTCCTTAATTTTCATTACTACTGGCGGAAGCAGTGACGCTGCTCCGCCTCCTTTATTTTCTATACTTCAGGTGGAAGTAGAGACGCTGCGCCAGCTGCGTTATTTTCTATAATACAGGAGGAAGCGGTGACGCTGCTCCATCTCCTTTATTTTCTATAATACAGGAGGAGGCGGTGACGCTGCTCCGGCTCATTAATTTTCTATACTACAGGAGGAAGCGGTGACGCTGCTCCAGCTCCTTAATTTTCTATACTACTGGAGGAAGCAGTGACGCTGCTCGGGCTCCGTTATTTTCAATAATACTGGATGAAGCAGTGACACTGCTCCAGCTCCTTAATTTTCTATAATACATGAGGAAGCAGTGATGCTGTTCCAGATTCTTTATTTTCTATAACACAGGAGGAAGCGGAGACGCTGCTCCTGCTCCTTTAGTTTCTAGAATACAGGAGGAAGCCGTGACACTGCTCCAGATACTTTATTTTCCATAATACAGGAGGAAGCAGGGACGCTGCGCCAGCTCCGTTATTTTCTATAATACAGGAGGAAGCAATGACGCTGCTCCAGCTCCTTTATTTTCTATAATACAGGAGGAAGCAGTGACGCTGCTCCGGCTCCTTTATTTTCTATAATACAGGAGGAAGCAGCGACGCTGCTGCAGCTGCTTTATATTCTATAATACAGGAGGAAGCAGAGACGCTGCTGTAGCTCCTTTTTTTTCGATAATACAGTAGGAAGCGGTGACGCTGCTCCAGCTCCTTTATTTTCTATAATACAGGAGGAAGCAGAGACGCTGCTCCAGCTCCTTTATTTTCGATAATACAGGAGGAAGTCGAGACGCTGCTCCAGCTCCTTTATTTTCTATAATACCGGAGGAAGCAGAGACGCTGCTACAGCTCCTTTATTTTCAATAATACAGGAGGAAGCAGTGCCGCTGCTCCAGCTCCTTTATTTTCTGTAATACAGGAGGAAGTAGAGACGCTGCTCCAGCTCCTTTATTTTCTATAATACCGGAGGAAGCAGAATCTGCTCCAGCTCCTCTACTTTCTATCATACAGGAGGATGCAGTGACGTTGCTCCAGCTCCTTTATTTTCTGATATACAGGAGGAAGCAGAGACGCTGCTCCAGCTCCTTTATTTTGTATAATAATGGAGGAAGCGGTGACGATGCTCCAGCTCCTTTAGTTTCTATTACACAGGAGTAAGTAGAGTCGCTGCTCCAGCTCCTTTATTTTCAATAATACAGGAGTTAGCAGTGACGATGCTCCAGCTCCTTTATTTTCTATAATACAGGAGGAAGCAGTGACGCAGCTCCTGCTCCTGTATTTTCTATAATACAGGAGAAAGTAGAGACGCTGCGCCAGCTCCGTTATTATCTATAATACAGGAGGAAGCGGTGACGCTGCTCCAGCTCCTTTATTTTCTATAATACAGGAGGAAGCAGCGACGCTGCTGCAGCTGCTTTATATTCTATAATACAGGAGGAAGCAGTGACGCTGCTGTAGCTCCTTTTTTTTCGATAATACAGTAGGAAGCGGTGACGCTGCTCCAGCTCCTTTATTTTCTTGAATACAGGAGGAAGCAGAGACGCTGCTCCAGCTCCTTTATTTTCCATAATACAGGAGGAAGTGGAGACGCTGCTCCAGCTCCTTTATTTTCTATTACACAGGAGTAAGTAGTATCGCTGCTCCAGCTCCTTTATTTTCAATAATACAGGAGGTAGCAGTGACGATGCTCCAGCTCCTTTATTTTCTATAATACAGGTGGAAGCAGTAACTCTGCTCCAGCTCCTTTATTTTCTATAATACATAATGAAGCAGAGACACTGCTCCAGCTCCTTTATTTTCTATAATACAGGAGGAAGCAGTGACGCTTCTCCAGCTCCTTTATTTTCAATAATACAGAAGGAAGCAGAGACGCTGCTCCATTTCCTTTATTTTCTCAAATACAGCAGAAAGGAGTGACGCTGCTACGGCTCCGTTATTTTCAATAATACATGAGGAAGCAGTGACGCTGCTCCAGCTCATTTATTTTCTATAATACAGGAGGAAGCAGAGACGCTGCTGTAGCTCCTTTTTTTTCCGATAATACAGTAGGAAGCGGTGACGCTGCTCCAGCTCCTTTATTTTCTAGAATACAGGAGGAAGCAGAGACGCTGCTCCATCTCCTTTATTTTCGATAATACAGGAGGAAGTAGAGACGCTGCTCCAGCTCCTTTATTTTCTATGACACAGGAGTAAGTAGAGTCGCTGCTCCAGCTCCTTTATTTTCAATAATACAGGAGGTAGCAGTGACGATGCTCCAGCTCCTTTATTTTCTATAATACATAATGAAGCAGAGACACTGCTCCAGCTCCTTTATTTTCAAAAATACAGGAGGAAGCAATGACTCTTCTCCAGCTCCTTTATTTTCAATAATACAGAAGGAAGCAGAGACGCTGCTCCATTTCCTTTATTTTCTCAAATACAGCAGAAAGGAGTGACGCTGCTCCAGCTCCTTTATTTTCTATAATACAGGAGGAAGCACTGACGCTGCTCCAGCTCCTTTATTTTCTATAATACATGAGGAAGCAGTGACGCTGCTCCAGCACCTTTATTTTCTATAATACAGGAGGAAGCAGTGACGCTGCTCCAGCTCCTTTATTTTCTATAATACAGGAGGAAGCGGTGATGCTGCTCCAGCTCCTTTATTTTCGATAATACAGGAGGAAGCGGTGATGCTGCTCCAGCTCCTTTATTTCCTATAATACAGGAGGAAGCAGTGACCCTGCTGCAGCTCCTTTATTTTCTATAATACAGGAGTTAGCAGAGACGCTGCTCCAGCTCCGTTATTTTCCATAATACAGGAGGAAGCAGTGACGCTGCTCCAGCTCCATTATTTTTAATAAAAAATGAGGAAGCAGTGACGCTGCTCCAGCTCCTTTATTTTCTATAATATAGGCGGAAGCAGTGATGCAGCTCCTGCTCCTTTATTTTCTATAATACAGCTGGAAGTAGAGACGCTGCGCCAGCTCCTTTATTTTCTATAATACATGAGGAAGCAGTGACGCTGCTCCAGCTCCTTTATTTTCAATAATACATGAGGAAGCAGTGACGCTGCTCCAGCTCCTTTATTTTCTATAATATAGGAGGAAGCAGTGATGCAGCTCCTGATCCTTTATTTTCTATAATACAGGAGGAAGCCGTGACGCTGCTCCAGCTCCTTAATTTTCTTTACTACTGGAGGAAGCAGTGACGCTGCTCCGGCTCCTTTATTTTCTATACTACAGGAGGAAGTAGAGACGCTGCGCCAGCTGCGTTATTTTCTATAATACAGGAGGAAGCGGTGACGCTGCTCCGGCTCCTTTATTTTCTATAATACAGGAGGAAGCAGTGTCGCTGCTCCGGCTCCTTAATTTTCTGTACTACAGGAGGAAGTAGAGACGCTGCGACAGCTCCTTTTTTTTCGATAATGCAGGAGGAAGCAGTGACGCTGCTCCAGCTCCTTTATTTTCTTATAATACAGGAGGAAGCAGTGACGCTGCTGCAGCTCCTTTTTTTTCGATAATACAGTAGGAAGCGGTGATGCTGCTCCAGCTCCTTTATTTTCTAGAATACAGGAGGAAGCAGAGACGCTGCTCCAGCTCCTTTATTTTCTATAATACCGGAGGAAGCAGAGACGCTGCTACAGCTCCTCTATTTTCTACAATACAGGAGGAAGCAGTGCCGCTGCTCCAGCTCCTTCATTTTCTGTAATACAGGAGGAAGTAGAGACGCTGCTCCAGCTCCATTATTTTCTATAATACCGGAGGAAGCAGAAGCTGCTCCAGCTCCTCTATTTTCTATCATACAGGAGGATGCAGTGACGCTGCTCCAGCTCCTTTATTTTCTGTAATACAGGAGGATGCAGAGACGCTGCTCCAGCTCCTTTACTTTGTATACTACTGGAGGAAGCGGTGACGATGCTCCAGCTCCTTTATTTTCTATAATACAGGAGGAAGCAGTGACGATGCTGCAGCTCCTTTATTTTCTATAATACACGTTGAAGCAGAGACACTGCTCCAGCTCCTTTATTTTCAATAATAGAGGAGGAAGCAGAGACGCTGCTCCATTTCCTTTATTTTCTATAATACAGGAGGAAGCAGTGACGCTGCTCCAGCTCCTATATTTTCGATAATATAGGAGGAAGCAGTGATGCAGCTCCTGCTCCTTTATTTTCTATAATACAGGTGGAAGTAGAGACGCTGCGCCAGCTCCGTTATTTTCTATAATACAGGAGGAAGCGGTGACGCTGCTCCAGCTCCTTAATTTTCTATACTACAGGAGGAAGCGGTGACGCTGCTCCAGCTCCTTAATTTTCTATACTACTGGAGGAAGCAGTGACAATGCTCCGGCTCCTTTATTTTCTATACTTCAGGAGGAAGCAGTGATGCAGCTCCTGCTCCTTTATTTTCTATAATACAGGTGGAAGTAGAGACGCTGCTCCGGCTCCTTCATTTTCTATAATACATGAGGAAGCAGTGACGCTGCTCCAGCTCCTTTATTTTCTATAATACAGGAGGAAGCAGTGACACTGCTCCAGCTCCTTTATTTCCTATAATATAGGAGGAAGCAGTGATGCAGCTCCTGCTCCTTTATTTTCTATAACACAGGTGGAAGTAGAGACGCTGCGCCAGCTCCGTTATTTTCTATAAGAAAGGAGGAAGCGTTGACGCTGCTCCAGCTCCTTAATTTTCTATACTACAGGAGGAAGCGGTGACGCTGCTCCAGCTCCTTAATTTTCTATACTACTGGAGGAAGCAGTGACGCTGCTCCGGCTCCTTTATTTTCTATAATACATGAGGAAGCAGTGACGGTGCTCCAGCCCCTTTATTTTGTATAATACAGGAGGAAGCAGTGACGCTGCTCCAGCTCCTTTATTTTCTATAATACAGGAGGAAGCAGTGACGCTGCTCCAGCTCCTTTTTTTTCTATAATACAGGAGGAAGCAGAGACGCTGCTCCAGCACCTTTATTTTCTATAATACAGGAGAAAGCGGTGACGCTGCTCCATCTCCTTTATTTTCAATAATACAGGAGGAAGCAGAGACGCTGCTCCAGCTCCTTTATTTTCGATTTTACAGAAGGAAGCAGTGACGCTGCTCCAGCCCCTTTATTTTCTATAATACAGGAGGAAGCAGTGACGCTGCTGCAGCTCCTTTATTTTCTATAATACAGGAGGAAGCAGAGACGCTGCTCCAGCTCCTTTATTTTCTATAATACAGGAGGAAGCGGTGACGCTGCTCCAGCTCCTTAATTTTCTATACTACTGGAGGAAGCAGTGACGCTGCTCCGGCTCCTTTATTTTCTATAATACAGGAGGAAGCAGTGACGCTGCTGCAGCTCCTTTATTTTCTATAATACATGAGGAAGCAGTGACGGTGCTCCAGCCCCTTTATTTTCTATAATACAGGAGGAAGCAGTGACGCTGCTCCAGCTCCTTTTTTTCTATAATACAGGAGGTAGCAGTGACGCTGCTCCAGCTCCTCTATTTTCTATAATACAGGAGGAAGCTGTGACGCTGCTCCAGCTCCTTTATTTTCTGTAAGACAGGAGGAAGCAGAGACGCTGCTCCAGCTCCTTTATTTTGTATAATACTGGATGAAGCGGTGACGATGCTCCAGCTCCTTCATTTTCTATAATACATGAGGAAGCAGTGACGCTGCTCCAGTTCCTTTATTTTCTATAATGCAGGAGGAAGCAGTGGCGCTGCTCCAGCTCCTTTTTTTGCTATAATACATGAGGAAGCAGTGACGCTGCTCCAGCTTCTTTATTTTCTATAAGACAGGAGGAAGCAGTGACACTGCTCCATCTCCTTTATTTTCTATAATACAGGAGGAAGCGGTGACGCTGCTCCAGCTCCTTTATTTTATATAATACAGGAGGAAGTAGAGACGCTGAGCCAGCTCCTTTATTTTCGAGAATACGGGAGGAAGCCGTGACGCTACTCCAGCTCCTTTATTTTCTATAATACAGGAGGAAGCAATGACGCTGCTCCAACTCCTTTATTTTCTATAATACAGGAGGAAGCAGTGACGCTGCTCCAGCTCCTTTATTTTCTTTAATACAGGAGGGGGAAGAGACGCTGCTCCAGCTCCTTTATTTTCTATAATGCAGGACGAAGCAGAGACGCTGCTCCAGCTCCTTTATTATCGATAATACAGGAGGAAATACAGACGCTGCTCAAGCTCCTTTATTTTCTATCATACAGGAGGAAGCAGTGACGCTGCTCCAGCTCCATTATTTTCCATAATACAGGAGGAAGCAGTGACGCTGCTCCAGCTCCTTTATTTTCTATTATACAGGAGGAAGCGGTGACGCTGCTCCAGCTCCTTTATTTTCTTATAATACAGGAGGAAGCAGTGACGCTGCTCCAGCTCCTCTATTTTCTATAATACAGGAGGAAGCAGTGACGCTGCTCCAGCTCCTTTATTTTCTATTATACAGGAGGAAGCGGTGACGCTGCTCCAGCTCCTTTATTTTCTTATAATACAGGAGGAAGCAGTGACGCTGCTCCAGCTCCTCTATTTTCTATAATACAGGAGGAAGCATTGACTCTGCTCCAGCTCCTCTATTTTCTATAATACAGGAGGAAGCAGTGACGCTGCTCCAGCTCCTTTATTTTCTATTATACAGGAGGAAGCGGTGACGCTGCTCCAGCTCCTTTATTTTCTTATAATACAGGAGGAAGCAGTGACGCTGCTCCAGCTCCTCTATTTTCTATAATACAGGAGGAAGCATAGACGCTGCTCCAGCTCCTTTATTTTCTATAATACTGAATGAAGCGGTGACGATGCTCCAGCTCCTTTTTTGCTATTACACAGGAGTACGTGGAGTCGCTGCTCCAGCTCCTTTATTTTCTATAATACAGGAGGAAGCAGTGACGATGCTCCAGCTCATTTATTTTCTATAATAATGGAGGAAGCGGTGACGATGCCGCAGCTCCTTTATTTTCTATTACACAGGAGTAAGTAAAGTCGCTGCTGCAGCTCCCTTATTTTCTATAATACAGGAGGAAGCAGTGACGCTGCTCCAGCTCCTTTATTTTCTATAATACAGGAGGAAGCAGTGACGCTGCTCCAGCTCCCTTATTTTCTATAATACAGGTGGAAGCAGTGACGCTGCTCCAGCTCCTTTATTTTCTATAATACAGGAGGAAGCGGTGACGCTGCTCCAGCTCCTTTATTTTCTTATAATACAGGAGGAAGCAGTGACGCTGCTCCAGCTCCTCTATTTTCTATAATACAGGAGGAAGCAGAGACACTGCTCCAGCTCCTTTATTTTCTGTAATACAGGAGGAAGCAGAGACGCTGTTCCAGCTCCTTTATTTTCTATAATACTGGAGGAAGCGGTGACGATGCTCCAGCTCCTTTATTTTCTATTACACAGGAGTAAGTAGAGTCGCTGCTCCGGCTCCTTTATTTTCTATAATACAGTAGGAAGCAGTGACGATGCTAAAGCTCCTTTATTTTCTATAATACTGGAGGAAGCGGCGACGATGCTGCACCTTCTTTATTTTCTATTACACAGGAGTAAGTAAAGTCGCTGCTCCAGCTCCTTTATTTTCGATAATACAGGAGGAAGCAGTGACGCTGCTCCAGCTCCTTTATTTTCTGTAATACAGGTTGAAGCAGAGACACTGCTCCAGCTCCTTTATTTTCAATAATACAGGAGGAAGCAGAGACGCTGCTCCATTTCCTTTATTTTCTCTAATACAGGAGAAAGGAGTGACGCTGTTCCGGCTCCGTTATTTTCAATAATACAGGAGGAAGCAGTGACGCTGCTCCAGCTCCTTTATTTTCTATAATACATGAGGAAGCAGTGACGCTGCGCCAGCTCCTTAATTTTCTATAATATAGGAGGAAGCAGTGATGCAGCTCCTGCTCCTTTATTTTCTATAATACAGGTGGAAGTAGAGACGCTGCGCCAGCTCCGTTATTTTCTATAATACAGGAGGTAGCGGTGACGCTGCTCCAGCTCCTTAATTTTCTATACTACAGGAGGAAGCGGTGACGCTGCTCCGGCTCCTTTATTTTCTATAATACATGAGGAAGCAGTGACGCTGCTCCAGCTCCTTTATTTTCTATAATACAGGAGGAAGCAGTGACGCTGCTCCAGCTCCTTTATTTTCTATAATACATGAGGAAGCAGTGACGCTGCTCCAGCTCCTTTATTTTCTATAATATAGGAGGAAGCCGTGATGCAGCTCCTGCTCCTTTATTTCCTATAATACAGGTGGAAGTAGAGACGCTGCGCCAGCTCCGTTATTTTATAAATTACAGGAGGAAGCGGTGACGCTGCTCCAGCTCCTTAATTTTCTATACTATAGGAGGAAGCGGTGACGCTGCTCCAGCTCTTTAATTTTCTATAATACTGGAGGAAGAAGTGACGCTGCTCCGGCTCCTTTATTTTCGATAATATCGGAGGAAGCAGTGATGCAGCTCCTGCTCCTTTATTTTCTATAATACAGGTGGAAGTAGAGACGCTGCGCCAGCTCCCTTATTTTCTGTAATACAGGAGGAAGCGGTGACGCTGCTCCAGCTCCTTAATTTTCTATACTACTGGAGGAAGCAGTGACGCTGCTCCGGCTCCTTTATTTTCTATAATACATGAGGAAACAGTGACTGTGCTCCAGCCCCTTTATTTTGTATAATACAGGAGGAAGCAGTGACGCTGCTCCAGCTCCTTTATTTTCTATAATACAGGAGGAAGCAGTGACGCTGCTGCAGCTCCTTTATTTTCTATAATACAGGAGGAAGCAGAGACGCTGCTCCAGCTCCTTTATTTTCTATAATGCAGGAGGAAGCGGTGACGCTGCTCCAGCTCCTTAATTTTCTATACTACTGGAGGAAGCAGTGACGCTGCTCCGGCTCCTTTATTTTCTATAATACATGAGGAAGCAGTGACGGTGCTCCAGCCCCTTTATTTTCTATAATACAGGAGGAAGCAGTGACGCTGCTCCAGCTCCTTTATTTTCTATAATACAGGAGGTAGCAGTGACGCTGCTCCAGCTCCTCTATTTTCTATAATACAGGAGGAAGCTGTGACGCTGCTCCAGCTCCTTTATTTTCTGTAAGACAGGAGGAAGCAGAGACGCTGCTCCAGCTCCTTTATTTTGTATAATACTGGATGAAGCGGTGACGATGCTCCAGCTCCTTTATTTTCTATTACACAGGAGTACGTGGAGTCGCTGCTCCAGCTTCTTTATTTTCTATAATACTGGAGGAAGCGGTGACGATGCTGCAGCTCCTTTATTTTCTATTACACAGGAGTAAGTAAAGTCGCTGCTGCAGCTCCTTTATTTTCTATAATACAGGAGGAAGCAGTGACGCTGCTTTGGCTCCTTTATTTTCTATAATACAGGTGGAAGCAGTGACGCTGCTCCAGCTCCTTTATTTTCTATAATACAGGAGGAAGCAGTGACGCTGCTCCAGCTCCTCTATTTTCTATAATACAGGTGGAAGCTGTGACGCTGCTCCAGCTCCTTTATTTTCTGTAAGACAGGAGGAAGCAGAGACGCTGCTCCAGCTCCTTTATTTTGTATAATACTGGATGAAGCGGTGACGATGCTCCAGCCCCTTTATTTTCTATAATACAGGAGGAAGCAGTGACGCTGCTCCAGCTCCTTTATTTTCTATAATACAGGAGGTAGCAGTGACGCTGCTCCAGCTCCTCTATTTTCTATAATACAGGAGGAAGCTGTGACGCTGCTCCAGCTCCTTTATTTTCTGTAAGACAGGAGGAAGCAGAGACGCTGCTCCAGCTCCTTTATTTTGTATAATACTGGATGAAGCGGTGACGATGCTCCAGCTCCTTTATTTTCTATTACACAGGAGTACGTGGAGTCGCTGCTCCAGCTTCTTTATTTTCTATAATACAGGAGGAAGCAGTGACGATGCTCTAGCTCCTATATTTTCTATAATACTGGAGGAAGCGGTGACGATGCTGCAGCTCCTTTATTTTCTATTACACAGGAGTAAGTAAAGTCGCTGCTGCAGCTCCTTTATTTTCTATAATACAGGAGGAAGCAGTGACGCTGCTTTGGCTCCTTTATTTTCTATAATACAGGATGAAGCAGAGACACTGCTCCAGCTCCTTTATTTTCTGTAATACAGGAGGAAGCAGAGACGCTGCTCCAGCTCCTTTATTTTCTATAATATGGAGGAAGCGGTGACGATGCTCCAGCTCATTTATTTTCTATTACACAGGAGTAAGTAGAGTCGCTGCTCCAGCTCCTTTAATTTCTATAATACAGTAGGAAGCAGTGACGATGCTAAAGCTCCTTTATTTTCTATAATACTGGAGGAAGCGGTGACGATGCTGCAGCTCCTTTATTTTCTATTACACAGGAGTATGTAAAGTCGCTGCTCCAGCTCGTTTATTTTCTATAATACAGGAGGAAGCAGTGACGCTGCTTCAGCTCCTTTATTTTCTATAATACTGTAGGAAGCGGTGACGATGCTCCAGCTCCTTTATTTTCTATTACACAGGAGTAAGTAGAGTCGCTGCTCCAGCTCCGCTATTTTCTATAATACAGGAGGAAGCAGTGACGATGCTCCAGCTCCTTTATTTTCTATAATACAGGTTGAAGCAGAGACACTGCTCCAGCTGCTTTATTTTCAATAATACAGGAGGAAGCAGAGACGCTGCTCCATTTCCTTTATTTTCTGTAATACAGGAGAAAGGATGACGCTGCTCCGGCTCCGTTATTTTCAATAATACAGGACGAAGCAGTGACGCTGCTCCAGCTCCTTTATTTTCTATAATACATGAGGAAGCAGTGACGCTGCGCCAGCTCCTTTATTTTCTATAATATAGGAGGAAGCAGTAATGCAGCTCCTGCTCCTTCATTTTCTATAATACTGGTGGAAGTAGAGACGCTGCGCCAGCTCCGTTATTTTCTATAATACAGGAGGAAGCAGAGACGCTGCGCCAGCTCCGTTATTTTCTATAATACAGGAGGAAGCAGTGACGCTGCTCCAGCTCCTTTATTTTCTGTAATACAGGAGGAAGCGGTGACGCTGCTCCGGCTCCTTTATTTTCTATAATACATGAGGAAGCAGTGACGCTGCTCCAGCTCCTTTATTTTCCATAATACAGGAGGAAGCAGTGACGCTGCTCCAGCTCCTTTATTTTCTATAATATAGGAGGAAGCAGTAATGCAGCTCCTGCTCCTTTATTTTCTATAATACAGGTGGAAGTAGAGACGCTGCGCCAGCTCCGTTATTTTCTATAATACAGGAGGAAGCGGTGACGCTGCTCCGGCTCTTTTATTTTCTATACTTCAGGAGGAAGCAGTGATGCAGCTCCTGCTCCTTTATTTTCTATAATACAGGTGGAAGTAGAGACGCTGCTCCGGCTCCTTTATTTTCTATAATACATGAGGAAGCAGTGACGCTGCTCCAGCTCCTTTATTTTCTTTAATACAGGAGGAAGCAGTGACGCTGCTCCAGCTCCTTTATTTTCTATAATATAGGAGGAAGCAGTGATGCAGCTCCTGCTCCTTTATTTTCTATAACACAGGTGGAAGTAGAGACGCTGCGCCAGCTCCGTTATTTTATATAGGAAAGGAGGAAGCGTTGACGCTGCTCCAGCTCCTTAATTTTCTATACTACAGGAGGAAGCGGTGACGCTGCTCCAGCTCCTTAATTTTCATTACTACTGGAGGAAGCAGTGACGCTGCTCCGCCTCCTTTATTTTCCATACTTCGGGTGGAAGTAGAGACGCTGCGCCAGCTGCGTTATTTTCTATAATACAGGAGGAAGCGGTGGCGCAGCACCAGCTTCTTTATTTTCTATACTACAGGAGGAGGCGGTGACGCTGCTCCAGCTCATTAATTTTCTATACTACAGGAGGAAGCGGTGACGCTGCTCCAGGTCCTTTATTTTCTATACTACTGGAGGAAGCAGTGACGCTGCTCCGGCTCCTTTATTTTCTAGAATACAGGAGGAAGTAGAGACGCTGCGCCAGCTGCGTTATTTTCTATAATACATGCGGAAGCGGTGACGCTGCTCCAGCTCCTTTATTTTCTTTAATACAGGAGGAAGCAGTGACGCTGCTCCAGCTCCTTTATTTTCTATAATACATGAGGAAGCAGTGACGCTGCTCCAGCTCCTTTATTTTCTATAATACAGGAGGAAGTAGAGACTCTGCGCCAGCTCCTTTATTTTCTATAATAGAGGAGGATGCAGTGACGCTGCTCCGGCTCCTTTATTTTCAATAATACTGGAGGAAGCAGTGACGTTGCTTTAGCTCCTTAATTTTTTATAATACATGAGGAAGCAGTGATGCTGTTCCAAATCCTTTATTTTCTATAACACAGGAAGAAGCAGTGACGCTGCTCCAGCTCCTTTATTTTCTATAATACAGGAGGAAACAGTGATGCTGCTCCAGCTCTTTTATTTTCTATAATACATTAGGAATCAGTGACGCTGCTCCAGCTCCTTTATTTTCTATAATGTAGGAGGAAGTAGTGACGCAGCTCCTGCTCCTTCATTTTCTATAATACAGGAGAAAGTAGAGACGCTGCGCCAGCTCCGTTATTTTCTATAATTCAGGAGGAAGCGGTGACGCTGCTCCAGCTCCTTAATTTTCTATACGACAGGAGCAAGCGATGACGCTGCTCCAGCTCCTTTATTTTCTATAATACAGGAGGAAGCAGTGACGCTGCTCCGGCTCCTTTATTTTCTATAATACAGGAGGAAGCAGCGACGCTGCTGCAGCTCCTGTTTTTTCGATAATACAGTAGGAAGCGGTGATGCTGCTCCAGCTCCTTTATTTTCTAGAATACAGGAGGAAGCAGAGACGCTGCTCCAGCTCCTTTATTTTCGATAATACAGGAGGAAGTAGAGACGCTGCTCCAGCTCCTTTATTTTCTATAATACCGGAGGAAGCAGAGACGCTGCTACAGCTCCTCTATTTTCTACAATACAGGAGGAAGCAGTGCCGCTGCTCCAGCTCCTTCATTTTCTGTAATACAGGAGGAAGTAGAGACGCTGCTCCAGCTCCTTTATTTTCTATAATACCGGAGGAAGCAGAAGCTGCTCCAGCTCCTCTATTTTCTATCATACAGGAGGATGCAGTGACGCTGCTCCAGCTCCTTTATTTTCTGTAATACAGGAGGATGCAGAGACGCTGCTCCAGCTCCTTTATTTTGTATACTACTGGAGGAAGCGGTGACGATGCTCCAGCTCCTTTATTTTCGAAAATACAGGAGGTAGCAGTGACGATGCTGCAGCTCCTTTATTTTCTATAATACACGTTGAAGCAGAGACACTGCTCCAGCTCCTTTATTTTCAATAATAGAGGAGGAAGCAGAGACGCTGCTCCATTTCCTTTATTTTCTATAATACAGGAGGAAGAAGTGACGCTGCTCCAGCTCCTATATTTTCTATAATACAGGAGGAAGCAGTGATGCAGCTCCTGCTCCTTTATTTTCTATAACACAGGTGGAAGTAGAGACGCTGCGGCAGCTCCGTTATTTTCTATAATACAGGAGGAAGCGGTGACGCTGCTCCAGCTCCTTAATTTTCTATACTACAGGAGGAAGCGGTGACGCTGCTCCAGCTCCTTAATTTTCTATACTACTGGAGGAAGCAGTGACGCTGCTCCGGCTCCTTTATTTTCTATACTTCAGGAGGAAGCAGTGATGCAGCTCCTGCTCCTTTATTTTCTATAATACAGGAGGAAGCAGTGACGCTGCTCCAGCTCCTTTATTTCCTATAATATAGGAGGAAGCAGTGATGCAGCTCCTGCTCCTTTATTTTCTATAACACAGGTGGAAGTAGAGACGCTGCGCCAGCTCCGTTATTTTCTATAAGAAAGGAGGAAGCGTTGACGCTGCTCCAGCTCCTTAATTTTCTATACTACAGGAGGAAGCGGTGACGCTGCTCCAGCTCCTTAATTTTCATTACTACTGGCGGAAGCAGTGACGCTGCTCCGCCTCCTTTATTTTCTATACTTCAGGTGGAAGTAGAGACGCTGCGCCAGCTGCGTTATTTTCTATAATACAGGAGGAAGCGGTGACGCTGCTCCATCTCCTTTATTTTCTATAATACAGGAGGAGGCGGTGACGCTGCTCCGGCTCATTAATTTTCTATACTACAGGAGGAAGCGGTGACGCTGCTCCAGCTCCTTAATTTTCTATACTACTGGAGGAAGCAGTGACGCTGCTCGGGCTCCGTTATTTTCAATAATACTGGATGAAGCAGTGACACTGCTCCAGCTCCTTAATTTTCTATAATACATGAGGAAGCAGTGATGCTGTTCCAGATTCTTTATTTTCTATAACACAGGAGGAAGCGGAGACGCTGCTCCTGCTCCTTTAGTTTCTAGAATACAGGAGGAAGCCGTGACACTGCTCCAGATACTTTATTTTCCATAATACAGGAGGAAGCAGGGACGCTGCGCCAGCTCCGTTATTTTCTATAATACAGGAGGAAGCAATGACGCTGCTCCAGCTCCTTTATTTTCTATAATACAGGAGGAAGCAGTGACGCTGCTCCGGCTCCTTTATTTTCTATAATACAGGAGGAAGCAGCGACGCTGCTGCAGCTGCTTTATATTCTATAATACAGGAGGAAGCAGAGACGCTGCTGTAGCTCCTTTTTTTTCGATAATACAGTAGGAAGCGGTGACGCTGCTCCAGCTCCTTTATTTTCTATAATACAGGAGGAAGCAGAGACGCTGCTCCAGCTCCTTTATTTTCGATAATACAGGAGGAAGTCGAGACGCTGCTCCAGCTCCTTTATTTTCTATAATACCGGAGGAAGCAGAGACGCTGCTACAGCTCCTTTATTTTCAATAATACAGGAGGAAGCAGTGCCGCTGCTCCAGCTCCTTTATTTTCTGTAATACAGGAGGAAGTAGAGACGCTGCTCCAGCTCCTTTATTTTCTATAATACCGGAGGAAGCAGAATCTGCTCCAGCTCCTCTACTTTCTATCATACAGGAGGATGCAGTGACGTTGCTCCAGCTCCTTTATTTTCTGATATACAGGAGGAAGCAGAGACGCTGCTCCAGCTCCTTTATTTTGTATAATAATGGAGGAAGCGGTGACGATGCTCCAGCTCCTTTAGTTTCTATTACACAGGAGTAAGTAGAGTCGCTGCTCCAGCTCCTTTATTTTCAATAATACAGGAGTTAGCAGTGACGATGCTCCAGCTCCTTTATTTTCTATAATACAGGAGGAAGCAGTGACGCAGCTCCTGCTCCTGTATTTTCTATAATACAGGAGAAAGTAGAGACGCTGCGCCAGCTCCGTTATTATCTATAATACAGGAGGAAGCGGTGACGCTGCTCCAGCTCCTTTATTTTCTATAATACAGGAGGAAGCAGCGACGCTGCTGCAGCTGCTTTATATTCTATAATACAGGAGGAAGCAGTGACGCTGCTGTAGCTCCTTTTTTTTCGATAATACAGTAGGAAGCGGTGACGCTGCTCCAGCTCCTTTATTTTCTTGAATACAGGAGGAAGCAGAGACGCTGCTCCAGCTCCTTTATTTTCCATAATACAGGAGGAAGTGGAGACGCTGCTCCAGCTCCTTTATTTTCTATTACACAGGAGTAAGTAGTATCGCTGCTCCAGCTCCTTTATTTTCAATAATACAGGAGGTAGCAGTGACGATGCTCCAGCTCCTTTATTTTCTATAATACAGGTGGAAGCAGTAACTCTGCTCCAGCTCCTTTATTTTCTATAATACATAATGAAGCAGAGACACTGCTCCAGCTCCTTTATTTTCTATAATACAGGAGGAAGCAGTGACGCTTCTCCAGCTCCTTTATTTTCAATAATACAGAAGGAAGCAGAGACGCTGCTCCATTTCCTTTATTTTCTCAAATACAGCAGAAAGGAGTGACGCTGCTACGGCTCCGTTATTTTCAATAATACATGAGGAAGCAGTGACGCTGCTCCAGCTCATTTATTTTCTATAATACAGGAGGAAGCAGAGACGCTGCTGTAGCTCCTTTTTTTTCCGATAATACAGTAGGAAGCGGTGACGCTGCTCCAGCTCCTTTATTTTCTAGAATACAGGAGGAAGCAGAGACGCTGCTCCATCTCCTTTATTTTCGATAATACAGGAGGAAGTAGAGACGCTGCTCCAGCTCCTTTATTTTCTATGACACAGGAGTAAGTAGAGTCGCTGCTCCAGCTCCTTTATTTTCAATAATACAGGAGGTAGCAGTGACGATGCTCCAGCTCCTTTATTTTCTATAATACATAATGAAGCAGAGACACTGCTCCAGCTCCTTTATTTTCAAAAATACAGGAGGAAGCAGTGACTCTTCTCCAGCTCCTTTATTTTCAATAATACAGAAGGAAGCAGAGACGCTGCTCCATTTCCTTTATTTTCTCAAATACAGCAGAAAGGAGTGACGCTGCTCCAGCTCCTTTATTTTCTATAATACAGGAGGAAGCACTGACGCTGCTCCAGCTCCTTTATTTTCTATAATACATGAGGAAGCAGTGACGCTGCTCCAGCACCTTTATTTTCTATAATACAGGAGGAAGCAGTGACGCTGCTCCAGCTCCTTTATTTTCTATAATACAGGAGGAAGCGGTGATGCTGCTCCAGCTCCTTTATTTTCGATAATACAGGAGGAAGCGGTGATGCTGCTCCAGCTCCTTTATTTCCTATAATACAGGAGGAAGCAGTGACCCTGCTGCAGCTCCTTTATTTTCTATAATACAGGAGTTAGCAGAGACGCTGCTCCAGCTCCGTTATTTTCCATAATACAGGAGGAAGCAGTGACGCTGCTCCAGCTCCATTATTTTTAATAAAAAATGAGGAAGCAGTGACGCTGCTCCAGCTCCTTTATTTTCTATAATATAGGCGGAAGCAGTGATGCAGCTCCTGCTCCTTTATTTTCTATAATACAGCTGGAAGTAGAGACGCTGCGCCAGCTCCTTTATTTTCTATAATACATGAGGAAGCAGTGACGCTGCTCCAGCTCCTTTATTTTCAATAATACATGAGGAAGCAGTGACGCTGCTCCAGCTCCTTTATTTTCTATAATATAGGAGGAAGCAGTGATGCAGCTCCTGATCCTTTATTTTCTATAATACAGGAGGAAGCCGTGACGCTGCTCCAGCTCCTTAATTTTCTTTACTACTGGAGGAAGCAGTGACGCTGCTCCGGCTCCTTTATTTTCTATACTACAGGAGGAAGTAGAGACGCTGCGCCAGCTGCGTTATTTTCTATAATACAGGAGGAAGCGGTGACGCTGCTCCGGCTCCTTTATTTTCTATAATACAGGAGGAAGCAGTGTCGCTGCTCCGGCTCCTTTATTTTCTGTACTACAGGAGGAAGTAGAGACGCTGCGACAGCTCCTTTTTTTTCGATAATGCAGGAGGAAGCAGTGACGCTGCTCCAGCTCCTTTATTTTCTATAATATAGGAGGAAGCAGTGATGCAGCTCCTGCTCCTTTATTTTCTATAATACAGGTGGAAGTAGAGACGCTGCGCCAGCTCCGTTATTTTCTATAATACAGGAGGAAGCGGTGACGCTGCTCCAGCTCCTTAATTTTCTTTACTACTGGAGGAAGCAGTGACGCTGCTCCGGCTGCTTTATTTTCTATACTACAGGAGGAAGTAGAGACGCTGCGCCAGCTGCGTTATTTTCTGTAATACAGGAGGAAGCGGTGACGCTGCTCCGTCTCCTTTATTTTCTATAATACAGGAAGAAGCAGTGTCGCTGCTCCGGCTCCTTTATTTTCTATACTACAGGAGGAAGTAGAGACGCTGCGCCAGCTCCTTTTTTTTCGATAATGCAGGAGGAAGTAGAGACGCTGCTCCAGCTCCTTTATTTTCTATAATAACGGAGGAAGCAGAGACGCTGCTCCAGCTCCTTTATTTTCTGTAATACAGAAGGAAGCTGTGACGCTGCTCCAGCTCCTTTATTTCCTATAATACAGGAGGAAGCAGAGACGCTGCTCCAGCTCCTTTATTTTCTATAATACAGGAGGTAGCAGCGACGCTGCTGCAGCTCGTTTATTTTCTACAATACGGGAGGAAGCAGTGACGCTGCTCCAGCTCCTTTATTATCTATAATACAGGAGTTAGGAGAGACGCTGCTCCAGCTCCGTTATTTTCCATAATACAGGAGGAAGCAGTGACGCTGCTCCAGCTCCTTTATTTTCAATAAAAAATGAGGAAGCAGTGACGCTGCTCCAGCTCCTTTATTTTCTATAATATAGGCGGAAGCAGTGATGCAGCTCCTGCTCCTTTATTTTCTATAATACAGCTGGAAGTAGAGACGCTGCGCCAGCTCCTTTATTTTCTAGAATACATGAGGAAACAGTGACGCTGCTCCAGCTCCTTTATTTTCAATAATACATGAGGAAGCAGTGACGCTGCTCCAGCTCCTTTATTTTCTATAATATAGGAGGAAGCAGTGATGCAGCTCCTGCTCCTTTATTTTCTATAATACAGATGGATGTAGAGACGCTGCTCCAGCTCCGTTATTTTCTATACTACAGGAGGAAGCCGTGACGCTGCTCCAGCTCCTTAATTTTCTTTACTACTGGAGGAAGCAGTGACGCTGCTCCGGCTCCTTTATTTTCTATACTACAGGAGGAAGTAGAGACGCTGCGCCAGCTGCGTTATTTTCTATAATACAGGAGGAAGCGGTGACGCTGCTCCGTCTCCTTTATTTTCTATAATACAGGAGGAAGCAGTGTCGCTGCTCCGGCTCCTTTATTTTCTGTACTACAGGAGGAAGTAGAGACGCTGCGACAGCTCCTTTTTTTTCGATAATGCAGGAGGAAGCAGTGACGCTGCTCCAGCTCCTTTATTTTCTATAATATAGGAGGAAGCAGTGATGCAGCTCCTGCTCCTTTATTTTCTATAATACAGGTGGAAGTAGAGACGCTGCGCCAGCTCCGTATTTTTTTTTTAATACTACAGGAGAAAGCGGTGACGCTACTCCAGCTCCTTAATTTTCTATACTACAGGAGGAAGCGGTGACGCTGCTCCAGCTCCTTAATTTTCTTTACTACTGGAGGAAGCAGTGACGCTGCTCCGGCTGCTTTATTTTCTATACTACAGGAGGAAGTAGAGACGCTGCGCCAGCTGCGTTATTTTCTGTAATACAGGAGGAAGCGGTGACGCTGCTCCGTCTCCTTTATTTTCTATAATACAGGAAGAAGCAGTGTCGCTGCTCCGGCTCCTTTATTTTCTATACTACAGGAGGAAGTAGAGACGCTGCACCAGCTCCTTTTTTTTCGATAATGCAGGAGGAAGTAGAGACGCTGCTCCAGCTCCTTTATTTTCTATAATACCGGAGGAAGCAGAGACGCTGCTCCAGCTCCTTTATTTTCTGTAATACAGAAGGAAGCTGTGACGCTGCTCCAGCTCCTTTATTTTCTATAATACAGGAGGAAGCAGTGACACTGCTCCAGCTCCTTTATTTTCTATAATACAGGAGGTAGCAGCGACGCTGCTGCAGCTCGTTTATTTTCTACAATACGGGAGGAAGCAGTGACGCTGCTCCAGCTCCTTTATTTTCTATAATACAGGAGGAAGCAGTGACGCTGCTCCAGCTCCTTTATTTTCAATAAAAAATGAGGAAGCAGTGACGCTGCTCCAGCTCCTTTATTTTCTATAATATAGGCGGAAGCAGTGATGCAGCTCCGGCTCCTTTATTTTCTATAATACAGCTGGAAGGAGAGACGCTGCGCTAGCTCCTTTATTTTCTATAATACAGGAGGAAGCAGTGACGCTGCTCCAGCTCCTTTATTTTCAATAATACATGAGGAAGCAGTGACGCTGCTCCAGCTCCTTTATTTTCTATAATATAGGAGGAAGCAGTGATGCAGCTCCTGCTCCTTTATTTTCTATAATACAGCTGGAAGTAGAGACGCTGCGCCAGCTCCGTTATTTTCTATACTACAGGAGGAACAGGTGACGCTGCACCAGCTCCTTAATTTTCTTTACTCCTGGAGGAAGCAGTGACGCTGCTCCGGCTCCTTTATTTTCTATACTACAGGAGGAAGTAGAGACGCTGCTCCGGCTCCTTTATTTTCTGTACTACAGGAGGAAGTAGAGACGCTGCGACTGCTCCTTTTTTTTCGATAATGCAGGAGGAAGCGGTGACGCTGCTCCAGCTCCTTAATTTTCTATACTACAGGAGGAAGCGGTCACGCTACTCCAGCTCCTTAATTTTCTTTACTACTGGAGGAAGCAGTGACGCTGCTCCGGCTGCTTTATTTTCTATACTACAGGAGGAAGTAGAGACGCTGCGCCAGCTGCGTTATTTTCTGTAATACAGGAGGAAGCGGTGACGCTGCTCCGTCTCCTTTATTTTCTATAATACAGGAAGAAGCAGTGTCGCTGCTCCGGCTCCTTTATTTTCTATACTACAGGAGGAAGTAGAGACGCTGCGCCAGCTCCTTTTTTTTCGATAATGCAGGAGGAAGTAGAGACGCTGCTCCAGCTCCTTTATTTTCTATAATACCGGAGGAAGCAGAGACGCTGCTCCAGCTCCTTTATTTTCTGTAATACAGTAGGAAGCTGTGACGCTGCTCCAGCTCCTTTATTTTCTATAATACAGGAGGAAGCAGAGACGCTGCTCCAGCTCCTTTATTTTCTATAATACAGGAGGAAGCAGCGACGCTGCTGCAGCTCGTTTATTTTCTACAATACGGGAGGAAGCAGTGACGCTGCTCCAGCTCCTTTATTGTCTATAATACAGGAGGAAGCAGAGACGCTGCTCCAGCTGCTTTATTTTCTATAATACCGGAGGAAACGGTTAACCAGCCAGCAGAGACTCATTGCCCTAAACATGGACAGTGTAAATCTCAGGTTATATATATTTAACCAGTCAGCACATGATCTGTGCCCTAAACTGAATAGTGTGTAAAACGCCTGGTTATATATATTTAACCAGCCAGCACAGACTCAGTGCCCTAAACTGAGGACAGTGTAAATCACCTGATTATGTATATTTCACCAGACAGCACAGAGTCGGTGCCCTAAACTGAGCAGAGTGTAAAACAACTGGTTATGTATATTTAACGAGCCAGCACAGACTGAGTCCCCTAAACTGAGGAGAGTGTAAAACTCCTGGATATATATATTTAACCTGCCAGGACAGAATCAGTGCCCTTACCTGAGGACAGTGTAAATCATCTGGTAATAAATAATTAACCGGCCAGCCCAGACTCAGATCCCTAAACTGAGAAGAGAGTAATCTCCTGGTTATATATATTGAACCAGCCAACTCAGAGACAGTGCCCGAACCTGAATCGATTGTAAAACTCGTGGTTATATATATTTAACCAACCAGCAGAGTCAGTGCTCTAATCTGAGGAGAGCGTAAAACAACTGGTTATAAATATTGAACCAGCCAGCACATAGTCAGTCCCCTAAACTGAGGAGAGTGTAAACCTCCTGGTTCTATATATTTAAACAACCAGCACGGAGTCAGTGCCCTGAGTTGAGGAGAGTGTAAATCTCCTGGTGATAGATATTTAACCAGACAGCACAGAGGCAGTGGCCTGAACTGAGGAGAGAGTAAAACACCTGGTTTTATATATTTAACCAGTCAGCGCAGAGTCAGTGCCCTAAACTGAGGAGAGTGTAAATCTCCTGGAATATATATTTAACCAGTCAGCACCGAGTCAGTGCCCAAAACTGTGGAGAGTGTAAATCTCCTAGTTGTATATATTTAACGAGCCAGAAAATAGTCAATGCCCTAAACTGAGGACAGTGTAAATCTCCTGGTTCTCTATTTCACCAGTCAGCACAGAGTTAGTGCCCTAAAATGAGGAGAGTGTAAAAATCCTTGTTATGTATATTTAACCAGCCAGCACGGAGTCAGTGCCCGAAACTGAGGAGAGTGGAAATCTCATTGTTATATATATTGATTTCAGACAGCACAGAGCCAGTTCCCTAAACGGAGGAGAGTGTAAAACTACTTTATATATATATATAATCAGCCAGCACAGAGTCAGTGCCCTAAACTGAAGACAGTCTAAATCTCCTGGTTATATATATTGAACTAGCCAGCACACAGTCAGTGCCCTAAGCAGAGGAGAGTGGAAATCTGCTGGTTATGTATATTTAACTAGCCAGCACACAGTCAGTGCCCTAAATTGTGGAAAGTGTCAATCTCCTTGTTATATGTATTTAACCAGCTAGAACAGAGTCATTGTCCGACACTGAGGAGAGTGTAAATCTCCTGGTTATATATATTGAACCAGCCAGTACAGAGTCAGTTCCCTAAACTGAGGAGAGTGTAAATCTCCAGTTTATGTATATTTAACCAGTCAGCAAAGAGTCTGTGCCCTAAACTGAGGACAGTGTAAATCTCCTGGTTCGATATATTTAACCAGCCAGCACAGAGTCAGTGCCCTAAACTGAGGAGAGCGTAAATCTCCTGGTTATATTTTTTTCACTAGCCAGCACAGTGGCAGTACCCTCAACTGAGGAAAATTTCAATCTCCTGGTTACATATATTTAGCCAACCAGCACAGTGTCAGTGCCCTTAGGTGAGGAGAGTGTAAATCTCTTGGTGATATATACTTAATCAGACAGCACAGAGTCAGTGCTCTAAACTGAGGACAGTCTAAATCTCTTGGTTATATATATTGAACCAGCCAGCACAGAGTCGGTGCCCTAAGCTAAGGAGAGTGGAAATCTGCTGGTTATATATATTTAACTAGCCAGCACACAGTCAGTGCCCTAAATTGCGGAAATTGTCAATCTCCTTGTTATATGTATTTAACCAGCTAGAACAGAGTCATTGTCCGACAATAAGGAGAGTGTAAATCACCTGGTTATATATAATTAACCAGCCAGCACAGGATCAGTGCCATAAACTGGGGACAGTGTTAATAATCTGGTTACATCTATTTAACCAGCCAGCCCAGACTCAGATCCCTAAACTGAGGAGAGATTAAACGCCTGGTTATATATATTGAACCAGCCAACACAGAGTCAGTGCCCAAAACTGAATCGACTCTAAAACTCCTTGTTATATATATTTCACAAGCCAGCACAGAGTCAGTGCCCTAAACTGAATCAAGTGAAAAACCCCTAATTATATATATTGAACCAGCCAGCACAGAGTCAGGGCCCAAAACTGGGTAGAGTGCAAAACAACTGGTTATATATATGTAACCAGCCAGCACAGAGTCAGAGCCCTCAACTAAATAGTGTTTAAAACTCCAGGTTATATATATTTAACCAGCCAGCACAGCGTCAGTGCACTAAACTGAGGAGAGAGTAAAAGAACTGGTTATATATATTGAACCAGACAGCGCAGAGTCACTGCCCGAAACTGTGGAGAGTGTAAAACGCCTGGTTATATATATTGAACCAGCCAGTACAGAGTCAGTTCCCTAAACTGAGGAGAGTGTAAAACAGCTGGTTATATATATTTAACCAGCCAGTATAGACTCAGAGCCCGAAACTGAATAGAGTTTAAAACTCCTGGTTATATATATTGAACCAGCCCGCAGAGAGTCAGTGCCCTAAACTGAGGACAGTGTAAATCTCCTGGTTATATATATTGAACCAGCCTGCACAGAGTCAGTGCCCCCAACTGCGGACAATGTAAAACAAATAGTTATATATATTAAACCAGCCAGCACAGACTCAGTGCCCTAAACTGAGGAGAGTGTAAATCATCTGGTAATAAATATTTAACCGGCCAGCCCAGACTCAGATCCCTGAACTGAGAAGAGAGTAATCTCCTGGTTATATATATTGAACCAGCCAGCACAGAGTCTGTGCCCGAACCTGAATCGAGTGTAAAACCCCTGGTTATATATAATTAACCAGCCAGCACAGAGTCAGTGCCCTAAACTGAATTAAGTGCAAAACGCCAGATTAATGTATTGAACCAGCCGGCACAGAGTCAGAGCCCTCAACTGAGGACAGTGTAAAACAACTGGTTATATGTATTTAAACAGCCAGCACAGAGTCAGTGCCCTATATGAAGTAGAGTGTAAAACAATTGGTTATATATATTTAACCAGCCAGCACAGAGTCAGTGCCCTAAACTGAGGACAGTGAAAATCTCCTGGTTTTATATATTGACCAAGCCAGCACAGAGTCAGTGCCCGAACCTGAATCGAGTGTAAAACCCATGGTTATATATAATTAACCAGCCAGCACAGAGTCAGTGCCCTAAACTGAATTAAGTACAAAACGCCAGGTTAATGTATTGAACCAGCCGGCACAGAGTCAGTGTCCTCAACTGAGGACAGTGTAAAACAACTGGTTTTATTTATTTAAACAGCCAGCACAGAGTCAGTGCCCTAAACAGAGGACAGAATAAATATTTCACCAGCCAGAACAGACTCAGTGCCCTAAACTGTTGACAGTGTAAATCTCCTGGTTATATATATTGAACCAGCCAGCACAGAGTCAGTGCCCTATATGAAGTAGAGTGTAAAACAATTGGTTATATATATTTAACCAGCCAGCACAGAGTCAGTGCACTCCTCTGAGTAGAGGTTAAACATCCTGGTTATATTAATTTAACCAACCAGCACACAGTCAGTGCCCTAAACTGAGGACAGTGAAAATCTCCTGGTTTTATATATTGAACCAGCCAGCACAGAGTCAGCGCCCTAAACTGAACAGAGTGTTAAACAACTGGTTATATATATTTAATCAGCCAGCACAGACTCAGTGCCCTAAACTGAATAGTGTAATACTCCTGGTTATAAATATTGAATCATCCAGCACACTGTCAGAGCCCTAAACTGAGAAGAGTGTAAAACTGCACTTTATATATATTTATCCAGCCAACGCAGACTCAGTGCCCGGAACTGAGGAGAGAGTAAAACTTCTGGTAATATATATTTAATTAGCCAGCACAGACTCAGTGCCCTAAACTGAGTTGAGTGTACATCGTCTGGTAATATATATTTAACCAGCCAGCACAGAGTCAGTGCCCTAAACTGAGGACAGTGTAAATCTCCTGGTAATATATATTTAACCAGCCAGCACAGACTCAGTTCCCTAAACTGAGGAGAGTGAAAATCTCTTGGTTATATCTATTCAACCAGCCAGCACAGAGTCAGTGCCCTAAACTGAGGAGAGTGTAAAACAACTGGTTATATATATTTAACCAGCCAGCACAGTCTCAGTGCCCTAAACTGAGGAGTGTGTAAAACTCCTGGTTACATATATTTAACCAGCCAGCACTGTGTCAGTGCCCTAAACTGAGGAGAGTGTAAAACAACTGATTTTATATATATTTAACGAGCCAGTACAGAGTCAGAGCTCTAAGCTGTGGAGAGTGTAAATCTCCTGGTTATATGTATTAAACCATCCAGCACAGAGTCAGTGCCCTAAACTGAGGACAGTGTAAATCTCCGGGGTAAACATACTGAACCAGCCAGCACAGAGTCAGTTTCCTAAACTGAATAGAGTGTAAAACTCCTGGTTACATATATTTAACCAGCCAGCACAGAGTCAGTGCCCTGAACTGAGGAGAGTGTAAAACTCCTGGTTATAAATATTGATCCAGCCAGCACAGCGTTGGTGCCCAAACGTGAGGACAGTGTAAAACTCCTGGTTATATATAATTAACCAGCCAGCACAGAGTCAGTGCCCTAAACTGAGGAGAGTGTAAAACAACTGATTTTATATATATTTAACGAGCCAGCACAGAGTCAGAGCCCTAACCTGTGGAGAGTGTAAATCTCCTGGTTATATGTATTAAACCATCCAGCACAGAGTCAGTGCCCTAAACTGAGGACAGTGTAAATCTCCGGGGTAAATATATTGAACCAGCCAGCACAGAGTCAGTTTCCTAAACTGAATCGAGTGTAAAACTCCTGGTTACATATATTTAACCAGCCAGCACAGAGTCAGTGCCCTGAACTGAGGAGAGTTTAAAACTCCTGGTTATAAATATTGATCCAGCCAGCACAGAGTTGGTGCCCTAACGTGAGGACAGTGTAAAACTCCTGGTTATATATATTTAAGCAGCCAGCACAGAGTCAGTGCACTAAACTGAGGAGAGTGTAAATCGCCTGGTTATATATATTTAACCAGCCAGCACAGTGTCAGTGCCCTAACCTGTGGAGAATGTCAATCTCCTGGTTATATTTTTGAAACCAGCCAGCACAGAGTCAGTGCCCTAAACTGAAGAGAGTGTAAATCTCCTGGTGATCTATATTTGACCAGCCAGGGCAGAGTCAGTGCCCTAAACTGAATCAAGTGTAAATCTCCTGGTTAGATATATTTAACCAGCCAGCACAGAGTCAGTGCTCTAAACTGAGGACAGTCTAAATCTCCTGGTTATATATATATTGAACCAGCCAGCACAGAGTAGGTGCCCTAAGCTGAGGAGAGTGGAAATCTGCTGGTTAATTATATTTAACTAGCCAGCACACAGTCAGTGCCCTAAATTGCGGAAATTGTCAATCTCCTTGTTTTCTGTATTTAACCAGCTAGAACATAGTCAATGCCCGACAATGAGGAGAGTGTAAATCTCCTGGATATGTAATTAACCAGCCAGCACAGAATCAGTGCCATAAACTGGGGACAGTGTTAATAATCTGGTTACATATATTTAACCAGACAGACCAGACTCAGATCCCTAAATTGAGGAGAGATTAAACTCCTGGTTATATATATTGAACCAGCCAACACAGAGTCAGTGCCCTAAACTGAAGAGAGTGTAAATCTCCTGGTGATCTATATTTGACCAGCCAGGGCAGAGTCAGTGCCCTAAACTGAATCAAGTGTAAATCTCCTGGTTAGATATATTTAACCAGCTAGCACAGAGTCAGTGCTCTAAACCGAGGACAGTCTAAATCTCCTGGTTATATATATTGAACCAGCCAGCACAGAGTCGGTGCCCTAAGCTGAGGAGAGTGGAAATCTGCTGGTTATATATATTTAACTAGCCAGCACCCAGTCAGTGCCCTAAATTGCGGAAATTGTCAATCTCCTTGTTATATGTATTTAACCAGCTAGAACAGAGTCATTGTCCGACACTGAGGAGAGTGAAAATCTCCTGATTATATATATTGAACCAGCCAGTACAGAGTCAGTTCCCTAAACTGAGGAGAGTCTAAAACAGCTGGTTATATATATTTAACCAGCCAGTATAGACTCAGAGCCCTAAACTGAATAGAGTGTAAAACTCCTGGTTATATATATTGAACCAGCCAGCAGAGAGTCAGTGCCCTAAACTGAGGACAGTGTAAATCTCCTGGTTATATATATTGAACCAGCCTGCACAGAGTCAGTGCCCCCAACTGCGGACAATGTAAAACAAATAGTTATATATATTAAACCAGCCAGCACAGAGTCAGTGCCCCCAACTGCGGACAATGTAAAACAACTAGTTATATATATTAAACCAGCCAGCACAGACTCAGTGCCCTAAACTGAGGAGAGTGTAAATCATCTGGTAATAAATATTTAACCGGCCATCCCAGACTCAGATCCCTGAACTGAGAAGAGAGTAATCTCTTGGTTATATATATTGAACCAGCCAGCACAGAGTCAGTGCCCTAAACTGAATTAAGTGCAAAACGCCAGGTTAATGTATTGAACCAGCCGGCACAGAGTCAGTGCCCTCAACTGAGGACAGTGTAAAACAACTGGTTATAATTATTTAAACAGCCAGCACAGAGTCAGTGCCCTAAACAGAGGACAGAATAAATCATCTGGTAATATATATTTCACCAGCCAGAACAGACTCAGTGCCCTAAACTGTTGACAGTGTAAATCTCCTGGTTATATATATTGAACCAGACAGCACAGAGTCAGTTCCCTATATGAAGTAGAGTGTAAAACAATTGGTTATATATATTTAACCAGCCAGCACACAGTCAGTGCCCTAAACTGAGGACAGTGAAAATCTCCTGGTTTTATATATTGAACCAGCCAGCACAGAGTCAGCGCCCTAAACTGAACAGAGTGTTAAACAACTGGTTATATATATTTAATCAGCCAGCACAGACTCAGTGCCCTAAACTGAATAGTGTAATACTCCTGGTTATAAATATTGAATCATCCAGCACACAGTCAGAGTCCTAAACTGAGGAGAGTGTAAAACTGCACTTTATATATATTTAACCAGCCAACGCAGACTCAGTGCCCGGAACTGAGGAGAGAGTAAAACTTCTGGTAATATATATTTAACCAGCCAGCACAGACTCAGTGCCCTAAACTGAGTTGAGTGTACATCTTCTGGTAATATACATTTAACCAGCCAGCACAGAGTTAGCGCCCTAAACTGAGGACAGTGTAAATCTCCTGGTAATATATATTTAACCAGCCAGCACAGACTCAGTTCCCTAAACTGAGGAGAGTGAAAATCTCTTGGTTATATCTATTCAACCAGACAGCACAGAGTCAGTGCCCTAAACTGAGGAGAGTTTAAAACAACTGGTTATATATATTTAAACAGCCAGCACAGTCTCAGTGCCCTAAACTGAGGAGTGTGTAAAACTCCTGGTTACATATATTTAACCAGCCAGCACTGTGTCAGTGCCCTAAACTGAGGAGAGTGTAAAACAACTGATTTTATATATATTTAACGATCCAGCACAGAGTCACAGCCCTAAGCTGTGGAGAGTGTAAATCTCCTGGTTATATGTATTAAACCATGCAGCACAGAGTCAGTGCCCTAAACTGAGGACAGTGTAAATCTCTGGGGTAAATATATTGAACCAGCCAGCACAAAGTCAGTTTCCTAAACTGAATAGAGTGTAAAACTCCTGGTTACATATATTTAACCAGCCAGCACAGAGTCAGTGCCCTGAACTGAGGAGAGTGTAAAACTCCTGGTTATAAATATTGATCCAGCCAGCACAGAGTTGGTGCCCAAAAGTGAGGACAGTGTAAAACTCCTGGTTATATATATTTAACCAGCCAGCACAGAGTCAGTGCACTAAACTGAGGAGAGTGTAAAACAACTGGTTATATATATTGAACCAGACAGCGCAGAGTCACTGCCCGAAACTGTGGATAGTGTAAAACGCCTGGTAATATATATTTAACCAGCCAGCACAGAGTCAGTGCCCTAAATTGAGAAGAGTGTAAATCTCCTGGTTATATATATTTAACCAGCCAGCACAGTGTCAGTGCCCTAAACTGTGGAGAATGTCAATCTCCTGGTTATATTTTTGAAACCAGCCAGCACAGAGTCAGTGCCCTAAACTGAGGAGAGTGTAAATCTCCTGGTTATATATATTTAACCAGTCTGCACAGAGTCAGTGCTCTAAACTGAGGACAGTCTGAATCTCCTGGTTATATATATTGAACCAGCCAGCACAGAGTCGGTGCCCTAAGCTGAGGAGAGTGGAAATCTGCTGGTTATATATATTTAACTAGCCAGCACACAGTCAGTGCCCTAAATTGCGGAAATTGTCAATCTCCTTGTTATATGTATTTAACCAGCTAGAACAGAGTCATTGTCCGACACTGAGGTGCGTGTAAATTTCCTGGTTATATATTTTGAACCAGCCAGTACAGAGTCAGTTCCCTAAACTGAGGAGAGTGTAAAACAGCTGGTTATATATATTTAAACAGCCAGTATAGAGACAGAGCCCTAAACTGAATAGAGTGTAAAACTCCTGGTTATATATATTGAACCAGCCAGCAGAGAGTCAATGCCCTAAACTGAGGACAGTGTAAATCTCCTGATTATATATATTGAACCAGCCAGCATAGAGTCAGTGCCCTAAGCAGAGGACAGTGTAAATCTCCTGCTTATATTTATTTAACCAGCCAGCACATGCTCAGTGCCCAAAACTGAATAGAGTGTAAAACTCCTGGTTACGTATATTAAACCAGCCAGCACAGAGTCAGTGCCCTAATCTCAGGACAGTGTAAATCTCCTGGTTACATCTATTGAACCAGCCTGCACAGAGTCAGTGCCCCCAACTGCGGACAATGTAAAACAACTAGTTATATATATTAAACCAGCCAGCACAGACTCAGTGCACTAAACTGAGGAGAGTGTAAATCATCTGGTAATAAATATTTAACCGGCCAGCCCAGACTCAGATCCCTAAACTGAGAAGAGAGTAATCTCCTGGTTATATATATTGAACCAGCCAACACAGAGTCAGTGCCCGAACCTGAATCGAGTGTAAAACCCCTGGTTATATATAATTAACCAGCCAGCACAGAGTCAGTGCCCTAAACTGAATTAAGTGCAAAACGCCAGGTTAATGTATTGAACCAGCCGGCACAGAGTCAGTGCCCTCAACTGAGGACAGTGTAAAACAACTGGTTATATTTATTTAAACAGCCAGCACAGAGTCAGTGCCCTAAACAGAGGACAGAATAAATCATCTGGTAATATATATTTCACCAGCCAGAACAGACTCAGTGCCCTCAACTGTTGACAGTGTAAATCTCCTGGTTATATATATTGAACCAGCCAGCACAGAGTCAGTGCCCTAAATGAAGTAGAGTGTAAAACAATTGGTAATATATATTTAACCAGCCAGCACAGAGTCAGTGCCCTCCTCTGAGTAGAGATTAAACATCCTGGTTATATAAATTTAACCAGCCAGCACACAGTCAGTGCCCTAAACTGAGGAGAGTGAAAATCTCCTGGTTTTATATATTGAACCAGCCAGCACAGAGTCAGTGCCCTAAACTGAACAGAGTGTAAATCAACTGGTTTTATACATTTAACTAGCCAGCACAGAGTCAGTGCACTAATGTGAGGACAGTGTAAATCTTCTGGTAATACATATTTAACTAGCCAGCACAGACTCAGTGCCCTAAACTGAGGAGAGTGTAAATCTCCTGGTTTTACACATTCAACCAGCCAGCACAGAGTCAGTGCCCTAAACTGAGGACAGTGTAAAACAACTGGTTATATATATTTAACCAGCCAACACAGAGTCAGAGTCTGAAACTGAATAGTGTGTAAATCTCCTGGTTATATATTTTTAATGAGCCAGCACAGAGTTTTTGCCCCAAACAGAGGACAGAATAACTCTTCTGGTAATATATACTTAAGCAGCCAGCACAGAGTCAGTGCCCTAAACTGAATCGAGTGTAAAACTCCTGGTTATATATATTTCAGAAGCCAACACAGAGGCAGTGCCCTGAACGGAATCAAGTGAAAAACCCCTAGTTATATATATTGAACCAGCCAGCACAGAGTCAGCGCACTAAACTGAGGAGAGTGTGAATCTCCTGGTTATTTATATTTACCAGACAGCACAGAGTCAGTGCCCTAAACTGTGGAGAGTGTAAATCGCCTGGTAATATATATTTAACCAGCCAGCACAGAGTCAGAGCCCTGAACTGAACAGTGTGTAAAACTCCTGGTTATGTATATATAACGAAGCAGCACAGAGTCACAACACTAAACTGAATCGAGTGTAAAACTCCTGGTTATATATATTTAACCAGCCAGCACAGAGCCAGTGCCCTAAGCTGTAGACAGTGTAAATCTCCTGTTTATATAGATTGAACCAGCCAGCACAGATTCAGTGCCCTAAACTGAGGAGACCGTTAATCTCCTGGTTATATATATATAACCAGCCAACACAGAGTCAGAGCACTGAACTGATTAGTGTGTAAATCTCCTGGTTATATTTTTTAAATCAGCCAGCACAGAGTCAGTGCCCTAAATTGAGGATAGTGTAAATCTTCTGGCGATATATATTTAACCAGCCAGCAGAGTCTCAGCGCCCTAAACTGAATCGAGTGTAAAACTCCTGGTTATATATATTTAACCAACCTGCACAGAGTGAGTGGCCTAATCTGACGACAGTGTAAAACTCCTGGTTATATATATTTTACCAACCAGCAGAGAGTCAGTGCGCTAAACTGAGGACAGTGAAAATCTCCTGGTTATATTTTTTAAATCAGCCAGCACAGAGTCAGTGCCCTAAATTGAGGATAGTGTAAATCTTCTGGCGATATATATTTAAACAGCCAGCAGAGTCTCAGCGCCCTAAACTGAATCGAGTGTAAAACTCCTGGTTATATATATTTAACCAGCCTGCACAGAGTGAGTGGCCTAATCTGACGACAGTGTAAAACTCCTGGTTATATATATTTAACCAGCCAGCACATGGTCAGTGCCCTAAACTGAGGACAGTGTAAATCTCCTGGTTATATTTTTTATACCAGCCATAACAGAGTCAGTTCCCTAAACGGAGGAGAGTGTAATTCTCCTGGTTATATATATTTAACCAGCCAGCAAGGAGTGAGTGCCTTAAACTGAGGACAGTGTAAAACTCCTGGTTATATATATTTAACCAGCCAGCACAGAGTCAGTGCCCTAAACTGAATCAAGTGTAAAACCCCTGGTTATATATATTGAACCAGCCAGCACAGATTCAGTGCCCTAAACTGAGGAGAGTATAAATCTCCCGGTTATATATATTGAACCAGCCAGCACAGAGTCAGTGGTCTAAACTGAGGAGAGCGTAAAACAACTGTTTATAAATATTTAACCACACAGCACAGAGTGAGTGCCCTAAACTGAATAGTGTAAAACTCCTGGTTTCAGATAGTTAACCAGCCAGCACAGAGTCAGAGTCCTAAACTTAATACTGTAAAACTCCTGGTTATATATATTTAACCAGCCAGGACAGAGTCAATACCCTACTCTGAGGAGAGGTTAAAACTCCTGGTTATATATATTTAATCAGCCAGCACACAGTCAGCACCCTAAACTGAGAAGAGTGTAAAACAACTGGTTATATATATTTAATCAGAGAGAACAGACTCAGTACGCTAAACTGAATAGTCTAAACTCCTGGTTATATATATTTAACAAGCCAGCACAGAGTCAGTACCGTAAACTGAATCGTGTACAACTCCTGGTTATATATATTTAACCAGCCAGCACACAGTCAAAGACCTAAACTGAGGAGAGTGCAAAACAACTGGTTGTATATATTTAACCAGCCAGCACAGAGTCCGAGACATTAACTGAATAGAGTGTAACAGCCTGGTTATATATATTTAAAAAGCCAGCACAGAGTCAGTGCCCTAAACTGAGGAGAGTGTAAATCTCCTTGTTATATATATTTTACCAGCCAGCACAGAGTCAGTGCCCTAAACTGAATCGAGTGTAAAACTCCTGGTTACATATATTGAACCAGCCAGCGCTGTGTCAGTGCCCTAAACTGAGGAGAGTGTAAAACAACTGATTATATATATTTAACGAGCCAGCAGAGAGTCAGAGCCCTAATTTGAATAGCCTGTAAAACTCCTGGTTATATATATTTTACCAGCCAGCACAGAGCCAGTGCCCTAAGCTTTGGACAGTGTAAATCTCCTGTTTATATAGATTGAACCAGCCAGCACAGAGTAAGTGCCCTAAACTGAGGAGACTGTTAATCTCCTGGTTATATATATTTAACCAGACAGCACAGAGTCAGAGCCCTGAACTGAACAGTGTGTAAAACTCCTGGTTATGTATATTTAACGAAGCAGCACAGAGTCACAACACTAAACTGAATCGTTTGTAAATCTCCTGGTTATATATATTTAACCAGACTGCAGAGAGGCAGTGCCCTAAACTGAGGACAGTGAAAATCTCCTGGTTATATTTTTTAAACCAGCCAGCACAGACTCAGTGCCCTAATCTGAGGACAGTGTAAATCTTCTGGTGATATATATTTAACCAGCCAGCACAGACTCAGTGCCCAAAACTGACGAGAGTGTGAATCTCCTAGTTATATACATTTAAACAGCCAGCACCGACTCAGTGCCCTAAACTGAGGAGAGTGTAAAACAACTGGTTATATAAATTTCACCAGCCAGCAGAGTCTCAGCGCCCTAAACTGAATCGAATGTAAAACTCCTGGTTATATATATTTAACCAGCCAGCATAGAGTCAGTGCCCTAAACTGAGGACAGTGTAAATCTCCTGGTTATATTTTTTATACCAGCCAGAACAGAGTCAGGTCCCTAAACGGAGGAGAGTGTAATTCTCCTGGTTATATATATTTAACCATCCAGCACAGAGTGAGTGCCTTAAACTGAGGACAGTGTTAAACTCCTGGTTATATATATTGAACCAGCCAGCACAGAGTCAGTGCCCTAAACTGAGGAGAGTATAAATCTCCCGGTTATATATATTGAACAGCCAGCACAGTGTCAGTGGTCTAAACTGAGGACAGCGTAAAACAACTGTCTATAAATATTTAACCACACAGCACAGAGTGAGTGCCCTAAACTGAATAGTGTAAAACTCCTGGTTTCAGATAGTTAACCAGCCAGCACAGAGTCAGAGTCCTAAAGTGAATAGTGTAAATCTCCTGGTTATATATATTTAACCAGCCAGGACAGAGTCAGTACCCTACTCTGAGTAGAGGTTAAAACTCCTGGTTATATATATATTTAACCAGCCAGCACACAGTCAGCACCCTAAACTGAGGAGAGTGAAAAACAACTGGTTATATATATATATAAAACCAGAGTGCACAGAGTCAGTGCCCTAAACTGAATAGTGTAAAACTCCTGGTTATATATATTTAACCAGCCAGCACAGAGTGAGTGGCCTAAACTGAGGACAGTGTAAAACTCCTGGTTTTTCTATATTTAACCAGCCAGCACAGAGTCAGTGCCCTAAATTGTGGACAGTGTAAATCTCCTGGTTATATTTTTTATACGAGACAGAACAGAGTCAGTTCCCTGAACGGAGGAGAGTGTAATTCTCCTGGTTATATATATTTAACCATTCAGCACAGAGTGAGTGCCCTAAACTGAGGCCAGTGTAAAACATCTGGTTATATATATTTAACCAGCCAGCACAGAGTCAGTGCCCTAAACTGAATAGTATAAAACTCCTGGTTATATATATTTAACCAGCCAGCACAGAGTCAGTGCCCTAAACTGAATAGTATAAAACTCCTGGTTACATATATTTAACCAGCCAGCACACAGTCAGTGCCCTAAACTGGGGAGAGTGCAAAACAACTGGTTGTATATATTTAACCAGCCAGCACAGAGACCGAGACCTAAACTGAATAGAGTGTAACAGCCTGGTTATATATATTTAAAAAGCCAGCACAGACTCAGTCCCCGAAACTGAGGAGAGTGTAAATTTCCTTGTTACATATACTTAACCAGCCAGCACAGACTCAGTGCCCTAAACTGAATAGAGTGTAAAACTCCTGGTTAAATATATATAACCAGACAGCACAGACTCAGTGCCCTAAACTGAGGACAGTGTAAATCTTCTGGTTACATATAGTTGAGCAGCCAGCACAGACTCAGATCCCTAAACTGAGGAGAGGGAAAACAACTGGTTATATATACTTAACCAGCCAACACAGAGTCAGTGCCCTAAACTGAGGAGAGTGTAAATATCCTGGTTATATTTATTGAACCAGCTAGCACAGAGTCTGTGCCCTAAACTGAGCAGAGTGTAAAACAACTGGTTATATATATTTAACCAGCCAGAACAGACTCAGTGCCCTAAACTGAATAGAGTGTAAAACTCCTGGTTATATATATTTAACCAGACTGCAGAGAGGCAGTGCACTAAACTGAGGACAGTGTAAATCTCCTGGTTATATTTTTTAAACCAGCCAGCACAGACTCAGTGCCCTAAACTGAGGACAGTGTAAATCTTCTGGTGATATATATTTAACCAGCCAGCACAGACTAAGTGCCCAAAACTGACGAGACTGTGAATCTCCTAGTTATATATATTTAAACAGCCAGCACCCACTCAGTGCCTAAACTGAGGAGAGTGTAAAACATTTGGTTATATAAATTTCACCAGCCAGCAGAGTCTCAGCGCCCTAAACTGAATCGAGTGTAAAACTCCTGGTTATATATATTTAACCAGCCAGCACAGAGTCAGTGCCCTAAACTGAATCGAGTGTAAAACTCCTGGTTATATATATTTAACCAGCCAGCACAGAGTCAGTGCCTTAAACTGAGGACAGTGTAAAACTCCTGGTTATATATATTTAACCAGCCAGCACAGAGTCAGTGCCCTAAACTGAACCAAGTGCAAAACCCCTGGTTATATATATTGAACCAGCCAGCACAGAGTCAGTGCCCTAAACTGAGGAGAGTATAAATCTCCCCGTTATATATATATTGAACAGCCAGCACAGTGTCAGTGGTCTAAACTGAGGAGAGCGTAAAACAACTGTTTATAAATATTTAACCACACAGCACAGAGTGAGTGCCCTAAACTGAATAGTGTAAAACTCCTGGTTTCAGATAGTTAACCAGCCAGCACAGAGTCAGAGTCCTAAACTGAATAGTGTAAAACTCCTGGTTATATATATTTAACCAGCCAGGACAGAGTCAGTACCCTACTCTGAGTAGAGGTTAAAACTCCTGGTTATATATATATTTAACCAGCCAGCACACAGTCAGCACCCTAAACTGAGGAGAGTGAAAAACAACTGGTTATATATATATATAACCAGAGTGCACAGAGTAAGTGCCCTAAACTGAATAGTGTAAAACTCCTGGTTATATATATTTAACCAGCCAGCACAGAGTGAGTGGCCTAAACTGGGGACAGTGTAAAACTCCTGGTTTTTCTATATTTAACCAGCCAGCACAGAGTCAGTGCCCTAAATTGAGGACAGTGTAAATCTCCTGGTTATATTTTTTATACCAGACAGAACAGAGTCAGTTCCCTGAACGGAGGAGAGTGTAATTCTCCTGGTTATATATATTTAACCATTCAGCACAGAGTGAGTGCCCTAAACTGAGGCCAGTGTAAAACATCTGGTTATATATATTTAACCAGCCAGCACAGAGTCAGTGCCCTAAACTGAATAGTATAAAACTCCTGGTTATATATATTTAACCAGCCAGCACACAGTCAGTGCCCTAAACTGGGGAGAGTGCAAAACAACTGGTTGTATACATTTAACCAGCCAGCACAGAGACCGAGACCTAAACTGAATAGAGTGTAACAGCCTGGTTATATATATTTAAAAGGCCAGCACAGACTCAGTCCCCGAAACTGAGGAGAGTGTAAATCTCCTTGTTATATATATTGAACTAGCCAGCGTTGTGTCAGTGCCATAAACTGAGGAGAGTGTAAAACAACTGATTATATGTATTTAACGAGCCAGCACAGAGTCAGAGCCCTAATTTGAATAGCCTGTAAAACTCCTGGTTATATATATTTAACCAGCCAGCACAGAGCCAGTGCCCTAAACTGTGGACATTGTAAATCTCCTGTTTATATAGATTGAACCAGCCAGCACAGAGTCAGTGCCCTAAACTGAGGAGAATGTTAATCTCCTGGTTATATATATTTAACCAGCCAACACAGACTCAGTGCCCTAAACTGAATCGAGTGTAAAACTCCTGGTTATGTATATTGATCCAGCCAGCACAGAGTTAGTGCCCTAAAGTGAGGACAGTGTAAAACAACTGGTTATATATATTTAACCAGCCAGCACGGACGCAGTGCCCTAATCTGAATAGAGTACAAAACTCCTGGTTCTATATATTTAACCAGCCAGCACAGAGTCAGAGACCTAAACTGAATAGAGTTTAAAAGCCTGGTTATAGATATTTAATCAGCCAGCAAAGACTCAGTGACTGAAACTGAGGAGAGTGTAAATCTCCTGGTTATATATATTGATTCAGCCGGCACAGAGACAGTGCCCAAAACTGAATATAGTGCAAAACCCCTGCTTATATATATTTAACCAGTCGGCACAGAGTCAGTGCCCTAAACTGGGGACAGTGTAAAACTTCTGGTTTTATATATATTTAGCCAGCCAGCACAGAGTCAGTGCCCTAAAGTGAGGACAGTGTAAATCTGCTGGTTCACTATTTAAGCAGTCAGCACAGAGTTAGTGCCCTAAAATGAGGAGAGGGTAGTATCCTGGTTATATATATTTAACCAGCCAGCACGGAGTCAGGGCCCGAAACTAAGGAGAGTGGAAATCTCATTGTTATGTATATTGAACCAGCCAGCACAGAGTCAGTTCCCTAAACCGAGGTGGGTGAAAATCGACTCTTTATATATATTTAATCAGCCAGCACAGAGTCAGGGCGCTGAACTCAGAAAGTGTAAATCGCCTTGTTATTTAACCAGCCAGCAAACATTCAGTGCCCTAAACTGCGGAAATGTCAATTTCCTGGTAATATGTATTTTACCAGCTAGCACAGAGTCAGTGTCCTCATCTGAGGACATTGTAAATCTCCTGGTTATATATATTGAACCAGCCAGCACAGAGTCAGTTCCCGAAACTGAGGAGAGTGTTTAAACAACTGGATATATATATTTAACCAGCCAGCACAAGTAAGAGCACTAAACTGCATAGAGTGTAAAACTCCTGGTTATATATACTTAACCAGCCAGCACAGAGTGAGTGCACTAAACTGGTGACAGTGTAAATCTCCTGGTTATATATATTGAACCAGCCAGCACAGAGTCAGTGCCCTAAACTGAGGACAATGTAAATCTTTTGGTTATATATATTGAACCAACCAGCACAATGCCCTAAACTGAGCAGAGTGTAAAACAACTGGTTATATATATTTAACCTGCCAGCACAGACTCAGTGCCGTAAACTGAATAGAATGTAAATCTCCTGGCTATATATATTTAACCAGACAGAAGTGAGTTAGTGCCCTATACTGAGGACAGTGTCAATCTTCTGATAATGTATATTGAACCCGACAGCACAGACTCAGTGCCCTAAACTGAGGAGAACGTAAATTTCCTGGTTAAATACATGTAACCGCCAGCACAGACTCAGTGCCTAAAATTGAAGAGAGTGCAAAACTCCTGGTTATATATATTTAACCAGCCAGCAGTGAGGCAGTGCCCTAAACTGAGGACAATGGAAATCTTCTGAAAATATATATTTAAACAGACAGCACAGACTCAGTGCCCAAAACTGAGGAGAGTGTAAATCTCCTGGTTATAGATATTTAACCAGCCAGCACAGACTCAGTGCCCTAAACTGAATAGAGTGTAAAACTCCTGGTTAAATATATATAACCAGACAGCACAGACTCAGTGCCCTAAACTGAGGACAGTGTAAATCTTCTGGTTACATATATTTGAGCAGCCAGCACAGACTCAGATCCCTAAACTGAGGAGAGTGTAAATCAACTGGTTATATATACTTAACCAGCCAGCACAGACTCAGTGCCCTAAACTGAGGAGAGTGTAAATATCCTGGTTATATTTATTGAACCAGCTAGCACAGAGTCTGTGCCCTAAACTGAGCAGAGTGTAAAACAACTGGTTATATATATTTAACCAGCCAGAACAGACTCAGTGCCCTAAACTGAATAGAGTGTAAAACTCCTGGTTATATATATTTAACCAGACTGCAGAGAGGCAGTGCACTAAAGTGAGGACAGTGTAAATCTCCTGGTGATATATATTTAACCAGCCAGCACAGACTAAGTGCCCAAAACTGACGAGAGTGTGAATCTCCTAGTTATATATATTTAAACAGCCAGCACCGACTCAGTGCCCTAAACTGAGGAGAGTGTAAAACATTTGGTTATATAAATTTCACCAGCCAGCAGAGTCTCAGCGCCCTAAACTGAATCGAGTGTAAAACTCCTGGTTATATATATTTAACCAGCCAGCACAGAGTCAGTGCCCTAAACTGAGGAGAGTGTAAATCTCCTGGTTATATGTTTTATACCAGCCAGAACAGAGTCAGGTCCCTAAACGGAGGAGAGTGTAATTCTCCTGGTTATATATATTTAACCAGCCAGCACAGAGTCAGTGCCCTAAACTGAATCAAGTGCAAAACCCCTGGTTATATATATTGAACCAGCCAGCACAGAGTCAGTGCCCTAAACTGAGGAGAGTATAAATCTCCCGGTTATATATATATTGAACAGCCAGCACAGTGTCAGTGGTCTAAACTGAGGAGAGCGTAAAACAACTGTTTATAAATATTTAACCACGCAGCACAGAGTGAGTGCCCTAAACTGAATAGTGTAAAACTCCTGGTTATATATATTTAACCAGCCAGGACAGGGTCAGTACCCTACTCTGAGTAGAGGTTAAAACTCCTGGTTATATATATTTAACCAGCCAGCACACAGTCAGCACCCTAAACTGAGGAGAGTGAAAAACAACTGGTTATATATATATATATAACCAGAGTGCACAGAGTCAGTGCCCTAAACTGAATAGTGTAAAACTCCTGGTTATATATATTTAACCAGCCAGCACAGAGTGAGTGGCCTAAACTGGGGACAGTGTAAAACTCCTGGTTTTTCTATATTTAACCAGCCAGCACAGAGTCAGTGCCCTAAATTGAGGACAGTGTAAATCTCCTGATTATATTTTTTATACCAGACAGAACAGAGTCAGTTCCCTGAACGGAGGAGAGTGTAATTCTCCTGGTTATATATATTTAACCATCCAGCACAGAGTGAGCGCCCTAAACTGAGGCCAGTGTAAAACATCTGGTTATATATATTTAACCAGCCAGCACAGAGTCAGTGCCCTAAACTGAATAGTATAAAACTCCTGGTTATATATATTTAACCAGCCAGCACACAGTCAGTGCCCTAAACTGGGGAGAGTGCAAAACAACTGGTTGTATATATTTAACCAGCCAGCACAGAGACCGAGACCTAAACTGAATAGAGTGTAACAGCCTGGTTATATATATTTAAAAAGCCAGCACAGACTCAGTCCCCGAAACTGAGGAGAGTGTAAATCTCCTTGTTATATATATTTAACCAGCCAGCACAGAGTCAGTGCCCTAAACTGAATCGAGTGTAAAACTCCTGGTTACATATATTGAACCAGCCAGCGCTGTGTCAGTGCCCTAAACTGAGGAGAGTGTAAACTCCTGGTTATATATATTGAACCAGCCAACACAGTGTCAGTGCCCTAAACTTTATCGAGTGTAAAACTCCAGGTTATGTATATTTACCGTGTCAGCACAGAGTCAGTGCCCTAAACTGAATCGAGTGGAAAACAACTGGTTATATATATTGAACCAGCCAGCACAGAGTCAGTGCCCGAAGCTGCGGAAAGTGTAAATCTCCTGGTTATATATATTTAACCAGCAAGAACATAGTCAGTGCCCTAACCTGAGGACAGCGTAAATCTTCTGGCTATATATATTTAACTAGCCAGCACATAGTCACTGCCCTAAACTGAGGAGAATGTAAATCTCCTGGTTATATATATTGAACCAACCAGCACAGAGTTAGAGCCCTAAACTGAATATAGTGCAAAACTCCTGCTTATATATATTTAACCAGTCAGCACAGAGTCAGTGCCCTAAAATGAGGAGAGGGTAATATCCTGGTTATATATATTTAACCAGCCAGCACGGAGTCAGGGCCCGAAACTGAGGAGAGTGGAAATCTCCCATTTATATACATTGACCCAGACAGCACAGAGTCAGTGCCCTAAACTGAGGACAGTGTAAATCTTCTGGTAATATATATTTAACCAGACAGCACAGACTCAGAGCACTAAACTGCGGAGAGTGTAAATCTCCTGGTTATATTTATTGAACCAGCCAGCACAGAGTCAGAGCCCTAAATTGAATAGTGCAAAACTCCTGATTATATACATTTAACCAGCCAGCACAGACTTTTTGCCCTAAACTGAGGAGAGTGTAAATCTCCTGGGTATATATATTTTTACGAGCCAGCACAGAGTCAGATCTCTAGACTGAATAGAGTGTAAATCTCCTGGTTATATATATATTGAACCAGTCGGCACAGAGTCAGTGCCCTAAACTGAGGACAGTGTAAAACGTCTGGTTTTATATATATTTAACCAGCCAGCACAGAGTCAGTGACCTAAACTGAACAGAGTGTAAAACTACTGGTTAAATATATATAACCAGACAGCAGAGAGGCAGTGCCCTAAACTGAGGACAGTGGAAATCTTCTTATAATATATATTTAACCAGACAGCACAGACTCAGTGCCCTAAATTGAGGACAGTGTAAATCTTCCGGTTATATATATTTGACCAGCCAGCACAGACTCAGTGCCCTAAACTGAGATGAGTCTAAATCTACTGGTTATATGTATTTCACCAGCTAGCACAGAGTCAGTGCCCTAAACTGAGCAGAGTGTAAAACAACTGGTTATATATATTTAACCAGCCAGCACAGACTCAGTGACCTAAACTGAATAGAGTGTAAAACTCCTGGTTAGAAATATTTAACCAGACAGCACAGAGGCAGTGCCCTAAACTGAGGACAGTGGAAATCTTCTGATAATATATATTGAACCAGACAGCACAGACTCAGTGCCCTAACCTGAGGAGAGTGTAAATCTTCTGGTTATATATATTTGACCAGCTAGCACAGACTCAGTGCCCTAAACTGAGAAGCATGTAAATTTACTGGTTATATGTATTTAACCAGCCAGCACAGAGTCAGTGCCCTAAACTGAGGAGAGTGTAAAACAACTGGTTATATATATTTAATCAGCCACCACAGAGTCAGACACCTAAACTGAATAGAGTGTAAATCTTCTGGTTATATATATTTAACCAGCCATCACATAGTCAGTGCCCTTATCTGAGGACAGCGTAAATCTCCTGGTTATATATATTGAACCAGCCAGCGCAGAGTCAGTGCCCTAAACTGAGGATAGCGTAATTCTCCTGGTTATATATATTTAACCAGCCAGCAGAGAGTCAGTGCCCTTAACGGAGGACAGTGTAAATCTCCTGGTTATATATATTTAACCAGCCAGCACAGAGTCATTGCCTTAAACTGAGGAGAGTATAAATGCACTGGTTTTATATATATATTTAAACAGCCAGCACAAACTCAGTGCCCTAAAGTGAGGCGAGTGTAAATATCCAGGTTATATATATTTAAACAGCCAGCACAGAGTCAGTGCCCTGAACTGTGGAGAGTACAAATCTCCTGGTTATATGTATTCAAAAAGCCAGCACCGATTCAGTGCCCTAAACTGAGGAGAGTGTCAATCTCCTGGTTATATATATTTAAACAGCCAGTGCAGAGTCAGTGTCCTAAACTGAGGAGACTGTCAATCTCCTGGTTATATATATATAACCAGCCAGCACAGACTCAGTGCCCTCACCTGAAGAGAGTGTAAATCTCCTGGTTCTGTATTTATTTAACCAGCCAGCACAGAGTCATTGCTCTAAACTGAGGAGAGTGTAAATCTGCTGGTTATATATTTTTAAAAAGCCAGCACAGGGTCAGTGCCATAAACTGAGGAGAATGTAAATCTCCTGGTTATATGTATTTTAACAGCCAGCACAGAATCAGTGCCCTAAACTTAGGAGAGTACAAACCTCCAGGTTAAATGCATTTAAACAGCCAGCTTAGAGTCAGTGCCCTAAAATGAGGATAGTGTAAGTCGCCTGGCTAGATATATTCAACCAGCCAGCACAGATTCACTGCCCTCAACTGGGGAGAGGGTAAGTCTCCTGATTATATATATTTTAACGGCCAGTACAGATTCAGTGCCCTAAACTTAGTAGAGTTTAAATCTCCTGGTTATATATATTTAAAAAGACAGCACAAAGTCATTGCACTAAACGGAGGAGAGTGTAAATCTCCTGGTTATATATATTTAACCAGCCAGTGCAGAGTCAGTGCCCTAAAATGTGGAGAGGGGAAATCTCCTGGTTATATCTATATTTAAATTGCCAGCACATTGTCAGTGCCCTAAACTGAGGAGAATGTAAATCTCCTGCTTATATATATTTTAACAGCCAGCACAGAATCAGTGCCCTAAACTTAGGAGAGTGCAAACCTCCAGGTTAAATACATTTAAACAGCCAGCTAAGAGTCAGTGCCCTAAAATGAGGATAGTGGAAGTCCCCCGGCTAGATATATTCAACCAGCCAGGACAGAGTCCGTGCCCTAAACTGATTAGAATGTACATCTCCTGGTTATGTATATTTAACCAGCCAGCACAGATTCAGTGACCTAAACTGAGGAGAGTGTAAATCTTCTGGTTATGTATATTCAACCAGCCAGCACAGACTCAGTGCCCTCAACTGAGGAGAGGGAAAGTCTCCTGGTTATATATATTTAACCGTACAGCACAGATTCATGCCCTAAACTGAGGAGAGTTTAAATCTCCTGGTTATATATGTATTTAACCAGCCAGCACAGAGTCAGTGCCCTAAACTGAGGAGAGTGTAAATCTCCTGATTATATGTAACTAACCAGCCAGCACAGAGTCAGTGCCCGAAACTGAGGAGAATGTACATTTCCTGGCTATATATATTCAACCAGCCAGCAGAGTCAGTGCCGTATACTGAGGAGAGTGTAAATCTGCTCGTTATATATATTTAACCAGCCAGTACAGATTCAGTGCCCTAAAGTGTGGAGAGTGAATATCTCCTGGTTACGTATATTCAACTAGCCAGCACAGATTCACTGCCCTTAACTGGGGAGAGGGTAATTCTCCTGGTTATATATATTTAACCGGCCATTATAGATTCAATGCCCTAAACTTAGTCGAATTTAAATCTCCTGGTTATATATATTTACCCAGACAGCACAAAGTCATTGAACTAAACTGAGGAGAGTGTAAATCTCCTGGTTATATATATTTAACCGGCCAGCGCAGAGTCAGTGCCCGAAACTTAGTAGAGTGTAAATCTCCTGGTTATATCCATATATCCAGCCAGCACAGGCTTAGTGTCCTGACCCGAACAGAGTGTAAATCTCCTGGTTCTGTATTCATTTAACCAGCCAGCAGAGAGTCATTGCTCTAAACTGAGGAGAGTGTAAATCTGCTGGTTATATATTTTTAAAAAGCCAGCACAGTGTCAGTGCCCTAAACTGAGGAGAGTGTAAATCTCCTGGTTATATATATTTTAATAGCCAGCACAGAATCAGTGCCCTAAACTTAGGAGAGTGCAAACCTCCAGGTTAAATACATTTAAACAGCCAGCTTGGAGTCAGTGCCCTAAAATGAGGATAGTGGAAGTCCCCCGGCTAGATATATTCAACCAGCCAGGACAGAGTCAGTGCCCTAAACTGATGAGAATGTACATCTCCTGGTTATATATATTTAACCAGCCAGCACAGATTCAGTGACCTAAACTGAGGAGAGTGTAAATCTTCTGGTTATGTATACTAAACAAGCCGGCACAGACTCAGTGCCCTCAACTGAGGAGAGGGTAAGTCTCCTGGTTATATATATTTAACCGGCTAGCACAGATTCATGCCCTAAACTGAGGAGAGTTTAAATCTCCTGGTTATGTATGTTGAACTAGCCAGCACAGAGTCATTGCACTAAACTCAGTAGCGTGTAAATCCCCTGGTTATATATATTTAACCAGCCAGCGCAGAGTCATTGCCCTAAACTGAGGAGAGTTTAAATCTCCTGGTTATATATATTTAATCAGCCAGCACAGAGTCATTGCACTAAACTGAGGAGAGCGTAAATCTCCTGGTTATATCCTTATTTAAACTGCCAGCACAGAGTCATTGACCTAAACTGAGGAGAGGGTAAATCTAATATATATATATATATTTAACAAGCCAGTACAGACTCAGTGCCCTGAAGTGAGGAGAGTGCAAATCTCCTGGTTATATATATTTAACCAGCCAGCACACTGTCATTGCCCTAAACTGAGGAGAGTGTAAATCTCCTGGTTATATATATTTCGCCAGCTAGTGCAGAGTCAGTGCACTAAACTGAGGAGAGTGTAAGTCTCCTGGCTAGATGTATTCAACCAGCCAGCACAGGCTCCGTGCCATAAACTGAGGAGAGTGTAAATCTCCTGGTTAACCATATTTAACCAGCCAGCACAGATTCAGTGCCGGAAACTGAGGAGATGGTAAACCCCCTGGTCATATATATTTACCCAGCCAGCACAGAGTCATTGCCTAAAACTGAGGAGAGTGTAAATCTCCTGGCTATATGTATTCAACCAGCCATCAGAGTCAGTACCCTAAACTGACGAGAGTGTAAATCTCCTGGCTATATATATACAACCAGCCAGCAGAGTCAGTGTCCTAAACTGAGGAGAGTGTAAATCTCCTGGTTGTATATATTTAGCCACCCAGCACGGACTCAGTGCCCTAAACTGAGGAGAGGGTAAATCTCCTGGTTTTATATATATATTTAAACAGCCAGCACAGACTCAGAGCCCTAAACTGAGAAGAGGGTAAATCTCCTGGTTATATATATACAACCTGCCAGCAGAATCAGTGTCCTAAACTGAGGAGAGTTTAAATCTCCTGGTTATAGATATTTAACATGCCAGTACAGATTCAGTGCCCTAAATTGAGGAGTGGGTAAATGTCCTGGTTAAAAATATATTTAACCAGCCAGCACAGTGGCATTGCACTAAACTGAGGACAGTGTTAATATCCTGGTTATATAAATTTAAACAGCCAGCACAGATTATGCGCCCTAAACTGCGTAGATGGTAAATCTCCTGGTTATATATATTTAAACAGCCAGCACAGGGTCAGTACCCTATACTGAGAACAGTGTAAATCTTCTGGTCATATATATTTAACCAACCAGCACAGACTCAGTGCCCTCAATTGATGAGAGTATAAATCTCCTGGTAACATATATTTAACCAGCCAGCAACGAGTCAGTGCACTTAGGTGAGGAGAGTGTAAATCTCCTGGAAAGATCTGTTTAACCAGACAGCACAGAGACAGTGCTCTAAATTGAGGAGAGTGTAAATCTCCTGGTTATATATATTTAACCAGCCAGCACAGTCTCACTGCCCTAAACCGAGGACAGTGCAAATCTCCTGGTTATATATATTTAACCAACCAGTGCAGAGTCAGTGCCCGAAACTGAGGAGAGTGTAAAACAACCGGTGATATTTATTTAATCAGCCAGCACAGACTCAGTGCCAGCCAGCACAGAGTCAGTGCCCTAAACTGAGGACAGCGTAAATCTCCTGGTCATATATATTTAACCAACCAGCACAGACTCAGTGCCCTAAACTGAGGAGAGTGTAAATCTCCTGGTTATATATATTGTACCAGCCAGCACAGAGTCAGTGCCCTCAACTGAGGACAGTGTAAAACAACTGGTTATATATATTTAACCAGCCAGCACACAGTCAGTGTCCTAAAATGAAGACAGTGTAAATCTAGTGTGTATATATATTTAACCAGCCAGCACAGAGTCAGTGCCCTCAACTGAGGACAGAGTAAATCTTCTGGTAATATATAGTTAACCAGACAGCACATAGTCAATGCCCTATAGTGAGGAGAGTGTAAATCGCCTTGTTATATATATTGAACCAGCCAGCACAGAGTCAGAGCCCTCAAATGAGGACAGTGTAAAACAAATGGATATATATATTTAACCAGCCAGCACTGACTCAGTGCCCAAAACTGAAGAGAGTGTAAAACTCCTGGTTACATATATTTAATCAGCCAGCACAGAGTCAGTTCCCTAAACTGAAGACTGTGTAAATCTCCTGGTTATATACATTTAACCAGCCAGTGCAGAGTCAGTGCCCGAAACTGAGGAGAGTGTAAAACAACTGGTTATATATATTTAACCAGCCAGCACAGACTCAGTGCCCTAAACTGAGGACAGCGTAAATCTCCTGGGTGTATATGTTGGACCAGCCAGCACAGAGTCAGTGCACTAAACTGAGGATAGTGTAAGTCTTCTGGTAATATATATTTAACCAGCCAGCACAGAGTCAATGCCCTAAACTGAGGACAGTGTAAATCTTCTGGTTATATATATTGAACCAGCCAGCACAGTCTCAGTACACTAAACCGAGGAGAGTGTAAATCTCCTGGTTATATATATTGAACCAGCCAGTGCAGAGTCAGTGCCCGAAACCGAGGAGACTGTAAAACAACTGGCGATATATATTTTACCAGCCAGCACAGAGTCAGTGACCTAAACTGAGGACAGAGGAAATCTTCTGGGAATATATATTTAACCGGACAGCACATTGTCAGTGCCCTAAACTGAGTACAGTATAAATCTCCTGCTTATGTATATTTAACCTAGCAGCACAGAGTCAGTGCCCTAAACTGAGGAGACTGTAAAACCCCTGGTTATATATATTTAACCAGCCAGCACAGACCCAGTGCCTGAAACTCAACAGAGTGTAAAACTCCTGGTTATATATATTTAACCAGCCAGCACAGAGTCAGTGCCCTAAAATGAGGACAGAGTAAATCTTCTGGTAATATATATTTAACCAGCCAGCAGAGAGTCAGTGCATTAAACTGAGGTCAGAAAAAAATCTTCTGGTAATATATATTTAAACAGACAGAACATAGTCAAGACCCTGAACTGAGGAGAGTGTAAAACTCCTGGTTACATATATTTAATCAGCCAGCACAGAGTCAGTGCCAGAAACTGAGGACAGTGTAAATCCCCTGGTTATATGCATTGAACCAGCCAATGCAGAGTCAGCGCCTGAAACTGAGGAAAGTGTAAAACAACTGGTTATATATATTTAACCAGCCAGCAAAGACTCAGTGCCCTATACTCAATAGAGTGTAAAACCCCTGGTTATATATATTTAAACAGACAGCACAGAGTCAGTGCCCAAAACTGAGGATAGTGTAAATCTTCTGGTAATATATATTTAACCAGCCAGCACAGAGTCAATGCCCTAAACTGAGGACAGTGTAAATCTTCTGGTTATATATATTGAACCAGCCAGCACAGTCTCAGTGCACTAAACTGAGGAGAGTGTAAATCTCCTGGCTATATGTATTTAACCAGCCAGCACAGAGTCAGTGCCCGAAACTGAGGACAGTGTAAATCTCATGGTTATATATATTTAACCAGCCAGCACAGATTCAGTGCCCTAAACCGAGGAGAGTATAAATCTCCTGGTTATATACATTTAACCAGCCAGTGCAGAGTCAGTGCCCGAAACTGAGGACAGTGTAAATCTCGTTGGTGTTTATATTTAACCAGCCAGCACAGAGTCAGTGCCCTAAACTGAGGACAGAGGAAATCTTCTGGTTATATATATTTAACCAGCTAGCACAGAGACAGTGCCCTAAACTGAGGACAGCGTAAATCTCCGGAGTATATATATTTAACGAGCCAGCACAGAGTCACTGCCCTAAACTGAGGACAGAGTAAATCCCCTGGGTATATATGTTTAACCAGCCAGCACAAAGTCTTTTCTTAAACTGAGGAGGCTGTCAATCTACTGGTTATATATATTTAAACCGCCAGCACAGAGTCAGCGCGCTGAACTGAGCAGAGAGAAAATCTCCTGGTTATATATATTTAACCAATCAACACATAGTCATTGCCCTAAATTGAGGAGTTTAGATTAGATTACTTACAGTGTGGAAACAGGCCCTTCGGCCCAACAAGTCCACACTGCCCCACCGAAGCATTCCCACCCATACCCCTACATCTACCCCTTACCGAACACTACGGGCAATTTAGCATGGCCAATTCACCTGACCTGTACATCTTTGGACTGTGGGAGTAAGCCGGAGCACCCGGAGGAAACCCACGCAGATACGGGGAGAACGTGCAAACTCCACACAGTCAGTCGCTTGAGGCTGGAATTGAACCCAGGTCTCTGGCGCTGTGAGGCAGCAGTGCTAACCACTGTGCCACCGTGCCGCCCACAAGATTGAAAATATCCTGCTTTTATATGTATTTAAACAGCCAGCGCAGAGTTAGCGCCCAAAACTGGGGAGAGTGTAAATCACCCGGTTATATTTATTGAACCGTCCAGCACAGATTCAGTGGCCGAAACTGAGGAGAGTTTAAATCTCTTGGTTATATATATTTAACCAGCCAGCACAGAGTCATCCCAATAAACTGAGGAGAGTGAAAATCTCCTGGTTATATATATTTAACCAGCCAGCACAGATTCAGTGACCTAAACTGAGGAGTGTGTAAATCTCCTAGCTATGTATATTTAACTCGCCAGCACAAAGTCAGTGCACTAAACTGAGGAGAGGGTAAATCTCCGCGTTATACATATATATTTATCCAGCCAGCACAGAGCCATTGCGCTAAACTGAGGAGAGTATAAATCTCCAGTTTATATATATGTAACCAGCGGGCACAGATTCAGTGCCCTAAACTGAGGAGAATGTAAAACAACTGGTTATGTATAGTTAACCAGCCAGCAGAGAGTCAGTGCCCTAATCTGAGGACAGTGTAAATCTCCTGGTTATATATATTGAAGCAGCCAGCACAGACTCAGTGCCCTCAACTGAAGAGAGTGTAAATCTCCTGGTTACATATATTTAACCAGCCAGCAACGCGTCAGTGCACTTAGGTGAGGAGAGTGTAAATCTCCTGGATATATATATTTAACGTGACAGCACAGCGTCAGTGCCATAAATTGAGGAGAGTGTAAATCTCCTGGTTGTATATATTTAACCAGCCAGCATGGAGCCAGTGCCCTAAACTCAGGAGAGTGTAAAATATCAGGTCATATATAATTAACAGGCCTTCACAGAGTGAGTGACCTAAACTGAGGAGAGTATACATCTCCTGGTTAAATATATGTAACCAACGGGCCCAGATTCAGTGCCCTAAACTGAGGAGAGTGTAAATCTCCTGGTTATATATATTTAACCAGCCAGTGCACAGTCAGTGCCCTAAACTGAAGAGAGTGTAAAACAACTGGTTATATATATTAAACCAGCCAGCACAGACTCAGTTCCCTAAACTCAATAGAGTGTAAAACCCCTGGTTATATATATTTAATCAGCCAGCACAGAGTCAGTCACCGAAACTGAGGACACTGTAAAACTGTTGGGTATATATATTGAACCAGCCAGCACAGAGTATGTGCCCTAACATGAGGAGAGTGTAAATCTCCTGGTTATATATATTGAACCAGCCAGTGCAGAGTTAGTGCCCTAAACTGAGGATAGTGTAAATCTTCTGGTAATGTATAATTTAACTAGCCAGCACAGACTCAGTGCCCTAAACTGAGGAGAGTGTAAATCCCCTTGTTATATATATTTAACAGCCTGCACAGAGTCAGTACCCTAACCTGAGGAGAGTGTAAATCTCCTGGTCATGTATATTGAAACAGCCAGCAGAGAGTCAGTGCCCGAAACTGAGGAGTGTGTAAACCTCCTGGTTATATATAATTAACCGGCCTGCACAGAGACAGTGCCCTAAACTGTATACATGTTTTAATCTCCTGGTTAAATATATTGAAACAGCCATCACAGAGTGAGTGCCCAAAATTGAGGAGAGTGTAAAACAACTGGTTATATATACTTAACCAGCCAGCACAGACTCAGAGTCCTAAACTCAACAGAGCGTAAATCCCCTGGTTATATATATTTAACCAGCTAGCACAGAGTCAGTGCCCTAAACTGAGGACAGCGTAAATCTCCTGGTTATATATATTTAACCAGCCAGTGCAGAGTCAGTGCCCGAAACTGAGGACAGTGTAAATCTCCTGGTTATATATATTGAACCAGCCAGCACTGAGTCAGTGCCCTAAACTGAGAAGACTGTAACACTCCTGGTTATATATATTTAACCTGCCAGCACAGAGTCGGAGCCCTAAACTGTATACATGTTTTAATCTCCTGGTTAAATATATTGAAACAGCCATCACAGAGTCAGTGCCCTAAATTGAGGAGAGTGTAAAACAACTGGTTATATATATTTAAGCAGCCAGCACAGACTCAGAGCCCTAAACTCAACAGAGTGTAAAATCCCTGGTTATATATATTTAACCAGCTTGCACAGAGTCAGTGCCCTAAACAGAGGACAGCGTAAATCTCCTGGTTATATATATTTAACCAGCCAGTGCAGAGTCAGTGCCCGAAACTGAGGAGAGTGTAAAACAACTGGTTATATATATTTAACCAGCCAGCACAGACTCAGAGCCCTAAACTCAACAGAGTGTAAAACTCCTGGTTATATATATTTAACCAGCCAGCACAGACTCAGTGCCCTAAACTGAGGACAGAATAAATCTCCAGGTTATATATACTTCATCAGCCAGTGTAGAGTAAGTGTCCTAAACTGAGGATAGTGTAAATCGTCTGGTAAAATATATTTAACCAGCCAGCACAGTCTCAGTGCCCGAAACTGAGGAGAGTGTAAATCCCCTTGTTATATATATTGAACCAGTCAGCACAGTCTCAGTGCCCTAAACCGGGAGAGACGAAATCTCCTGATTATATATATTTAACCAGCCAGTGCAGAGTCAGTGGCCGAAACTGAGGTAAGTGTAAAACAATTGGTTATATATATTTAACCAACCAGCACAGACTCAGTGCCAGCCAGCACAGAGTCAGTGCCCTAAACTGAGGACAGCGTAAATCTTCTGGTTATATATATTGAACCAGCCAGCAGAGAGTCAGTGCACTAAACTGAGGACAGCGTAAATCTTCTGGTTATATATATTGAACCAGCCAGCACAGTCTCAGTGCCCGAATCCGAGGAGTGTAAATCTCCTGGTAATATATATTTAACCAGCCAGCACAGATTCAGTGCCCTAAACTCAATAGAGTGGAAAACTCCTCGTTATATATATTTAACCAGCCAGCAGAGAGTCAGTGTCCTAATCTGAGGACAGTGTAAATCTCCTCGTTATATATATTTAACCAGCCAGCACAGACTCAGTGCCCGCAACTGAAGAGAGTGTAAATCTCCTGGTTACATATATTTAACCAGCCAGCAACGAGTCAGTGCACTTAGGTGAGGAGAGTGTAAATCTCCTGGATATATCTATTTAAAGAGACAGCACAGAGTCAGTGCCCTAAACTGAGGAGTGTGTAAACCTCCTGGTTATATATATTTAACCAGCCAGCACAGAGTCAGTGCCCTAAACTGAGGACAGTGTAAATCTCCTGGTTATATATATTGAACCAGGCAGCACTGAGTCAGTGCCCTAATCTGAGAAGATTGTAATACTCCTGGTTATATATATTAAACCTGCCAGCACAGAGTCGGAGCCCTAAACTGTATACATGTTTTAATCTCCTGGTTAAATATATTCAAACAGCCATCACAGAGTCAGTGCCCTAAATTGAGGAGAGTGTAAAACAACTGGTTATATATATTTTACCAGCCAGCGCAGACTAAGTGCCCTAAACTGAGGAGAGTGTAAATCTCCTGGTTGTATATATTTAACCAGCCAGCATGGAGCCAGTGCCCGAAACTCAGGAGAGTGTAAAATATCAGGTCATATATAATTAACCGGCCTGCACAGAGTGAGTGACCTAAACTGAGGAGAGTATAAATCTCCTGGTTAAATATATGTCACCAGCGGGCACAGATTCAGTACCCTAAACTGAGGAGAGTGTAAATCTCCTGGTTATATATATTTAACCAGCCAGTGCACAGTCAGTGCCCTAAACTGAGGAGAGTGTAAAACTCTTGGGTATATATATTGAACGAGCCAGCACAGAGTATGTGCACTAACCTGAGGAGAGTTTAAATCTCCTGGTCATATATATTGAACCAGCCAGACAGAGTCAGTGCCCTAAACTGAGGATAGTGTAAATCTTCTGGTAATGTATAATTTAACCAGCCAGCACTGACTCAGTGCCCTAAACTGAGGAGAGTGTAAATCCCCTTGTTAAATATATTGAACCAGCCAGCACAGAGTCAGTGCCCTAAACTGAGGACAGTGTAAATTTCCTGGTTATATATATTTAACCAGCCAGCACAGATTCAGTGCCCTAAACTGAGGAGACTGTAAATCTCCTGGCTATATGTACTTAACCAGCCAGCACAGAGTTAGTGCCCGAAACTGAAGACAGTGTAAATCTCATGGACATATATATTGAACCAGCCAGCACAGATTCAGTGCCCTAAACCGAGGAGAGTGTAAATCTCCTGGTTATATACATTTAACCAGCCAGTGCGGAGTCAGTGCCCGAAACTGAGGACAGTGTAAATCTCCTTGGTGTTTATATTAAACCAGCCAGCACAGAGTCAGTGCCCTAAACTGAGGACATATAAATCTCCTGCTTATGTATATTTAACCAGCCAGCACAGAGTCAGTGCCCTAAACTGAGGAGAGAGTAAATCTTCTGGTAATATGTATTTAACCAGACAGAACATAGTCAATGCCCTAAACTGAAGAGAGTGTAAATCTCCTGGTTGTATATATTTAACCAGCCAGCATGGAGCCAGTGCCGTAAACTCAGGAGAGTGTAAAATATCAGGTCATATATAATTAACCGGTCTGCACAGAGTGAGTGACCTAAACTGAGGAGAGTATAAATCTCCTGGTTAAATATATGAAACCAGCGGGCACAGACTCAGTGCCCTAAAATGAGGAGAGTGTAAATCTCCTTGTTATATATATTGAACCAGCCAGCACAGAGTCAGTGCCCTAAACTGACGACAGTGTAAATCTCCTGGTTATATATATTTAACCAGCCTGCACAGAGTCAGTACCCTAACCTGAGGAGAGTGTAAATCTCCTGGTCATATATATTGAACCAGCCAGACAGAGTCAGTGCCCTAAACTGAGGAGTGTGTAAACCTCCTGGTTATATATATTTAACCAGCCAGCAGAGAGTCAGTGCCCTAAACTGAGGACAGTGTAAATATCCTGGTTTTATATATATATATTTAACAAGGCAGCGCAGAGTCAGTGCCCTAAACTGAAGAGAGTGTAAATCTCATGGTGATATATACTTAAGCAGCCAGCAAAGAGTCAGTGCTCTAAATTGAGGACAGTGTAAATCTCGCCGTTATATATATTTAACCAGCCAGCACAAAGTCCGTGCCCTAAACTGATGAGAATGTTAGACATCTGGTTATGTATATTTATACAGACAGCACAGACTCAGTGGCCTAAACTGTGGAGAGTGTAAATCTCCTGGTTATATATATTGAACAAGCCAGCACCGAGTCAGTGCCCTCAACTGAGGACAGTGTAAAACAACTGGTTATATATATTTACCCAGCCAGCACATAGTCAGTGTCCTAAAATGAAGACAGTGTAAATCTCCTGGGTATATATATTTAACCAGCCAGCACATAGTCAGTGCCCTAAACTGAGGATAGTATAAATCTCCTGATTCTATATATTTAACCAGACAGCATATAGTCAATGCCCTAAACTGAGGAGAGTGTAAATCGCCTTGTTGTATATATTGAACCAGCCAGCATAGAGCCAGAGCCCTCAAATGGAGACAGTGTAAAACAAATGGATATATATATTTAACCAGCCAGCACTGACTCAGTGCCCAAAACTGAAGAGAGTGTAAAACTCCTGGTTACATATATTTAATCAGCCAGCACAGAGTCAGTGCACTAAACTGAAGACTATGTAAATCTCCTGGTTACATACATTTAACCAGCCAGTGCAGAGTCAGTGCCCGAAACTGAGGAGAGTGTAAAACAACTGGTTATATATATTTAACCAGCCAGCACAGACTCAGTGCCCTAAACTCAATGGAGTGTAAAAACCCTGGTTATATATATTTAACCAGCTAGCACAGAGTCAGTGCCCTAAACCGAGGACAGCGTAAATCTCCTGGGTATATATTTTGGACCAGCCAGCACAGAGTCAGTGCCCTAAACTGAGGACTGAGAAAAGCTTCTGGTAATATATATTTAACCAGACAGCACAGTCTCAGTGCCCTAAACTGAGGAGAGTGTAAATCCCCTTGTTATATGTATTGAACCAGCCAGCACAGAGTCAGTGCCCTCAAAAGAGGGCAGTGTAAAACTACTGGTTATATATATTTAACCAGCCAGCATAGAGTCAGAGCCCTAAACTGAGGTGAGCGTAAATCTCCTGGTTATATGTATTTAACCAGCCAGCACAGTCTCAGTGCCCGAAACCCAGGAGAGTGTAAATCTTCTGGTTATATATTTTTAATCAGCCAGTGCAGAGTCAGTGCCCGAAACTGAAGAGGGTGTAAATCTCATGGTGATATATACTTAAGCAGCCAGCAAAGAGTCAGTGCTCTAAATTGAGGACAGTGTAAATCTCGCCGTTATATATATTTAACCAGCCAGCACAAAGTCCGTGCCCTAAACTGATGAGAATATTAGACAACTGGTTATGTATATTTATACAGCCAGCACAGACTCAGTGGCCTAAACTGTGGAGAGTGTAAATCTCCTGGTTATATATATTGAACAAGCCAGCACCGAGTCAGTGCCCTCAACTGAGGACAGTGTAAAACAACTGGTTATATATATTTACCCAGCCAGCACATAGTCAGTGTCCTAAAATGAAGACAGTGTAAATCTCCTGGGTATATATATTTAACCAGCCAGCACATAGTCAGTGCCCTTAACTGAGGAGAGTATAAATCTCCTGATTCTATATATTTAACCAGACAGCATATAGTCAATGCCCTAAACTGAGGAGAGTGTAAATCGCCTTGTTGTATATATTGAACCAGCCAGCATAGAGCCAGAGCCCTCAAATGGGGACAGTGTAAAACAAATGGATATATATATTTAACCAGCCAGCACTGACTCAGTGCCCAAAACTGAAGAGAGTGTAAAACTCCTGGTTACATATATTTAATCAGCCAGCACAGAGTCAGTGCACTAAACTGAAGACTATGTAAATCTCCTGGTTATATACATTTAACCAGCCAGTGCAGAGTCAGTGCCCGAAACTGAGGAGAGTGTAAAACAACTGGTTATATATATTTAACCAGCCAGCACAGACTCAGTGCCCTAAACTCAATGGAGTGTAAAAACCCTGGTTATATATATTTAACCAGCTAGCACAGAGTCAGTGCCCTAAACCGAGGACAGCGTAAATCTCCTGGGTATATATGTTGGACCAGCCAGCACAGAGTCAGTGCCCTAAACTGAGGACTGAGAAAAGCTTCTGGTAATATATATTTAACCAGACAGCACAGTCTCAGTGCCCTAAACTGAGGAGAGTGTAAATCCCCTTGTTATATGTATTGAACCAGCCAGCACAGAGTCAGTGCCCTCAAAAGAGGGCAGTGTAAAACTACTGGTTATATATATTTAACCAGCCAGCACAGAGTCAGAGCCCTAAACTGAGGTGAGCGTAAATCTCCTGGTTATATGTATTTAACCAGCCAGCACAGTCTCAGTGCCCGAAAACCAGGAGAGTGTAATTCTTCTGGTTATATATTTTTAATCAGCCAGTGCAGAGTCAGTGCCCGAAACTGAAGAGGGTGTAAAACAAATGGTAATATATCTTTAACCAGCCAGCACAGACTCAGAGCCATAAACTCAATAGAGTGTAAATCTCCTGGTTATATATATTTAACGAGCCAGCACAGATTCAGTGCCCTAAACTGAGGAGACTGTAAATCTCCTGGCTATATGTACTTAACCAGCCAGCACAGAGTTAGTGCCCGAAACTGAAGACAGTGTAAATCTCATGGACATATATATTGAACCAGCCAGCACAGATTCAGTGCCCTAAACCGAGGAGAGTGTAAATCTCCTGGTTATATACATTTAACCAGCCAGTGCGGAGTCAGTGCCCGAAACTGAGGACAGTGTAAATCTCCTTGGTGTTTATATTTAACCAGCCAGCACAGAGTCAGTGCCCTAAACTGAGGACATACAAATCTCCTGCTTATGTATATTTAACCAGCCAGCACAGAGTCAGTGCCCTAAACTGAGGACAGAGTAAATCTTCTGGTAATATATATTTAACAAGACAGCACATAGTCAATGCCCTAAACTGAAGACAGTGTAAATCTCCTGGTTGTATACATTTAACCAGCCAGCATGGAGCCAGTGCCCTAAACTCAGGAGAGTGTAAAATATCAGGTCATATATAATTAACCGGCCTGCACAGAATGAGTGACCTAAACTGAGGAGAGTATAAATCTCCTGGTTAAATATATGTAACCAGCGGGCACAGATTCAGTGCCCTAAACTGAGGAGAGTGTAAATCTCCTGGTTATATATATTTAACCAGCCAGTGCACAGTCAGTGCCCTAAACTGAGGAGAGTGTAAAACAACTGGTTATATATATTAAACCAGCCAGCACAGAGTCAGTCCCCTAAACTGAGGACAGTGTAAAACTCTTGGGTATATATATTGAACGAGCCAGCACAGAGTATGTGCCCTAACCTGAAGAGAGTGCAAATCTCCTGGTCATATATATTGAACCAGCCAGACAGAGTCAGTGCCCTAAACTGAAGATAGTGTAAATCTTCTGGTAATGTATAATTTAACCAGACAGCACAGAATCAGTGCCCTAAACTGAGGAGAGTGTAAATCCCCTTGTTATATATATTGAACCAGCCAGCACAGAGTCAGTGCCCTAAACTGACGACAGTGTAAATCTCCTGGTTATATATATTTAACCAGCCAGCAAAGAGTCAGTGCCCTAAACTGAGGACAGTGTAAATCTCCTGGTTATATATATTGAACCAGGCAGCACTAAGTCAGTGCCCTAAACAGAGAAGACTGTAAAATTCCTAGTTATATATATTTAACCTGCCAGCACAGAGTCGGAGCCCTAAACTGAATACAGTTTAAATCTCCTGGTTAAATACATTAAAACAGCCATAACAGAGTCAGTGCCCTAAATTGAGGAGAGTGTAAAACAACTGGTTATATATATTTAACCAGCCAGCACAGACTCAGAGCCCTAAACTCAACAGAGTGTAAAACTCCTGGTTATATATATTTAACCACCTAGCACATAGTCAGTGCCCTAAACTGAGGACAGCGTAAATCTCCTGGTTATATATATTTAACCAGCCAGTGCAGAGTTAGTGCCCGAAACTGAGGAGAGTGTAAAACAACTGGTTATATATATTTAACCAGTCAGCACAGACTCAGTGCCCTAAACTCAATAGAGTGTAAAAACCCTGGTTATATATATTTAACCAGCTAGCACAGAGTCAGTGCCCTAAATTGAGGACAGCATAAATCTCCTCGGTATATATGTTGAACCAGCTAGCACAGAGTCAGTGCCCTAAATTGAGGACAGCGTAAATCTCCTGGGTTATATATATGTTGAACCAGCCACTGCAGAGTCAGTGCCCGAAACTGAGGAGAGTGTAAAACAACTGGTTATATATATTTAACCAGCCAGCACAGACTCAGTGCCCTAAACTCAATAGAGTGTAAAAACCCTGGTTATATATATTTAACCAGCTAGCACAGAGTCAGTGCCCTAAACTGAGGACAGCGTAAATCTCCTGGTTATATATATTTAACCAGCCAGTGCAGAGTCAGTGCCCTAAACTGAGGAGAGTGTAAATCCCCTTGTTATATATATTGAACCAGCAAGCACAGAGTCAGTGCCCTCAACTGAGGGAAGTGTAAAACTACTGGTTATATATATTTAACCAGCCAGCACAGATTCAGAGCCCTAAACTGAGGTGAGCGTAAATCTCCTGGCTATATGTATTTAACCAGCCAGCACAGAGTTAGTGCCCTAATCTGAGGACAGTGTAAATCTTCTGGTTATATATATTGAACCAGCAAGCACAGTCTCAGTTCCCGAAACCGAGGAGAGTGTAAATCTCCTGTTTATATACATTTAACCAGTCAGCACAGAGTCAGTGCTCGAAACTGAACAGGGTGTAAAACAACTGGTAATATATCTTTAACCAGCCAGCACAGACTCAGAGTCCTAAACTCAATCGAGTGTAAATCTCCTGGGTGTATATATTTAACCAGCCAGCGCAGAGTTAGTGCCCTAAACTGAGGACAGTGTAAATCTTCTGGTAATATATATTTAACCAGACAGCACATAGTAAGTGCCCTAAACTGAGGACAGTGTGTAGGGGGTAGTGTAATTTTTAAACGGTTAGCTGCCTTTTAGTCTTTTTACCTTATAGTAAACACAAGCAGACACTCGAAACTGTTGCCGGACCTCCCCCATGTTTATATGAATGAAACAGTTGTAACAGCTTTCCTCGATAGTTGAGAGACCGCCCTTAACCACAGTTGTACAACATCATCCATATAAGGGAAGAACGGGAAGCTCAAACACTGATTGGCCAAGTGAATAACAAAATAATCGCAGGCACAAGAACCCAAATAAGGAAAACAGTGGGGAATCCTAGCACTCGTTGGTCAAGACAGCAGTAGTAGACCCAGCCCACATATACATGTATATAATGCGTGGAGATTACTATGCGTGTGTGTGTGTACCTTTGGGAACAACACCCGACTTTGCAAAGTTGAATGAAAAAGTTTTGGACAGACTCCTCCGTGTCTTTGTTCCTGGGAAGGGAAATAAAAATTGCCATAGATGGAGCCGGACAGCCACCTATCTCGCACAATTGGGGGCTCGTCCGGGATGAAATAATTATTGCCGGGGGGCGGGGGGGCAGTCTCTTCGGCTCACGGATCAAGCCTGATTACAACAAAGACGCGTCTCGTATTTATTTCTACTTCTCACTGATCAGCTTGGTCCGTCGGCCGTCGGCCAAGAGAGGATGTGACCCGGCTCATTTAAAAATAATTTTGAATCCTGGAAAAGGAACACACGGACGAGTGCTGGGACGACCAGTTAGTGACTATACACGGGGGTACACACATTTTAAAAGGCCAGACAACTCCGTGCACGGATCAAGGTAAGAGATTATTTTGTTCTTCCTTGTTGGTCGCGTGGTTTTGACGGTCATCTGTGAAAACGCTTTGGGCGTTTAAGACCAGGACCGAAGATAGACCATGGGAAATCAGACTTCTAGATTTACTAAGGAAAAGTCAGGGAAGACTGCAAATGGGAAAGAAATACCCCCCGATAGTCCATTATGTCGGAAGTTAAGTCTATGGACGGACAGTAGTAGAACGAAGGACTTAAAGAAAGAGACCATGATAAAATATTGTTGTTTTATATGGACCAAAGAACCTATCCGCGCCCCCTCGGTAGTTTGGCCCGAGTATGGGTCTGATGAAGACTGGGTGTGTCAAATCCTAAATGTATATTTTAACAGAAAACAACCGTTTGACCCAGAGGAGAGCAAATACGCCGCCGCCTGGTTGGCGAGCGACGGCGAGAATCCCACACGTCTCTATCCTCTGATTCCCCAAACAGACCCGAGGAAGCCCCAGAAGTCTAGGGACATCCTCACCGACGGTTTGCTACCGTCTGCCCCGCCCCCGGATATACCACCCGCGCACGACCAGGCGTCCAGCGCGGACCTCTCTCCTGCGACGGATAATTCCGAGTCCCAGCAGGCTACGACCAGTGAGGAAGGGACTGCTGGGGGGGCGGGGTACAGGAGGGGGCGCAGAACTCACCCCAGGCACTAGGAAATCAGTCCGACTCGAGATGCGGAAAGGTCGAGAAGAGGGATTGAGAGCTGGGAGGAGTGACAATATTGAACAGCTGAACCCCTTACGAAAGGTGCCGTTTGGGAACGAACGGACCGGGTTCGTAGTACAACCTTTAAATTCTGGGGATATCCGGCAACTCCGTAATGAACTACCCCGTCTACTGGATGACCCCGTCAGTGTGGGAATACAACTGGACCAATTTCTGGGGCCCAGTATATACACATGGGCTGAACTGCAGGCCATGATGAGAATACTATTTAATTACGGTGAAATTGTTATGATCCGGAATAGTGCAATGGCCATTTGGGATAGGGAGCATCAGGACGGCCCTCAGCGGGGAGAGCAGAAGTACCTCTTAGTGGACCCCTGGTGGGATCATAACGACGCGGGGGGACGAGCCAATATGACAGACCACAGAAGCCTTATAATCAGGGGGATCCAAACCTGCGTGCCCAATCAGCGGAATTTAGTGAAAACATTCGAAGTTGGACAGAAAAAGGATGAATCCCCGAGTGAGTTTTTAGACCGTTTGTGGGAGTCCATGCGAAAGTATTCAGGTTTAGACCCCGATGGGGAAATAGGCAAGAGCATGCTTAAGGTGCACTTTGTGACTAAGTCATGGCCTGACATTCAGAAGAAATTACAGAAAGTGGAGGATTGGGCTGAAAAGGATGTTGCAGAATTATTACGGAAGCACAGAAGATGTACGTTCAGAGGGATGTAATAAGGGAGAAACATAAGACAAAAATGATGGTGGCAGCCGTACGGGAAGCTTGTAATTCCACCGGAAAGGGGGAGGGAGGTTATGGGGTGGAAAGAGGAACGTTGAAGAAAAGTTGGAGCGGGAGAGAAGCGAGACGGGGCAGAAGTGAGAGAGGAGGATCTTATGGAATTGAGCGCCCTCAGAAGGCCGGATGTTACCATTGTGGGAAACTGGGACACTTCAAAAGGGATTGTCCCGAGTTTAAAAGGGAAAGAGAAGGGATGTATGAAATGGAGTGTGAACAAATGGATTAGGAAAGTCAGGGGAGGATCGGAACACGGGCCTACCAAGAACCCCTGGTAAATTTACGGGTGGGTCCATTTAGACAAGATGTTACCTTCTTAGTTGACACAGGCGCCGACAGGTCCTCAATTCCCCTCCATCCGAGGGGGGTTGGCTTCCAAGCTAAAACATTAAACATTTCAGGAGTTAAGGGTGGGGTTTTTAGTGCTAAAATATTCGAACCACAACCCTTGCGGCTGGAGGAGGAGGAGCTCCAGGTGGAACTCCTTCACCTCCCCCATCTTCTCTATGGGTTGTTGGGACGGGATTTGATAGTCCGTTTCGGATTACGAATAGAAGTGGGAGAAGAGGAAGAATTAGCCGTTACCATGTCATACCTTAGTGTGTCCCGATTGACAGAGATAGACCCTAGGGTTTGGGTCGCCAAAGGGAACCGGGGGGGACTCGAAATTCGACCTGTGGAGGTAAAATTAAAGCCCCAGAGCCCCGACGTCAGAGTGCGCCAATACCCCATCTCTTGGGAAGGGAGGCAGGGCCTGAAGACAGTTATGGAAGACCTAATAAAAGATGGATTGGTAGAGCCCTGTATGTCACAATACAATTCCCCCATCCTGCCGGTCTGGAAGTCGGACGGGAGCTACCGAATGGTCCAAGACCTAAGGGAAGTAAATAAAATTGTCCAAGTACGACACCCTGTGGTACCGAACCCATACACTATTCTGGGGCGAATCCCCCCGGACCACGGCGGGTTTAGTGTTATAGACTTAAAGGATGCCTTCTGGACGTGTCCCCTGGACAAGGACAGTAGGGATCTTTTTGCTTTTGAATGGGAGGATCCTGATACTGGCAGAAAACAGCAGTACAGGTGGACAGTGCTCCCCCAAGGATTCAATGAGTCGCCGACTCTGTTCGGGCAGATTCTGGAACAATTATTGGAGGGACTAAACTTGTCCCCGACCCTTAGGCTTATACAATACGTGGACGATCTCCTTTTATCCGGACCCGCGGAGGAGGACGCCCTACTTGGGACCAATGCCCTGTTAAATTACCTAGCTGAGAAGGGGTTAAGAGTGAGCCAGAAGAAGCTCCAATATGTCGAGAAAGAGGTTAAGTACCTGGGACACTTATTAAGCCAGGGACAGAAACGAATAAGTCCGGAAAGAGTGCGGGCAATAATCGAACTAGGCCTCCCAACGACCAAGAGGGAGTTGCGGAAGTTCTTGGGACTCTTAGGCTATTGTCGGTTATGGATAGACGACTATGCCCCCCTTACTAAAGACTTGTACCTAAAACTCATTGAGGAGGCACCCAACAGAATAAAATGGGAGGAGGAGGAGAAAAAGTTAATTGAAATCCTAAAAGGAAAATTGATGGCCGCACCTGTTTTAAGCTTGCCGGATTTTAGTAAGACATTTCGTCTCTTTGTGAACTCCAGAAAGGGAACCGCTCTTGGAGTATTGACCCAGGATTGGGGGGGAAAAAGGAAGCCCGTGGCTTTCCTGTCAAAAATTCTGAATCCAGTCTCCCGAGGGTGGCCGGAGTGTGTCCAAGCGGTGGCAGCCACGGCAAAGCTGGTAGAGGAGAGCAGGAAGTTGACTTTCGGGGCCCCCTTGACAGTCACTACTCCCCACCAGGTTAGAACTATCCTGAATCAGAAGGCCGGGAGGGGGCTGACTGACTCGAGGATTCAGTTACAAGTGGAGTTCCGCAGGGATCAGTTCTGAGTCCTCTGCTGTTTGTAATTTTTATTAATGACTTAGATGAGGGAGTCGAAGGGTGGGTCAGTAAATTTGCAGATGATACAAAGATAGGTGGAGTTGTGGACAGTGAGGAGGGCTGTTGTCGGCAGCAGAGGGACTTAGATATGATGCAGAGCTGGGCTGAGGAGTGGCAGATGGAGTTCAACCCTGCCAAGTGTGAAGTTGTCCATTTTGGAAGAACAAATAAGAATGCGGAATACAGGGTTAATGGTAGGGTTCTTGGTCAGGTGGAGGAACAGAGGGATCTTGGGGTCTACGTACATAGATCTTTGAAGGTTGCCACTCAGGTGGATAGAGTTTGTAAGAAGGCCTATGGAGTATTATCGTTCATTAGCAGAGGGATTGAATTCAAGAGTCGTGAGGTGATGTTGCAGCTGTACAGGACTTTGGTAAGGCCACATTTGGAGTACTGTGTGCAGTTCTGGTCGCCTCACTTTAGGAAAGATGTGGAAGCTTTGGAGAGGGTGCAGAGAAGATTTACCAGGATGTTGCCTGGAATGGAGAGTAGGTCGTACGAGGATAGGTTGAGAGTTCTCGGCCTTTTCTCGTTGGAACGGCGAAGGATGAGGGGTGACTTGATAGAGGTTTATAAGATGATCAGAGGAATAGATAGAGTAGACAGTCAGAAACTTTTTCCCCGGGTACAACAGAGTGTTACAAGGGGACATAAATTTAAGGTGAAGGGTGGAAGGTATAGGGGAGATGTCAGGGGTGGGTTCTTTACCCAGAGAGTGGTGGGGGCATGGAATGCGCTGCCCGTGGGAGTGGTAGAGTCAGATTCATTGGCGACCTTTAAGCGGCATTTGGATAGGTACATGGATTGGTGCTTAATCTAGGATAGAAGTTCGGCACAACATCGTGGGCCGAAGGGCCTGTTCTGTGCTGTATTGTTCTATGTTCTATGTTCTATTCGGAAATATGAAGCCATATTGTTAGACCGAGAAGACCTCCGAATAGAAGTCGGGGGCTGCCAGAACCCGGCGGACTATCTTTGGAAAGGGGAAGGGGAGGAGGAACTGGAACACTGTTGTTCAGACATAATAGAGTACCAGAGTAAAGTGAGGGAAGTTCTGAGGGATACCCCCTTACATGTAGGAAGGCGGTGGTACATTGACGGGTCCTCTCGAGTGATAGATGGGAAGAGACACAACGGTTATGCAGTCATTAGTGAGACTGGTTGGGAATTGGTGGAAAGTGGACGGCTACCGAATGCCTGGTCGGCACAAACGTGCGAATTGTACGCCTTGCACCGGGCTCTGAGGAATTTAAAGGGAATAGCCGGGACAATCTACACTGACTCTAAGTACGCCTTTGGGGTAGTACACACCTTTGGGAAGATCTGGAAAGAAAGGGGAATGATAAATAGTAGAGGGAAGGAGTTGGTCCACGAGGAACTAGTAGCCATGATCTTGGAGGATTTGTTGCTGCCAAAAGAGATTGCTGTAGTACATGTGAAAGGACACCAGAAAGACGATAAAATAGAGACCCTGGGGAATCAATTGGCAGATGAACAGGCAAAATTGGCTGGGATGGGGACGGAAGTAATAAACTGCCTGGTAAGGATTCCCCAGATATCCGAAATTACCGAAGTGCCCACGTTTACTGACAAAGAAGAAACTCTTCTCGCGTCTCTGGGGGGTACAAAGGATAGGGAAGGCAAGTGGACCTTACCCGATGGCCGCCAGCTACTAAATCGACCGTTGACGCGGGACATTATTGCCCGTCTACACCAAGGGGGTCACTGGGGCGCCCAGGCACTGTGTGATGCCTTCCTGCGCCGATATGCTCACCCTGGTCTGTACACGGTCGCCAAGCAGGTCACAGGAGATTGCATAACATGTCGAAAGATTAACAAAAGGGGGCTGCGTCAGCATGCAAGACAAGGGGGTAGGAGTCCGGCCTATAGGCCGTTTGAGTATGTCCAGGTAGATTACACTGAGCTCCCCCCCATAGGTCGCCTGAAGTATCTATTAGTAGTGGTAGATCACCTGACAGGATGGGTGGAAGCTTTCCCGACTACCACGGCAACGGCAACTCAGGTTAGCAAGATTCTACTCGAGCAAATAATCCCACAATTTGGGCTACCCCGCGCTATTGACTCTGACCAGGGGAGCCACTTCACCTCGACCGTCCTCCAGAATGTAGTGCAAGCAATGGGGATTGACTGGGATTTGCACACACCCTGGCATTCCTCCTCCTCGGGCAAGGTCGAAATAATGAACCAGACCATCAAAAAGCAGCTTACCAAACTCACTAGTGAAATCGGCCTGCCTTCGACCAAATGCCTACCCCTTGCCCTATTGCAAATTCGCACCCAGCCAAGGCGGGATTTGGGCGTCTCCCCTTTCGAAATGCTGTTTGGCCTCCCGTTCCATGGGCCGAAGGGGGAACCTCCTGTATTTGAGTCTCGGGATATGTTTGTGCAAAAATATGTGGTGGCTCTGGGGTCTGCTGTATCTCGTTTACGCCAACAGGGACTTTTGGCACAGACGCCGCCCCTCGAGTTTGCGGTGCACACCGTCAAGCCGGGTCAGTGGGTCCTGATTAAAAGCTGGAAGCAACGTACCCTCGAACCAACTTGGGACGGTCCCTTCCTGGTACTTTTGACGACCGAAACGGCTGTCCGTACGGCCGAAAAGGGCTGGACACATTACACTCGAGTCAAGGGACCAGTGCCACAACCGACGGAGGACGAACGAACCTCTCTGACAAAGGCATCTAAGGAACAGAGACCCTGAGAGCGAACTAATCGGACTTTGGCGAGTCTAAAGGAACTGTGCCCTCGGGCTACGGGTGTCGCGAAAAAAAAATGCCGTCAATCGTATTGTTAACTTGCTATGCCATTGTCCTTGGGCTGGGTCATAGTGTGCTTGTTACCCAATTTGGCCTCTGGAAAAAACAAGCAGAGGACCGTCAGTGGTTCACCATCTCCGTGCTTGCCAACCAATCAACACAGACACTTAGCTTAGACCTATGTGAGTTGGTGCCCTGTAGGACTAATAGTCAACTGAATCAAACTAAGCGGAACCTAGAGAGAGAAAGGGGATTCCAGGGTCAGACGTTAGTATTACAATTGCATGGTAGGGAAGGCCTAAATAGGCCTCCAGCCCCCGGGGTCCAGGCTATGGTGTCAGTTGTCCGTGATCCCATCACCCCTGGACGAGATTGTGGGCAGAATCAGTGCAATCCGCTTTATCTGACCATAAAGAACTTGGAAAAGAACGAGGCGAGCCTTAATAGAACAATACTGGGTATTAGAGTTGGGGGCCAGGCAGGATGGGGGGGGGATGCAGCTGTGCTGCACGTATATCACGGTCATTGAAGCTGAGTCTGGGGGCTCATCCACCACTGATAAGCAGGAAAAGATTAGAATAATTGAGACGACGGATTTGGAAAAGGCCTTTGAAATAGAAACAGGATACGGGGAGGCGAATGCCTGGATGGAATGGGTCAAATATACTGTGAGGAGCATGAAAAAGAGTGATTGCTACGCATGCACGAGTGCCCGCCCTAACCCTCAGGTGGTCCCATTCCCGCTGGGATGGGAGAAACACCCACGAGCCATGGACTGCATGATAAGGCTGTACCAGGACCGAGAGGCCTGGAACGACCCCACTTGTCGACCCTTGAGTTTGAATTTTCCCTGCGTCAGGTCTGAGGGGGCGCCCCGCCCGCCATCATTCTCAGGGGTAACGGGTACGCACCAGGCCTGCGTCTCTCGGACGGGACTACAGTGGGACGACGATGTGGGGACATTTGACAAGTGCAGCGGATCAATTCGGCTGGTCAATGAAACTACCGGGGGCGGGAATTACTCCCACATTCGTGTGCCTAGGGCAGACCTCTGGTGGTACTGTGGTGGGAGGGTTCTGCAACCGACTCTGCCCCAAAAATGGACGGGCACTTGTGCGATCGTTCAATTGGCCATCCCATTCACCCTAGTATTCGAAAAACAAGAGCAACCCCGTTCTAGTGGAAGAACCGAGAGAGCTTTGGAGACCTCTTTCGATGATAAAATATATTTAGATGCCATAGGGGTCCCCAGGGGTGTTCCTGACGAATACAAGGCTAGGAACCAGACTGCGGCGCGTTTTGAGTCGTCACTGTTCTGGTGGGTGACCATCAATAAGAATGTGGATTGGATTAATTATATTTACTACAATCAGCAGAGGTTCATTAATTATACCCGGGATGCAGTGAAAGGAATAGCAGAAGAACTGGACGCCACTAGTAGGATGGCGTGGGAAAATAGGTTGGCCTTAGACATGATGTTGGCAGAGAAGGGGGGTGTTTGTGTCATGATAGGCACTCAGTGCTGCACTTTCATCCCCAACAACACAGCCCCTGATGGGTCCATCACCCGCGCCCTGGATGGACTCACCACATTGGCGGATGAACTGGCCGAAAACTCGGGCATCGACTCTGGCCTCACGGACTGGTTGGAAGCTTGGTTCGGTAAATGGACGGGGGTGGTCGTTCCCTTTCTTGTCTCATGTATAGTGGTGGCAGGAGTACTCACTGCGTTTGGGTGCTGCGTTATTCCCTGTGTCCGGGGTTTAACTCAACGACTGATCGAAACCGCCCTTACTAAGAAGGATGTTCCCTATGGGCAGGTTGAACGAATAAATCTCGAGATGGAACAACGTGAATCCCTCTTGGGCGGGGGTAGTATTAGAGAAGGGCAGTTTGATGAACAAGCTCGGGAGTTATTAAATGCCCTGGAGAAGAAACTTACGGTTGAAAAATTACAGGCCGTAATAAAAGACACGGGGGATTTGTAGGGGGTAGTGTAATTTTTAGACGGTTAGCTGCCTTTTAGTCTTTTCTACTTCATAGTAAACACAAGCATGTAGGGGGTAGACGGTTAGCTGCCTTTTAGTCTTTTCTACCTCATAGTAAACACAAGCAGACACTCGAAACTGTTGCCGGACCTCCCCCACGTTTATGTGAATGAAACAGTTGTAACAGCTTTCCTCGATAGTTGAGAGACCGCCCTTAACCACAGTTGTACAACATCATCCATATAAGGGAAGAACGGGAAGCTCAAACACTGATTGGCCAAGTGAATAACAAAATAATCGCAGGCACCAGAACCCAAATAAGGAAAACAGTGGGGAATCCTAGCACTCGTTGGTCAAGGCAGCAGTAGTAGACCCAGCCCACATATACATGTATATAATGCGTGGAGATTACTATGCTTGTGTGTGTGTACCTTTGGGAACAGCACCCGACTTTGCAAAGTTGAATGAAAAAGTTTTGGACAGACTCCTCCGTGTCTTTGTTCCTGGGAAGGGAAATAAAAAGTGCCGTAGATGGGGCTGGACAGCCACTTATCTCGCACAGAAGCAGGGTTAATAATTCCCCTGGCTGTGGTGTCTAAAACAAGGGTCCACAGTATTATGTACAGACAGACCATTCTGCAATGAGATGACAATAAATGTCTGCGCTCAGCGACTGGTGAACCTGGGGAATGCACTCGAACCTGGAAGCCAAGCCACTGAATATAAATAGGGATTTAGAGACAGTAAAGGAATGGTGGGAGAGCAGGAGTACAGTGGGGAAATAAAGGGCAAGCCATCATTCAATTGAATTGTGTAGCAAACTCGATGGACCAAAGGGACTACTGCACTTCCTATTTTATAGCTTCCCAAGGTTAATCACATTACCGGATATATTCATTGTGTGGGATAAGTGCATTGAGGAGATGTTTGAACATGAACAACAATGAGGAAGGCTCAATGTGATGTATGGCCTACTCCATTCCTGATGTTTCTGTGCAGTCTGTGGGAAATCTCTGTAAATGTTTGAGAGGGAGAGGGTACAGTCGAAAGTGACAGTATTTCTGTTGAATAAAGGGAACTATGGAGCTATGAGCGAGGAGCTGGCCAAAGTTCAATGGTGCAATACTTTAGCAGGGATGACCGGGGAGGAACAATGGCGGATATTTCTGCGTTTAATGCAGAAGTTGCAGGATCAGTTCATTCCCAAAAGGAAGAAAGATCCCAGGAGGAGGCATGGGTGGCCATGCCTGACGAGGGATGTTAAGAAACATATAAAGTTAAAAGAGAAAATGTATAACATAGCAAAGCTAAGTGGGAAAACTGAGGACTGGGAAGCTTTTAAAGAACAACAGAGGATTACTAAGAAGGAAATACGCAGAGGAAAAATGAGGTACGAAGGTCAACTGGCCAATAATATAAAGGAGGATAGTAAAAGCTTTTTTAGGTATTTGCAAGGCAAAAAAACGGTTAGGAGTAAAATTGGGCCCTTGAAGACAGAAACAGGGAAATATATTACGGGGAACAAAGAAATGGCAGAAGAATTAAATTGGTACTTCAGATCTGTGTTCACTGGGGAAGACACAAGCAATTTCCCTGATTTAACAGTGGCTGAAGGACCTGAACTTAAAGGAATTTATATTTGCCAGGATTTGGTGTTGGAGAGACTGTTAGGTCTGAACTTTGATAAGTCTCCGGGACCTAATGGTCTACATCCCAGGGTACTGAAGGAGGTGGCTCGGAAAATCGCGGATGCGTTGGTGATTATTTTCCAGAGTTCGATAGATTCGGGGTCAGTTCCTGCGGATTGGAGGGTGTCTAATGTTATATGACTTTTTAAAGAAAGGTGGGAGAGAGAAAGCAGGAAATTATAGACCAGTAGTCTGACCTCAGTGGTGGGAAAGATGCTGGAGTCTATTTTAAAGGATGAAGTTACGGCACATCTGGATAGTAGTAACAGGATAGGTCAGAGTCAGCATGGATTTATGAAGGGGAAATCATGCATGACTAATCTACTGGACTTTTTTGAGGATGTAACTCTGAAGCTGGATGAGGGAGATCCAGTAGATGTAGTGTACCTGGACTTTCAAAAGCTTTTGATATAGTCCCACACAGGTGGTTAGTGAGCAAAAGTAGGGCGCATGGTATTGGGGGCAAAGTACTATCTTGGACTGAAATTTGGTTGGCTTATAGGAAACACAGGATAGTGATAAACGGCTCCATTTCAAAATGGCAGGCAGTGATCAGTGGGGTACCGCAGGGATCCGTGCTGGGACTGCAGCTTTTTACAATATATGTTAATGCTATAGAAGATGGTATCAGTAATAATATTAGCAAATTTGCTTTTGATACAAAGCTGGGTGGCAGGGTGATATGTGATGAGGATGATGAGATTACAGGGTGACCTGGACAAGTTAGGTGAGTGGGCAGATGCATGGCAGATGCAGTTTAATGTGGATAAGTGTATGGTTATCCACTTTGGTGGCAAGAACAGGAAGGCAGATTACTACCTCAATGGAATCAATTTAGGTAAAGGGGCAGTACAGAGAGATCTGGGTGTTCTTGTACACCAGTCAATGAAGATAAGCATGCAGGTACAGCAGGACGTGAAGAAGGCTAATAGCATGCTGGCCTTCATAACAAGAAGAATTGAGTATAGAAGCAAAGAGCTTCTCCTGCAGCGGTACAGGGCCCTGGTGAGACCACACCTGGAGTACTGTGTGCAGTTCTGGTCTCCAAATTTGAGGAAAGACATTCTGGCTATTGCGGGAATGCAGCGTAGATTTACGAGGTCAATTCCTGGAATGGTGGGATTACCTTACACTGAAAGACTGGAGCGACTGGACTTGCATACCCTTGAGTTTAGAAGACTGAGAGGGGATATGGTTGAGACATATAATATTATGAAAGGATTGGACACTCTGGCAGCAGGAAACGTATTTCCGCTGATGGGTGAGTGCCGAATCAGAGGACACAGCTTAAAAATACGGGGTAGACCATTTAGGACAGAGATGAGGAGAAACATCTTCACCCAGAGAGTGGTGGCTGTGTGGAATGCAGTGGGGGCCCAGTCTCTGGATTCATTTCAGAAAGAGTCGGACAGAGCTCTCAAAGTGAGTGGAAACAAGGGTTATGGAGATGAGGCAGGAAGAGGATAATGATTAGGAATGATTAGCAATGATCATATTGAATGGTGGTGCAGGCTCGAGGGCAGAATGGCCTACTCCTGCACCTATTGTATATTGTCTATTGTTGTCACAAGCTCTCAGATGTTAGGAAGGTAGTCTCTGCAGTGTCAACAGGACTGTGTTTCCTGTTCGCTTTTTCCGATACTGAGGCTGGGGCCGGGTTTTCTGTCCAGGTTTATCCTTTAAGACCTCAGAGCAGTTTGATACAATAGAGTGTCTTGCTTGGCTGATTCAGAGATCATTGAAAAGTTTTATCCCATATCTATGTGTCTGCAGTCACAGATAATCATAGATTATCATAGATAACAAACAGCTATGGACCCAGCCTCCAATCTGACAAGTATCCTTCCACGAAACACTCTGCTTCCTACCAACAACCCAACTGTATATCCAATTGGCCAGTTCCCCCAGCATTCCATGCCACGTAACCTTCCAGAGCACCCTACCATATGGAACCTTATCAAAGGCCTTACTGAAATCCATCGAGACTACATCTACCGCTATGTCCTCGTCAACCTTTCTGGTCACTTCATCAAAGAACTCTAACAAATTTGGGAAGCATGATCTCCCACTCACAAGTCTATGCTGACCGGTCTGAATCAAACCCTGTGTAAGTAATGGGTTCAGTCAATGGTATGCTGTGCTTCATTGTAAGATGATTCGAGTACATAAGTAAAGCCATCTTCCTGCTGTTGTAAAGCCTTGCTGAGAGAGCATTAGGGGCACCCTGTACAGATTTGATCTCCTTTGTAAGGAATGATCTCCTTACCACAGACATGGGTGATGTTAACATGAGGATAGAGTGATGAAGCTGAGTGTTTAATCTGTGGAGCTTGTGAGAGACGAGGAAATGGTGACGCTGAATCCCAAGGAGTGGCAGCGATCACTTATTTCCAAAACAGACATTGACAGGGAGAGAAATTCCATACTTTACCCAGGATTGATTGGTGTGATTTATTGCCACGTGTACCTCAGTACAGGGAAACACTTTGTTTATGAGCAGTGGAGGAAGATCATAGTAAGCAGGGCCAGACAGATCATAGGGTGGAAATAGACTTGGACAGAGTAAGGCATACAGGTTACACTGCACAGGACGTGCACTAGACAAGATCAACATGAACAAGATCAGCATTATTTGAACTTAGAGAGTCCATTCATCAGACTAACGTGACTTCCCTAATAGTTTATAGGCCTTTACTAACTCTCCCCATGTTATTTTGCAGTCGGCGTGTGAACCCTGTACTGAACGACAGGTTGCTCACAATCCCCAACAGCAGCCACAATACCTTCGATCTGAAACAGATAGCCATTCCCACCAGCTTCCACCCTGCATAGAGAACACAAGGCTGTCTTCTTGGGGATGAAAGATGCCTTCTTGAGATTTCACACAAGACATATGGCATCCCTTCTCAACACTAGAAAACCACGTTAAAGTCCCACATGTGTATCATGAGCAACGGAGCGAGGAGGAACAACGTGGAGCAGTGTGTTTGTGCAGCCTCTGCTCCAATTGATCATCATGTTGGAGCATCAATCTGGAGACACGTAAGACTGCCGATGCTGGAGATCAGAGTTTCCAGCATCCGCAGTCATTGTTTTTACCGAGTTGATTTTAACCCTACTGTGAATCCTCTTGCAAGGATGCCTGCCTTGAAGACGTTTTCCTCCTCGAAGGGCTTTTCCCTGAATCGTCGATTTTCCTGCTCCTCGGATGCTGCCTGAATTGCTGTGGTCTTCCAGCACCACTAATCCAGGATCGGATAGAGCGTCGATTGCTGGAAAAGCACAATAGGTCAGTCAGCATCCGAGAAGCAGGAGAATCGACGTTTCGGGAATAAGCCATTCATCAGGAATCAGCATCAATTACCACATTCTGCCCCTGTGTAAGTGCATTGAGGTGGGAATGGTCTCCTACTGTTCCTGTATAAGTGACTCAAGGGGCTAATTGACTTCTTCCTCGTCCGATTGGACAGGGCCAAGGGCGCAGGTTACCCCGGGTTCCTGTTTGATAGCTCGATGTGCTGACAAGTGTGGCAATGCTGCAGCTTTAAGAGGTTATTTTGTCCTAGTTTCTTTTAAGAGAGAGATTGAACAATCATTACCAAGCTGGTTAGTTAAGACCACTTCAGTAAACAGCTCGGGAGGCCTTAGGTTAATTTTAATGCAGCCTGAATGGGTGTGGCCAGCTCTCACAGATTAGGATCACTGGGTTTTGGTTTCTCAGTAACATCAAAATCTTTAGTGGTCTCCACAGAGTTTGAAGCTTCAGTGAATGCCTCCTGACTGCTACTCTCACTGAATTTTCTCTTGATGCTGTCACATTGCATCTGGAACAGACCCTTTACATTCCCTTTAAAATAAGATAATATTAGAATCGAGGCTAATGCATTCAAATATTTTCGAGGGACTCTGGTGTGGTCCATCACACTAGACTCCTTCCCTTCCTGAGTAATAGGCTGGAGACACTGAATGGGCTGCCCCTGTTCTTCTCCTATAGTGTCAATGGGGTGAATGACTTCCTCATATTCCGGTGAAACCAGCGTGAGGTGCTGAATGAACTCTTGTTTTACTGTGGCAATGTGCAGTGTCAGACAGTGCTGTTACATGATTGTTACTGACACGTTAACAGCACAACTCTCAATGGAGTCTGGGTCTTGCTGCACACGGACACAGACCTGTTCAGGATCTGAGGGGGGACAAAATGTTCTGAACATTGTGGAATCTTCAGTGAGCATCCCCACTTCTGATCTTATGGTGGGGCGGGTGGAAGCGGGGAGAATTTGATGAAGCAGCTGAAGCTGTTTGTGAAGAGGAAGCTACCGTGAGGATCTCACACAGAGGTGACCCAGGACTGAGATGATGAACATCTTCCTTTGTGCCATGTTTGACCCCAAACACTGGAGAGGTTACTCTGATTCCCATTAAGTCCAGTTTTGTTAAGCTCCTTGATGTCAACAGAAGGCAACCACTGCCTTGATATCAGGGTCAGTCATTTATACCTGAACCCTTGTCTCAACCTCTTTTGTTCATATCGATAAACCATGATATAGGAGCAGCAAGTGTTTTCTTCAAACAGGTGGGATTGAATGTCAGGATTTCTGTTCTCAAGAGTGTTCGGGGAATGAGATGAATGAAATTATTTGAAGAGGAGGTAGATGGATATTGATCTGTCAGAGAGGTGAGGGCTATGAGGAATTGGGTATTAAAGAGGATTTCAGACCGAGAGCAGATCAGCCACAATCTTCGTGAAGGACAAGGCAGGCTTGGGGAGTGAACGACCTGCCTCTGTTTCTGAAGTTATCACATTCTGTTATTGGAGAGTTAGTGGGTGTTATTTTCATGGATGTCTGTTATTGCATACTACAGTCAGGGAGACAAGATGATGTTGTGAGCCATCTCTGGGAGAGGTATAGGGGCTGTATTCATAGTGAATCTGGATCTACAACATGACCAACAAATGAAGCACAAGTTGCAGAGAGGGGAAGCTCTTTAAAGAGAGATGAGGGGCCTCTTTCATACCCGTGCCTGGGTTTTCCAATTACATTTCCCAAATCACCTCAAAGCGTGTGGGACAGTCTTGAAGGGCTGAATGGTCTCCTCTGTTTCTGTGCACCGGTTTATAGGAGTAAGTAGCCTCCAACTGCTACTGTCTAGCAGGTTTGAGGGGCTGAATGGAACACAGGAACATGGGACTGAGGAGCAGGAGTGGGTGATTAGACACTTTGAACCTTCTCCACCAGGCAGAATGATTATGGCTGATCAGGTTGGGGTCTCAGCCCCACTTTCCTGTCTATATCCCATTATGCATGACTCATTTCTCTGTCAAATATTTACCTAATGCAGCTTTCAATCAATGTGAGCATGGGGGCACGATAAACTTCCAGTGAAGAGATTTCCCACTTGAAAGGTCCTTTCAGAATTATTCATCATCCTTTTTATAGAATCAGAGAGTCATGCAGAACGGAAACAAACCCGTTAGTCCAATCTGTTCACTCCGATCAGATATCAAATCTGATCCAGTCCCATTTGTCAGCATTTGGCCAATATGGCTCCTCTTTCAGACACTTTTTAAATATGCGATTGTAACCGCTATCAGCACTTCCTCTGACTGTACTTTCTGTACACACACCACGCTCTGTGTGAAACATTTACCTTCAGGTCCCTTCTAAATTATTCGCCCTCTCCCCTCCAACCTCTACCCTCTTGTTCTGGAACCCCCTATCTTGGGGAGTAGATCATGGCTGTTCAGAATATCCATGCCTCTGATGATTTTATAAACCTCTATAATGTCACCCCTCAACCTCTGACACTCCAGGGAGAAACACATCAACCTAATCAACCTCTCCCTACAGCTCAATCCTCCAGTCCTGGGACATCTGTGTCGAAATCATTTCAGCAGAAAACCGAGTTGTACAGAGTATTCTTAAAGTGTCCTCATCAACGTCCTGTACAGATACAACATGCCACCACAACTCTTATATTCAATGCTCGAACTGATTAAGGGAAATGTGCCAAATGTGCTATGTCCCATTCTGTCTACCTGCGACTCCACTTTCAAGGAACAATGTACCTGCAGACTTATCCCTTTGTTTCACAACACGCCCCAAGACCTTACCATCAAGTGTATAATTCCTGCCCTGGTTTGCATTCACAAAATGCAAAACCTCGTACTTATCTAAATTAAACTTCATCTCTCACTCCTTGCCCTTTTGTCCCATCTAATTGTGGTCTCGTTGTTCTCTGAGATAATCTACTACACCACCTTTCTGATGTAATCTGTAAACTTACTAACTATGGCCCCAATATTCACATCTAAATCATTACATAAATGATGAAATGCAGTGAACTCAGTACTAATTCTTACAGCACACTGCTGCTCACAAGCCTCCAGTCTGAAAAATATCCCTCCTCCTTCAAGCCAATTGTGACGAGCTTCCTCTCTGTCCCATGTGACCGAACCTTACTCATTTGTCTACCAATCAGAATGAAATACTTGCTATGAAGAGGGGCTGAGTAGGTTAGGTTTATTTTCACTGGAAAAAAGGAGATTGAGGGGGGACTTGATTGAGGTTGAAAAAATCATGATGGGTATAGACAGGGTGGATAAAGAGGGGCTTTTTCCCAGGGTGAAGGATTCAATAACGAGAGGTCGTGCTTTTCAAGATGAGAGGTGGAATGTTTAAGGGAGATACACAGAGGGTGCTGGGCATTTGGAACGTGTTTCCAGCAGAGGTGGTGGAGGCAGGCACGGTTGATTCATTTAAGATGCGTCTGGACAGATGCATGAGTAGGTGGGGAGCAGAGGGATACAGATGCTTAGGAATTGACCGACAGGTTTAGACAGTACATTTGGATCGGCTCAGGCTTGGAGGGTGAAGGGCCTGTTCCTGGGCTGTAAATTTTCTTTGCTCTTTGTTCTTTAAATGAACACCTTGCTGAGGTCCATATAGACAAGGTCTACCAAACTGTCTTCATCAATCTTCTTTGTCGCCTCTTCAAAAAACTCAACCGAATCAATGAGAGATGACTTCCCATGCAGAAAGCCACGTTGTCTACCCCGATCAGCCCTTGCCTTCCCAAATGTATGTAAATGCTTTCCCTCAGAATCCCCTCCAACAACTTACCCACCACGGACATCAGGCTCTCCAGTCTATAGATTCCCGACTTTTTGGGGTCACTGGTTCCTTTTCTAGTCCCACTCCTCCACTGCTCATAACAAATGTTAAATGTAACCAGGTCGATGATATGGTCGATGATATCGGTCTCAGGGTCAGTTTTAGCAACAAGTCAGGCTAATTTCTTTAATCTGCTAAAACAACACGTTTATGATCCAGAGCAATGTTACTCAAACTATGGTGGAAAGATGAATGGCAAACTCTTTGGGTATTGCAAATATATAATCAATAGCTTGGAAAGGGTTTACGCTAAGAAATTGTTTCCGTTAGGCGAGGAGACTAGGACCCGTGGACACAGCCTTAGAATTAGAGGGGGTCAATTCCAAACAGAAAAGCGGAAACATTTCTTCAGCCAGAGAGTGGTGGATCTGTGGAATTCATTGCCACGGAGTGCAGTGGAGGCCGGGACGCTAAATGTCTTCAAGGCAGAGATTGATAAATTCTTGATGTCATAAGGAATTAAGGGCTACAGGGAGAATGCGGGTAAGTGGAGTTGAAATGCCCAACAGCCATGATTAAATGGCAGAGTGGACTCGATGGGCCGAATGGCCTTACTTCCACTCCTATGTCTTATGGTCTTATGGTCTAATACTTCCCTTTCTAAACACAAAAACACGTACACACACACAAACACATACACACACAAACACTATTAGAATGGATTTAGAATTGGGACTTGATGGAGAAGGAAGAGGTGTCAGTATTGCATTTCAGAATTTAGGCCCAGGATGAATGAAAGTACAGTTATTCGTGTTGATTGAAGTCACGTTTCGCAGCAGTAAAGGTTTATAAAATCAGAATGGTCATGGGTAGGTTGAGTAGTCAGGGTTTTTCCCCAGTTTTGGGGCGTTCAAAACACATACACACACAAACAAACGCACACATACAAACACACACACACACACACACACACACACAAACGCACAAACAAACACACACACAGATTATCAAAAATACTGCAATTTTAATTTGAAAGAATTTTGTCCAGACATTATTGGAACTCATGACAAAAGTAAAAATTGAGATTGTCCAAAACGTTATTCTGTTCTGAAGATATTGTACTCACACAGGTGCTAGCAATGGGATTCCATCCTGGGAGAATTGGATTTGGCTGAATTCCCTTTGCTTTAGGCAGTGAGTAGATTACAATGAATTCTGGTCAGGAAGCACCCAAAGGGTAGTACGGTGGTTAGCACTGCTGCCTCACAACACCAGGGACTTGGGTTCGATTCCAGACTTGGGTGACTGTCTGTGTGGAGTTTGCACATTCTCCACTTTCCTGTGTGAGCTTCTAAGGGGTGATCCAGTTTCCTACCACAAACTGTGTAGGTTCGGTGGATTGGTCATGCTAAATTGTCTGTAGTGTTCAGGGATTTCTAGGTTACGTGCAATGGTCAGGGGTAAATATAGGGAAATGGGTTGAGAAGGTTGGTATGGACTTGTTGGGCCGAAGGGCCTGTTTCAACACTGCAGGGATTGTATAAAAATAAGAACGGTAATGATGACTGTTGAGTTTGTTTTAGCTTGCACACATTGCTGTGATGAGGGACAATGAAGGACGGAGAGTGCAATAGGCCATTCCTTCTCAGGAAGATTACATTTTCTCCCTCTCTGAGTTGAATCACACAGTAATGTCATCCTCACCCATATTGGACCATGTGAGGTCTTCTTGTACATTGTCCAAACTATGTCTCCATCACATTCCCTGTTCCATGAAGGTGCATCATTGCTGCTGTCATACACAGAGCCATATCCTTAGCAGAAAATGGTCTCGGCCGATTTGAAATATGTTTACATGGTCCTGCGTCATTAAAAAAAAATAAAATATTTAATGTATTCAGAACACCTGTGTTAAAATGCATGCATATTTTAACAAAGACAGAAATTGCTAGAAAAGCTCGGCAGGTCTGTCAGTACCCAGATGCCTTTTACATGCTGTAGTTGTACCAGCCTCCATCACTTCCTCTGGCAGCTCATTCCATACACACACTCTGTGTGAAAAGCTGCCCTTTAGGCCTCATGAAAACTTTTCCTCTCTCACTTTCAAACAATGCCCTCTAGTTTTGGACGCCCCAAAACTGGGAAAAACGCCTGACTACTCACCCTTTCCATGACCGTTCTGCTTTTATAAACCTTTACTGCTGCGAAATGTGACTTCAATCAACAAGAATATCTGTACTTTCAGTCATCCTGGGCCTAAATTCTGAAATGCAACACTGACACCTCTTCCTTCTCCATCAAGTCACAATTCTAAATCTCATATGTATCCTGAGACACTTCTGTGGGCTTTACACGTAGACCTTTGTGCCCGGAGGTAGGGACACGAGCATCACTCAGCAATACCCATAAAGCTGTAACAGTATTCTCCTGTGTGTTTGTTCATCAGCCTGTTATGACATGCTGTGACATACCTCTGCAACAGGCAGGACTTGGATCCAGTCCTACTAGACCAGAGCTAGGAACACTGCCACACAAGTTCAGAAATTGGAATCAAATCCACAGTTCTGGCTCAGAGGCAGGGACATTCGACACTACCATACCCAGATTTTGGGTCATATTTTAGTGAACCACTTTCAGCTCGGTGTGGATTTATTATAATCAGGTTCCCATTACTGAGCTACACAAAACACTTTGTATTGTTAAACAAATGCAAGATATTTGTCTCAACTGCAGGATGTTGAGTGTACTTGCTATGACACTGAAATTAACTATAAACATTTTTAATCGCTATTATCTGTAGTCTGCAATATTAGGGAAAGAAATCCTGAAGACACACTCTGCCCAATGAAGAGTCTCAAATGAATATTTATCACTGAACAGCAGAGATGAAAGAAGAGCTTAATTTCTGGTCACAAAACACCGATCACTCTTACCCAACTCTAACGAGCGACTCCCCTATTCCTGGCCGGTGATTACTGTCCAGCCTCTCCTTCCCACTGACTGTGTCTGCAATCTGTCCCTCCTCTCCCTAACCATACAAGGGAAACCAAGCTCAGGGTCTTTGTGAAAATCAAGGCCGGAGTGTGCAGGCCTCCTGGAGAGGGATGGGCGTTTTAAAATTGAAGGGGGTGGGTGAGACGGCAGTAATATCACACACTGGGCTGAGAGGTGGCAGATGGAGTTTAGTTTAGATTAATGCGAGGTATTGGATTTGGTCAATCAAACAAGAGCAGGACCTATACAATTAAAAGTAGGGCCTTTGGCAGTGTTGTAGAACAGAGACCTAGGCCGTCAGGTATAATTCTTTAAAATTTGCATCTTATATAGATCGCGTGGTAAAGAAGGTGTTTAGCACACTTGTCTACATTGGTTAGACCTTTGAGTATTGGAATTGGGACATCATGCTGAGGTTGTACAGGACATTGGTGAGATCTCTTCTGGAGTACTGTGTCTAATCTGGTCATTCTGCCCGCTCATTCCATAGGCACATCACCCTCTGGATGAAAATGCTGCCCCAGGGTCACTTTAATATTTCCCCTCTCACCTTAACCCTATGTCCTCTAGTTTTGGACACCCCACCCCGCCTCCGCACCCTTAGAAAACACCTTGACTATTCACTTTGATATTATTGACATTGATATTATTAAGCTGGAGAGGATTCAGAAGAGATTAACCTGAGTGTTTCTGGGAGAGGAGGGATTGAGCGATAAGAGAGGCTGGGTCGACTGGGACCTTTTGTCACAGTCCCCTCGCAGTCTTCTAAACTCAAGGGTATACAAGCCCAGTCGCTTCAGTCTTTCAGTGTAAGGCAATCCTGCCATTCCAGAAATTGACCTCGTGAACCTACGCTGCACTCCCTTAATAGCCAGAATGTCTTTCCTCAAATTTGGAGACCAGAACAGTACACAGTACTCCAGGTGTCGTCTCACCAGGGCCCTGTACAGCTGCAGAAGCACCTCTTTGCTTCTATACTCAATTCCTCTTGTTATGAAGGCCAGCATGCTATTAGCCTTCTTCACGACCTGCTGTACCTGCATGCTTGCCTTCATTGACTGGTGGACAAGAACACCCAGATCTCTCTGAACAGCCCCTTTACCTAATTTGATACCATTGAGGCAGTAATCTGCCTTCCTGTTCTTGCCACCAAAGTGGATAACCAGACATATATCCACATTAAACTGCATCTGCCATGCATCTGCCCACTCACCTAACTTGTCCAGGTCACCCTGTAATCTCCTAACAACCTCATCACATTTCACCCTACCACCCAGCTTTGTATCATCAGCAAATTTGCTAATGTTATTGCTGATACCATCTTCTATAGCATTTACATATATTGTAAAAAGCTGCGGTCCCAGTACGGATCCCTGCGGTACCCCACTGGTCACTGCCTGCCATTCCAAAATGGAGCTGTTAATCACTACCCTTTGTTTCCTATTAGCCAACCAATTCTTTATCCAATCTAGTACTTTGCCCCCAATACCGTGCGCCCTAATTTTACTCACTAACCTCTTGTGTGGGACTTTATCAAAAGCTTTCTGAAAGTCCAGGTGCACTACATCCACTGGATCTCCCTCGTCCATCTTTGGAGTTGCATCCTCAAAAAATTGAAGAAGATTAGTCAATCATGATTTCCCCTTCATAAATCCATGCTGACTCTGTCCTATCCTGTTACTATTATCCAGATGTGCCGTAATTTCATCCTTTATAATAGACTCCAGCATCTTTCCCACCACTGAGGTCAGACTAACTCGTCATTAATTTCCTGCTTTCTCCCGCCCACCCTTCTTAAAAAGTGGCACAACATTAGCCGCCCTCCAATCCTCAGGAACCGACCCCGATTCTATCGAACTCTGGAAAATAATCACCAGCGCATCCACGATTTCCCGAGCCACCTCCTTCAGTACCCTGGGATGCAGGCCATCAGGTCCCGGAGACTTATCAACCTTCAGACCTAACAGTCTCTCCAACACCAAATCCTGGCAAATATAAATTCCCTTAAGGTCAGGTCCTTCAGCCACTGTTACCTCAGGGAGATTGCTTGTGTCTTCCCCAGTGAACACAGATCTGAAGTACCCATTTAATTCCTCTGCCATTTCTTTGTTCCCAGTAATGTATTCCCCTGTTTCTGTCTTCAAGGGCCCAATTTTTGTCCTAACCATTTTTTTGCCTTGGACATACCTAAAAAAGCTTTTACTATCCTCGTTTATATTCTTGGCCAGTTTACCTTCGTACCTCATTTTTTCTCTGCGTATTTCCTTCTTACTAATCCTCTGTTGTTCTTTAAAAGCTTCCCAGTCCTCAGTTTTCCGACTTAGCTTTGCTATGTTATACTTTTTCTCTTTTAACTTTATATGTTTCTTTACTTCCCTCGTCAGCCACGGCCGCCCATGTCTCCTCCTGGGATCTTTCTTCCTTTTAGGAATGAACTGATCCTGCAACTTCTGCATTATACACAGAAATATCCGCCTTTGTTCCTCCACGGACTTCCCTGTTAAGGGATTGCACCATTGAACTTTGGCCAGTTGCTCCCTCATAGCTCCATATTTCCCTTTATTCAACTGAAATATTGTCACTTCCGATTGTACCGACTCCCTCTCAAATTGCAGATTGAAGCTTATTGTATTATGGTCACTACTTCCCAATGGCTCCTTCACTTCGAGGTCACTGACCAATTCTGGTTCGTTACACAATACCAGATCCAGAATCGCGTTATCCCTGGTCGGCTCCAGCACCAGCTGCTCTAAAAATCCATCTCTGAGGCAATCCACAAAGTCTCTTTCTTGAGGCCCGATACCATCCTGATTCTCCCAGTCTACCTGCATGTTAAAATCCCCCATAACAACTGTAGTAACATCATTGCGACAAGCCAATTTCAGCTACTGATTCAACTTACATCCGACATCCAGACTACTGTTTGGGGGCCTGTAGATGACTCCCATGAGGGTCTTTTTACCTTTAGTGTTTCGAAGCTCTATCCACACTGACTCTACATCCCCTGACTCTAGGTCCCCCCGCGCAAGGGACTGAATATCCTCCCTTACCAACAAGGCCACCCCACCCCCTCTGCCTGTCAGTCTGTCCTTACAATAGCACGTGTAGCCTTGAATATTCATTTCCCAGGCCCTGTCCCCATGAAGCCACGTCTCAGTTATCCCCACAATATCGTATCTGCCAATTTCCAAAAGAGCCTCAAGCTCATCCACCTTGTGTCTAATGCTTCGTGCATTCATATATAGAATTTTTAATTTGTTACTGCTCTCACCCTTCCCCTCAACACTTATTTCACTCAACTTTACAGCATGATGCCTTTTCCAGTTTTCTGCCTCTTTGATACAGTTGTCTTTCTTGACTTCTCTTGTTCTAACTACCCCCTCAATTTCCTTTTTAAACATCCAGCTTGTCCCCTCCCCCCCGCTACTTAGTTTAAATGTAGCGGTTACCATAAAATATACCCCAGTGATCCAAGAACTTGAAACCTTGCTTCCTGCACCAGTTCCCCAACCACACGTTCAAATCCATTATCTCCCGGTTTCTGGCCACACTAGCCCGAGGAACTGGAAGCAAACTGGAGATAACCACCTTGGACGTCCTGCTTTTTGTACCAACTCGACACAAAAGGGAGATGGCATCAGGGCCACGGCTTCTAAGTTGTGCCGGGGGGAAACAGAGCTGTCAGTTGGTTTAAAGTGAGAATTGCCCTTCACTGAGCATTGCTCCTTACTCCGTCTGTGGGACGTGGATGTTTCACAATCTCCACACGAGGTGTCCTGGTCCTCTCCGGCTCCTACCAGGGTCCTCCCCACTTGGCAAGGCGAGGGGGTGAGGGAACTGATATTGGTCACCCCACCACCCGGCTTGGCCCTTTCTGTCCTATTCCAGGCTGTTTCTCCTGGAATGGGAGGAAGAGAGGGAGGGAGTGAGGGAGGGAGTGGGTGTGGTCCTACTGTTCGTGTTAGTGTAGGCGGGGAGGGGGTCATGGCGAGGTGTCCGGAGGGAATCAGTCCACAGTGTTGTATCCATGCAGTGTAATTGATGTGGGGGGTAAAGTGGACGGGGTGACAGAGAGAGACAGACAGAGACAGAGAGTGAGAGAGAGATAGAGAAAGAGACACAGAGAGAGAGGGAAGGTGCTTCATGCAGCAATGACAGTGTTGGACCATGAGTCTTGTTCGGGGTCGGTGCTTTAACAAATGTAAAGTGAGTGTGAGGGAGCAGAGAGAATACGGTGACCCTTATCCTGACAGAGTGGGGAAGGTTATTGATGCTTGTCCTGTATTGCTGGACATTTCTTCAGACCACCGATACTGCACTGAGCTGGGTGGGGAGCTCAGACCATGCTCGGTGGGTCTGGTGGTGTGGCCTCCTCTGAAAAGAGAATGGTCTCATTCTGTACTAGCTCATCCACCAGCACCTCCGTGCCCCTGTCGACAAACAGCGGGGTAATTGCCCATGATCTGCCATGCTCGGGGTAAACTTTGCAGGGCAGCTCCGAACTGAGAAAGACCCTTGGCCTTTTAAAAATGGCACCAGTGCCAGGGATCACTCAATATGCAGGGGCATCCGGGCGATGGTGAGTACCACCCACCATGATGGGTGGGAGAATTGGGCTGGCATTATTTGAGAGGAGCACCATGGGGTGGGCTGGGTAGTTAATGAGATGAGTCCAATACGACAGCACCAGGAAACTAGCTCAGCCTCGTGTGGACGATCTCTCTGTCACACTCAAGGAAAATCAAACAAAGATAAAATATTGTTAGAATCTGCCCAAAGAGTCATCGATGCTGTTCAAAGCAATTCCAGTAACAAAGATGCAGAACAAATGCTCATTGGCCTCACACCAATATCCCTTTTTTCCCATCTTTCCTGGGAAGATTGGCTCATGTTACAGCATGTTATCAAACAGTCGACATTTCAGCATTTTGCAACCTGGGAACACATCCTTCCAAGACACTGTCTCTCAGTCTCCCCATCTCTGTCTATTTCCCAAACCCCGACCATGTGGTGATATTTAAACTGATTCCCCCACCATCTCTCTCTGGCAGTGATGTTCACACCCACAGCACCCCCTTGTCATGGCAACAATGGAGATATGGAGCTGGAAATGAGTGGGAGCTGCATGTCCTGTCACTTCAAGCCCGGGCTGCAAGTTTCCCCACACTGGGCAGGGATCTAACACAGTGTTGCTGAGGAATGCACTGGGGTGGGGTACACAGTCCTACATAGTGGGAGGGTAACTGCTCCTGGTTTACAGATCAACGTACTGTGGTGGTGTACACAGTCCTACATGCTGGGAGGGTAACTGCTCCTGGTTTACAGATCAATGTACTGGGGTGGGGTACACAGTCCTACATGCTGGGGGGGTAACTGCTCCTGGTTTACAGATCAACGTACTGGGGTGGTGTACACAGTCCTACATGCTGGGAGGGTAACTGCTCCTGGTTTACAGATTAATGTACTGGGTGGGGTACACAGTCCTACATACTGGGAGGGTAACTGCTCCTGGTTTACAGATCAATGCACTGGGGTGGGGTACACAGTCCTACATGCTGGGAGGGTAACTGCTCCTGGTTTACAGATCAATGTACTGGGGTGGGGTACACAGTCCTACATGCTGGGGGGGTTAACTGCTCCTGGTTTACAGATCAACGTACTGTGGTGGTGTACACAGTCCTACATGCTGGGAGGGTAACTGCTCCTGGTTTACAGATTAATGTACTGGGTGGGGTACACAGTCCTACATACTGGGAGGGTAACTGCTCCTGGTTTACAGATCAATGCACTGGGATGGGGTATACAGTCCTACATGCTGGGAGGGTAACTGCTCATGGTTTACAGATCAATGTACTGGGGTGGGGTACACAGTCCTACATGCGGGGAGGGCAACTGCTCCTGGGTTACAGATCAATGTACTGGGGTGGGGTACACAGTCCTACATGCTGGGGGGGGGGGGGGTGTAACTGGGCCTGGTTTACAGATTAATTCACTGGCAGACTGACTGGTTGAGGTTCATAGATAATGCAATGGTCTAGTCCGTGCAGCTCCACATACTGGATGGATATTTCTTTCATGTTCAAACATCAATGCACTGCTGTGGTCTGCACAGCTCTCCGCTCTGGACAGATATCTAGTCTGGGTTGATAGATCAATGCGCTGCTGTGGTCTACACAACGCCCCGTATTCCTGTGCAGCAGCTTTGAAATGCTGAATGTTCCCTTCCATTTCCTGTGTAACAGATATGAAAGATTAAAAGATCTGCTCCAATCGCTGAGTAACAGCCTCCAATGGCTGAATGGCCTCATTCTGTTCCTGTTTAAAACTCTTGATGGGCTGAATAGCCTGCTTCAGTATTGGTGCAGTTGTGAATGGTGCTGAATATTTTGAAACCATCAGTCAATAGGCCACTTCTGACTTTATGATTGAGGGAAAGTCATTGATGCTGCGGCTGTTACTAGCCCACAGTGCCTCATGGATGGCCAGTTTCCATGTGCTCTGTCCTTTAGAAGTATGTCCTACTTCACAGGAGGGAATGACACATCACACAGTGAGTGGTACGCCGAATATGATTTATCTCTCCATCCCGGAGGCTCGCAGTCTCATTCATGATGAAGGTCTGCTGCCCGAAACGGTGATTTTCCTGCTCCTGGGATGCTGCCTGACCTGCTGTGCTTTTCCAGGAACACACTAATCTTGAGTATGTCAAGTATGAGGCTGAGACTTTCCCTCCGCCAGGACTGTGTGCTGGCTGCTCCTATCGATACTGTCAGGTACAGATCCATCTGGGACAAGGAGTTTGGTGAGAATGATTCCCCCAGTCTGGCTGTTGTGTATTGAATCCTGTCCCTGCTCAGGCAGTGGTGGGCCTGTGGGGACACTCTTAGTGATGGACATTGAAGTCCCACACCCAGAGGACGGTCTGAGTCCTTATCACCCTCAGTGCTTCCTCTGATTTGTTTCCAAGAGGAGGGGTGGTGGGCAGGAGATAACCATCCTCAGGCGACTTCCTTGACCATGATCTGTTACCATGAGATTTCCTGGGTTCTGGAATCAATGTTAGGGATTTGCAGGGTAACTCCTTCCCTGACTGTATCCCAGGGTGTCCCCACCACTGGTGGGTCTGTCCTGCTGTGGGACAGGATATACCCAGGGATGGTGATGGGGCTTCATGAAATATGATGGGCGGCACGGTGGCACAGTGGTTCGCACTGTTGCTTCAGAGCACCAGAGACCCGGGTTCAATTCCAGCCTGGGGCGACTGACCGTGTGGAGTTTGCACATTCTCCCCGTGTCTGCGTGGGTTTCGTCTGGGTGCTCTGGTTTCCTCCCACAGTGCAAAGATGTGCAGATTGGGTGAATTGGCGATGGGAAATTGTCCGTAGTGTTCGGTGAAGGGGTAAATGTAGGAGAATGGGTCTGATTGGGTTGGTTTTCGGAGGGTCGGAGTGGACTTGTTGGGCTGAAGGGCCTGTTTCCACACTGTAGGTAATCTAATCTAATTTAAATTACCGATCAGGCCCGATCTTGTGAGTATGACGGTGTCGGACTGTTTCCTGACTGGGAGTGTGGTGCTGGAAAAGCACAGCAGGTCAGGCAGCATCCGAGGAGCAGGGGAATGAACGTTTCAGGCATATTCCCATCATCAGGAATGAGGCTTGTGGGCCCGGGAGCTGAGAGATAAATGGGAGGGGGCTGTGCTGGGGCTGGGGCTGGGGTTGGGGGCTGGGGCTGGGTCTGGCGCTGGGGCTGGTGCAGGAGCTGGGGCTGGGGTAAGGGAACTTGGAATGTGATCGGGAGACGGAGATGGGGGAGAGTTGATAGGTCAGAGAGGATGGGGGAAGGTCATGGACAGGTCAAGGAGTTCCCCGGAACGTTCTGTCCCCAACATTCTATAACTGACATTCCCCGAACGTACTGTCCCTGACATTCTATAACTGACATTCCCTGGAACGAACTGTCCCTGACATTCTATAACTGACATTCCCCGAACGTACTGTCCCTGACATTCGAAAACTGACATTCCCCGGAAAGTTCTGTCCCTGACATTGTTTGTGAACGGCCGGACGTCAGTGAATTGAACAAACGACAAGATCCCGAGGGAAGAGATCCCGTTCCAGGGAGAAGGAGACACTGTTCCGAAGGCCCCTCCGGCAGTTAAATGGGGAATACGTTTTCTCTGCGTTTACATTTCTCCACGACACAGGATCGACCACAATTTCGAACAAAATACAGAAATTCCCAAGCTCTGTCTGTCTTCAGGAAACTGGGAGAGAATCTTCAGGACAGCAACGTTCCCACCCTCCGTATTAGGAACCGGGAAGGAGTGACCTGTGTCTGCTCTCGAGTGATCGAGTGTGTGGGAATGTTCTAGAAACCATCTGTCCTTATGGATGTGTCTCTGTGTGTTTGGGGAGGGAGGGTTTCTTGTGGTTTCTGTCACATTCTTGTCAGTAATTCCGATCTTCCCATTTGTTATTCCAGCTCCAATAATTTTAATAAATCCCTGAATACAGGGACACATTTGAAAATCTCACTTGGTCCCCGATCAAACGGGTCCCTTTGCCTCCAGGCTGATGGATAATGGGTTTGTTTTCCTTCCTCACATGTAAACGTAGTGACCACCTAAGTCCTGCTTTATAAAGATTGTGGATTGTCTCCATGTGTCAGACGTTACCTGGGGGCCATGGCAGCGGCGGATCTCCTGGTCATTATCCTCGACCTGATCCTGAGACACATTCCCATTGTTTATCGGGAACAGATTTATTTCCTGTGGTACTCCGTCCCCATGTGTAATATCCACGCCGTCCTGGTTTATGCAGCCACTGACTGCTCTGTCTGGTTCACCGTCACTTTCACTTTGATCGGTTTGTGGCCATTTGTTGCCAGAAGCTGAAAAGTAAATATTGCAGTGAGAAAACGGCGGCTGTGGTTCTGGGAGCAGTGACTGTGCTGAGCTTTTTAAAGAACATTTCCTGGTATTTTATGCTCGAGGCTCGGTATTTGCTGGTGAACTTCCCCTGGTTTTGTGATGTAACAGGCGCTGTTCAATCCTCCAGTGTCTGGGTCACAATCGAGTTCCTCCACCACATTCTAGCCCCGTGTGTCCCATTTCTCCTGATTCTGCTGCTCAATGTTCTCACCGTCAGACACATTTTAGTGACCAGCAGAGCCCGCAGGAGACTCCGCGCTCACACCAATGGGGACACTCAGTCTGACACTGAAATGAGGAACCGAAAAAAATCCATCATTTTACTGTATATGATCTCGGCCAATTTCATCCTGTTCTGGTCAATGTTAATGCTGTATTCTGTATGGTACCGTATGTATTTTATTGGGTATCAGTCCGTGTATATCGATTGGTTTGTGCAGGAATTGGGCTTCATGCTGCAGCTCCTCAGTTGCTGCACAAACACCGGGATTTATGCTGTTACCCAGACTAAGTTCAGGCAGCAGCTGAAGAATGTGCTGAAATATCCCTTCACCCAAATCCATCCATCCATCAAATTCCCTCATTAATCACACCATCCGGGATTTTCTCATTTCAGTTTAGTGTTTCAGCGATGGAGCAGCCTGTCGCTATGGTAACAGACTGAGGGTAGCGCTGGTTTGTCCATCCTTATCCCCCAGGGGAGTTACAGGGAAACATTTCAATGTTTCTCACAACTCAGGGGCCAGTGAGAAAAGGCACCATCCCACTGACTGTATCCATCACTTTCATTTGTAACCAATAAAAATGTTGATTTAAGCGTGCCGAGCAGCAGAGTGACCGATGTTGTTGTGTGACTTTGTGTTGGAGAAGCTGAGCTGGAGAGAGACAGACTCAGCCCCAAGTCTTGGTCCTCAGGGAAGGGGAGGGGACCGCGCCCTGAGCTCAGGAGCTGGATTTAACTCCCTCTGTTCCCGCCACTCCAACCTGACCTCCCCATTTCCTCACCCCCACACTTTCTCCTCATTTCTCTGTGTCTCTATCTCTCTCTCTCACTCTGCATACTCTCTCTTTCACACCACCTACTCTTTCACTCTCCATCGTCCACCAATCTCTCACACACACAACCCCAACCCTGGTTTCTCCACCTGCCTCCAGTCATTACTCCCCCCTCCCCTGCACTCTCTTTCTCTTCTGCCGTCTGTCTCCCTCGTGCAATTCCATTTCTAACACATTTTCCCCCTCCTCTCACCTCTCCCATCTCTGTATCATCTCAAAACCACTACATGCAGCCACAGCAGCAACAACTACATGCACCCCACAACCCCACCCCCAGTCTCTAGATCAGAGGGAGAGGGCCGCATCAGGGAGACAGAGTGTATCAGAGAGAGAGGGAGGGGCAGGAGGGAGAGCGATTTAATCAGAGAGAAACAGAGGGAAGCGGGAAAAAGAGAGGCCGAGGTAGGTGGATCGAGAGTGAGAGAAGGTGGAGAGATAGTGATGGAGTAGGGAGAGACAGAGACAGAGAGAGAGGGGGGGCAAGGGACAGATAAGGTGAGGGAGGGGGAGAGAGAGAGAAATATGGGAGGACATAATTAGAGGGGGGATAGAGAGTGGGGGACAGAGAGTGGGGGGTCAGAGTGCGGGGGGACAGAGTGAGGGGGTAAAGAATAGCGACAAAGAGAGGGGGACAGAGAGAGAAGGACAGAGAGAGGGGGACCGAGAGAGGGCGACAGAGAGGGAGGGGACAGAGAGGGGGACAGAGAGAGGGGGGACAGTGAGTGGGGGGACAGAGAGTGGGGGGATGGAGAGAGAGGAGACAGAGAGGGGGGTAGAGAGGGAGGGGATAGAGAGAGGGAGGACAGAGGGGTGTGACAGAGGGGGGACAGAGAGCGAAGGGACAGCGAGGTGGGGACAGAAGGGAGGGAGGAGAGAAAGAGACGAGGCACAGAGAGAGAGAGGGATAGAGAGAGAGGCTACTGAGAGAGAGGAGACAGAGAGGGGGAGGACAGAGGGGGCAGGACAGAGAGAGGGGAGACAGAGAGGGGGGATAGAGAGGGGGGAACAGAGAGAGGGGGGACAGAGGGGACAGGACGGAGAGAGGGGAGACAGAGGTATGAGGGCAGAGAGAGGGGAACAGAGAGAGAGGGTGACAGAGAGGAGGGACAAAGAGACGGGGCAGAGGGGGGCGACAGCGATCGGGGGACAGAGGGAGGGGGACAGAGAGAGGGGTCAGACAGGGGTGGACTTAGGGGGGAACCGAGAGGGGGGGAGAGAGAGAGGGGGACGGAGAGAGGGGGAACAGAGGGTGGGACAGAGAGAACGCGTAGATAGAGGGAGGGGAACAGAGAGAGATGGGTCAGAAAAGGAGGGGGGACAGAGAGAGGGAACAGAGAGAGGGAGCAGAGACAGGCGTTGAGAGGGAGCGGGTCAGAGAGAGAGATGGGGACAGAGAGAGGGGGGAGAGAGAGAGGGGGACAAAGAGAAATGGGGGACAGAGAGTAGGGGGACAGAGAAAGAGGCGGGAAAGAGAGACGGGCGGTAACAGAGAGAGGGGTTGCGGAGAAGGGGGCAGAGAGAGGGGGCAGAGAGAGCGATGGGGACAGAGTGAGAGGGGGACAGAGAGAGAGAGATAGAGGTGGGAGAGAGAGGGGGACAGAGAGTGGGGCAGAGAGAGGGGGAGAGAGAGTATGGGACAGACAGGGGGCAGAGAGAGGGGGACAGAGAGAGGCGGAGAGAGAGAGGGAGACAGAGAGGGAGGGACAGAGAAATGGGGACAGAGAGAGAGGGGACAGAGAGGGGGTGACAGAGGGTGCGGGACAGAGAGGGGGGTAGAGAGAGAGGAGACAGAGAGGAGACAGAGCGAGGGGGACAGAGAGAGAGGGGACAGAGAGTGGGGGGTAAATAGAAGGGTTTAGAGAGTGGAGAGACAGAGTGGGGGGACAAAGAGGGTGGACAGAGGGGTCAACAGAGAGAGGGACAGAGCAGAGTGGGGGATAGAGAGAGGGGTACAGAGAGAGGGGGACAGATAGAGAGAGAGGGACAGAGAGAGGGGGGATCGTGAGAGAGAAGGGACGGGGGGGGCAGAGAGCGCGGACGGACAGGGAGAGGGACAGAGAGAGAGGGGGGACAGAGAGAGGGTGGGCAGAGCGAGCGAGAGAGGGGAAGGAGAGAGAGAGGGGACAGAGAGAGCGGTGGACAGAGACAGGGGGAGAGACGTGGAAGACAGAGAGACCGTGACAGAGAGAGAGAAGGGCAGCCGAAGCGGGACAGAGTGAGGGGGAGATAGAAGGGGTCAGAGACTGGGGTGACAGAGAGTCCGGGACAGAGAGAGGGTGGACAGAGAGAGGGTGGACAGGAGGGGGGGAGTGACAGAGTGGGGGCGGAGCAGAGTGGTGGACAGAGAGAGAGGGACAGAGAGAGAGAGATGGGACAGAGAGAGAGGGGGACAGAGGGGGAAAGAGAGCGCGTGGGCAGAGAGTGGGGTGACAGAGAGGGGTGACTGAGAGAGGGACAGAGAGAGGGGGACAGGAAGAGGGATGACAGAGAAAAAGGGGGACAGAGAGAAGGGGAGAGAGAGGCGGACAGAGAGAGGGGGGACAGAGAGAGGGGAATTAAGAAAGTGGAACACAGAGAGGGGGACAGTGAGTCGGGGACAGAGGGGGGGACAGAGAGAAAGGGAACAGAGGGGTGTGACAGAGACAGGGGGACACAGAGAGAAACGGGACAGAGAGAGAGTGGGACAGAGAGAGCGTGGGCAGAGAGAGGGGTGACAGAGAGGGGGACAGAGAGGGGGACAGAGAGAGGGGGACAGAGAGAGAAGGAAAGAGATAGAGGGTCAGAGAGAACAAGGACAGAGAGAGATGGAGCACAGAAAGGGGGACAGAGAGAGGGGGACAGACAGAGAGAGGGGGACAGAGAGAGGGAGGACAGAGAGAGGGGGGACAGAGAGAGAGGGACAGAGAGAGAGGGGGACAGAGAGAGAGGGAGATAGAGAGAGGGGGACAGAGAGAGGGTGGACAGAGAGAGGGGAACAGAGAGAGGGGAACAGAAAAAGGGGAACAGAGAGAGAGGGAGTGTGAGTGGGGGACAGCGAGAGGGAGAACAGAGAGAGGGGGCAGAGAGACGGGGACAGAGACAGGGTCGACGGAGAGAGGGGGTACAGATAGAGGGGACATAGAGAGGGGGACAGCGAGAGGGGGACAGAAAGCGGGCAGAGAGACGAACAGAGAGAGGGTGCACAGAGAGAGGGAGGACAGAGAGAGGGGGGACAGAGAGAGAGGGACAGAGAGAGAGGGGGACAGAGAGAGAGGGAGATAGAGAGAGGGGGACAGAGAGAGGGTGGACAGAGAGAGGGGAACAGAGAGAGGGGAACAGAAAAAGGGGAACAGAGAGAGAGGGAGTGTGAGTGGGGGACAGCGAGAGGGAGAACAGAGAGAGGGGGCAGAGAGACGGGGACAGAGACAGGGTCGACGGAGAGAGGGGGTACAGAGAGAGGGGACATAGAGGGGGGACAGCGAGAGGGGGACAGAAAGCGGGCAGAGAGACGGACAGAGAGAGGGTGCACAGAGAGAGGGAGGACAGAGAGAGGGGGGTAGAGACAGAGGGGGACAGATAGAAGAGGGAAAGAGAGAGAGGTGGACAGTGAGGGGCAGAGAGAGGGATAGAGAGCTGGTACAGAGAGATGGGGACAGAGATAGAGGGGAGCAGACAGGGGGCAGGGTGGGGAGACAGAGAGGGGCACAGAGAGAGGGTGGTCAGAGAAAGGGGTACAGAGAGATGGGGATAGAGAGAGGGGGACAGATAGGGGGGAGAGAGAGGGTGGACAGGGCGAGGGAGGACAGAGAGAGGGGGCAGAGACAGAGGGGGACAGAGAGGGGGGAAAGAGATGGGGGAACAGAGAGACAGGCCAGAGACAGAGTGGGACAGAGAGAGGGGGAAAGAGATAGGGGAACAGAGAGACGGGAACAGAGAGAGGGGGACAGAGAGGGGGGAGAGAGGGTGGACAGGGAGAGGGAGGACAGAGAGAGGGAGCAGGGACCGAAGGGGACAGAGAGAAGAGGGAAAGCGAGAGAGGTGGACAGAGGGGGGCAGAGAGCGCGGGAAGGAGAGAGGGTACAAAGATGGGGGGACAGAGAGAGGTATAGAGAGAGGGTGGTCAGAGAAAGGTGTATAGAGAGATGGGGACAGAGAGAGGGGGGACAGATAGAGAGGGACAGAGAGAGGGGACAGAGAGATGGGGACAAAGACAGGGGGCAGAGATAGGGGACAGGGAGCGGGGGACAGAGAGAGGAGGACAGAGAGAGGTGGAGATAGTGGGGGTCAGAGGGTGAGGGCACAAAGTAGGGGGACACTGTGGGGGGCAGAAACATCGGGACAGAGACAGGGAGGCAGAGACGGGGGCCAAAGAGAAAGGGGGGACTGATGGAGCGGGACAGAGAGTGGGGGGCAGAGAGAGGGGGACTGAGAGAGGGGGAGATAGAAGGGATCAGAGAGAGGGGGCAGAGAGTGGGGGGACAGAGACTTGGGGTACAGAGTGGGGTACAGAGTGGGGGGACAGAGTGGGGGACAGAGTGAGGGGGACAGAGAGAGGGGAACAGAGAAAGGGGAACAGAGAAAGGGCAACAGAGAGCGCGGGTCATTGAGTGGGGGACAGAGAGAGGGAGAACAGAGATAGGGGCAGAGGTATGGGGGCAGAAAGAGGGAGGACAGAGAGAGGGGTTACAGAGAGAGGGGACATAGAGGGGGGACAGCGTGATGAGGACAGAAAGTGGGCAGAGAGACGGGGACAGAGAGAGGGTGGACAGAGTGAGGGAGAACAGAGAGGGGGGCAGAGACAGAGGGGGCAGAGAAAAGAGGGAAAGAGAGAGAGGTGGACAGAGGGGGGCAGAGAGAGGGGGACAGAGCGGGGGTACAGAGCGAGGTGGACAGAGAGAAGGGGGCTGACAGGGTGCAGAGTGGGGAGACAGAGAGGGGGACAGAGAGATTGTGGTCACAGAAAGGGGTACAGAGAGATGGGTTCAGAGAGAGGGAGGACAGATAGAGGGGGACAGCGAGAGGGGGAAAGAGATTGGGGAGCAGAGAGACGGGGACAGAGAGAGGGGGTTCAGAGAGGGGGGACAGAGAGGGGAGACTGAGAGGGGGACAGAGAGAGCGGGGACAGACAGAGGGGACAGAGAGATGGGGACAAAGAAAGGGGGGCAGAGATGGGGGACAGGGAGCGGGGGACAGAGAGAGGAGGACAGAGAGAGGGAGAGATAGTGGGGGCACAGAGTGGGGGAACACTGTGGGGGGCAGAGATGGGGGACAAAGAGAGAGAGGGGTGACTGAGGAAGCGGGACAGAGAGAGGGGGACAGAGAGAGGGGGCACTGAGAGAGGGGGAGATAGAAGGGGTCAGATAGAGGGGGCAGAGTGTGGGGGACAGAGACTGGGGGTACAGAGTGGGGGTACAGAGTAGGAGGACAGAGTGGGGGACAGAGTGGGGGACAGAGAGAGGGGGACAGAGAGAGGGGAGACCGAGGGGGCGGGGCAGCGAGGGGGAAAGAGAGAGGGGAGACGGAGGGGGGACAGAGAGAGGGGGTTACAGAGAGGGGGGACAGAGGGGGCGGGACAGAGAGAGGTGGACAGAGAGAGAGGGCGACAGAGAGAGGGGGAAGACAGAGGGGGACAGACAGAGGAGGGACAGACAGAAGGGGGACAGAGGGAGAGGGGCACAAAGTGAGGGGTAAAGAGAGGGGGGTAGATAGAAGGGGTCAGAGAGTGTGGGGACAGAGAATGCGGGGAAAAAGAGTGGGAGTACCGAGTGGGGGGACAGAGATGGGGATCAGAAAGAGGGGGACAGATACAGTGGGACAGAGAGAGGGGTGTACAGAGAGGGGGGACAGAGAGCGGGGTGGGACAGAGAAAGTGGGGGACAGAGATAGAGGGGGACAGAGAAGGGGGACAGAGAGAGTGGGGCAGAGGGGGCAGAGAGCGTGAGCGAGGGGATAGAGAGAGAGAGGGGGACAGAGAGAGGGAAGACAGAGAGAGGGGGACAGAGAGAGGTGGTCAGAGGGGGGAAAAAGTGGGGGCGAACAGGGGGGCAGAGAGAGTGGGGACAGGGAGAGGGGACAGAGAGTGATGTACAGAGGCAGCGCATCGAGAGAGCGGTTGGACAGAGAGGTGGGACAGAGAGAGTGGCAGAGAAAGCGGGGACAGAGAGAGTGGCACAGAGAGAGAAGGGTGACACAGAGACGGGGACAGAGAGAGGGGGACAGAGCGAGGGGGAACGGAGACGTTGGGACAGAGAGAGGGGAGCAGATAGAGATGGGGGAAAGAGAGAGACGGGGACAGAGAGAGGGGGGACAGAGAGAAGTGTGGATGGAGGAGGGAGTTCAGAGATGGGGGAAAGAGAGAGGGGGACAGACAGAGGAGGGACAAAGAGAAGGGGACAGAGAGAGAGGGGCAGAGAGAGGGGGGCGAGAGAGTGGAGCGAGACGGGAGGGGAAGAGAGAGGGGGAGAGGGAGTTGGAGAGAGTGGGGGAGAGACGGGGAGAGAGAGGAGTGAGAGAGAGGGGAGAGTGAGAGGGTGAGTGAGGGATGGAGTGAGAGAGGGAAGGGGTAAGAGAGGGAGAGAGGGGGGAGAGAGTTCAGTGACAGTTAAGGGAGACAGATAGTGAAGAGTGAGAGAGGGGGAGAGAGAGAGTAAGGGGTAGAGAGAGGGGTGAGAGAGAGATTCATGGAGAGAGAGGGGGTAGAGAGAGAGGGGAAGAGACGGGGAGATAGAGAGAGGGAGTGAGGGGGAGGGGAGGAGGAGAGAGGGGTTAGAGAGAGGCATGGAGCGAGAAGGGGTAGAGAGAGGGGGTAGAGAGAGTGTGGTAGAGAGAGAGTGGGAGAGAGGGGGGGAGAGGGAAAGAGAGGGGAGAGGGGGAGAGAGAGGGGATGGAGAGAGAGAGTCGTGGAGAGACGGGGAAGAGAGAGAGGCAGTAGAGAGAGAGAGGAGGGAGACAGAGGAGAGAGAGGGGAGAGAGTGAGCTGGACAGAGTGAGATGGAGAGTGAGAGGGGGACAGAAATGTGACAGGGACAGGAGGGCAGAGGGAGGGGACGAGGAAGGGGGCAAGGGAGGGTGCGTGGGAGGTGTCAAGGAAGGGGGTGAGAGAGTGGGCGGGAGAGGGGTAAAGAGTGGGTGGCGAGAGAGGGGGGAGAGCGCGGGGGAGGGAGGGGGAGATGGAGAGACAGGAGATGGACAGCGGAGTTGGAAATGGGAGTTGAAGAGGGGAGAGAGAGGGGAAGAGAGTGGGAAAGCGAGTGGAGGAGAGCGGAGGAAGGAGGGAGAGGGGGAGAGAGTGGGGGAGAGAGGAGGAAGAGGGGGAGAGGGGGAGAGGGGTAAAGAGGGGGCAGAGAGGGGGAGATGCAGAGAGGTCAGATGGAGAGCAGTTGGAGAGGGGGGAGAGAGGGAGGGAAGAGAGAGAGAATTCGGAAGGGAGGGTAGAGAGATGGGGGAAAGAGACCGACGGAGTTAAAGAGAGGGTGAAGAGAGAGGTGGAGAGAGAGGGTAGATAGAAGGGGAAGAGAGAGAAAGGGAGAGAGAGGGGCGAGAGAGGGGTAGAGGGAGGTGAGAGAGAGGGAGAGAGTGGGAACGAGTGTCGGGACAAGAGAGCGGGCGAGTGTGGGGGCGAGAGTAGGGGCGAGAGTGGGGCTGAGAGAGGGGGAGAGAGAACAGGAAGAGATGAGCGCGAGAGAGGTGGACGAGAGATGGGTGCGAGAAGGGGGGCGAGAGAGGGGGCAAGATAGACAGAAGGATTTAAATAGAGGGTGAAGAGAGAGGATAGTCGAGAGAGGATGCAGAGAGAGGTGGAGAGAGAGAGGGGGCGAGAGAGGGGGCGAGAGTGGGAGTGAGAGAGGGACAAGAGAGGGGGCGAGAGAGGGAGTCAAAAGAGAGGAGACAAGAGAGAAGGGGCGAAAGAAGGGGGGAGAGAGAATTGGGGAGATTATGGGAGAGAGAGTGGGGAGAGAGATTTGGCGGGAGAGGTGAGAGAGAGGGGGAAGAGACGGGTAAGAGAAAGGTGGGAAAGAGAGGGGGAGAGAGGGGAGAGGGGTGTAGAGAGAGGGGAAGGAGAAGAGAGTGGGGGAGAGAGAGTAGGGGAGAGAGAGTTGTGGAGAAAGATGGGGTGAGAGAGGGGGGAAACAGAGGGGTGGAAGAGAGGGGTGGCAGAGTGGGGAGAGAGATGGGGAGAGACACACTGTGACTCTCTCTGACAGACTGTGACACACTCTGACACACTCTGACACACACTGTGATACTCTCTGACATTCTTTGAAACACAGTATTACACTCCATGACAAACTGAAACACTCTGAAACTATCTGCGACACATTGGGACCCTCTCTGACAATTTGCGATGCACTGAAACACTCTCTGATCCTATCCGACACTTTCGGAGACGCACTGTGACACTCTCAGAAAACTCTCTGAAAAGCACTGTGACACTCTCTAACAGACTGTGACACTCTCTAACAGACTGTGACACTCTCTGACTCTCTCTGACATTTCGAGATGCACTGTGACATTCTTTGACTCCCTCTGAAACACACTGTGACTCTCTTTGAGAAACTATGACAAACTGTGACACTCTCTGAGACACACTGGGACGCTCTCTGAGATTTTGAGATGCACTGTGACACTCCCTGACATTCTTTGAAACACACTGTGATACTCTCTGACAGACTGTGACACTCTCCGACACACTCTGCGACACACTGCGACCCTCTCTCACAATTTGAGATGCACTGTGACACTCTCTGATCCTATCCAACAAACTCTGAGACACACTGACACTCTCTGATCCGATCCAACACACTCTGAGACACACTGTGACACTCTCTGATACTTTCTGAAAAGCACTGTGACAGTCTCCGACACTCTCTTAGACACACTGTGACACTCTCTGACTCTCGCTGACACTTTGAGACGCACTATGACACGCTCTGATCCTTCTGACACTCTCTGAAACACACTGCGACACTCTCATCGAGACTGTGATACACTGTGACACTCTCTGAGACGCACTGGGCCCCTACCTGACAAGTTGAGACGCATTGTGACACTTTCTGACACACACTGTGACACTCACTGACATTCTTTGAAACACACTGTGACAATCTCTGACAGACTGTGACACACTCTGACACTACCTGCAACACACTGGGAACCTCTCTGACAATTTGAGATGAACTGTGGCACTCTCTGACAGACTTTGAAACACACTGTGACAATCTCTGACAAACTGTCACACTTTGACACTATCTGCGACACACTGGGACCCTCTCTGACAATTTGAGACGCACTGTAACAATCTCTGATCCTATCTGACACTCTCTGAGACACACTGTGAAACTCTCTGATTATATCCAATACTCTCTGAGACACACTGTGACACTCTCTGAAACTCTCTGAAAAGCACTGTGATACTCTCTGACAGACTGTGACACACTGTGACACTCTCTGATATTCTCTGACACTTTGAGACGCACTATGACAGTCTCAGATACTATCTGACACTCTCTGAGACACACTGGGATACAGTCTGACTCTATCTGAAATACACTGTGATATTCTCTGAGAAACTGTGACAAACTGTGACTCGCTGAGACACATCGGGACCCTCTCTGAGATTTTTGAGATGCACTGTGACACACTCTGACAGAAAGTGAAACACTGTGACACACTCTGACACTCTATAAGACACACTGTGACACTTTCTGACATTCTTTGAAACACACTGTGACAATCACTGACAGACTGTGACACACTCTGTGACACAGTGGGACACTCTCTGACAATTTGAAAAGCACTGGGACACTCTCTGATCCTATCCAACACACTCTGAGACACACTGTGACACTCACTGAAACTCTCTGAAAAGCACTGTGACACTCTCTGACACACTGTGACAAACTTTGACACTCTCTGACAGATAGTGACACATTCAGACTCTCTCTGAATCTCTGACACACACTTAGATACTGTCTGACACTCTCTCAGACACAATGTGACACACTCTGACAGACTGACACACTGAGACACTCTCTGAGACGCACTTTGACACTCTCTGATCTTATCTGACACTGTCTGAGACACACTGTGACACTCTCTGACAGACTGTGACACACTGCGACATTCTCTGACACTTTCTGACACTTTGAGACACACTGTGACACTCTCTGATCCTGTCTGACACTCTCGGAGACACACTGGGATACATTCTGACTCTATTGGACAATCTCTGAGGCACAGTATGACGTACTGTGACACTCTCTGATTCACTCTGACATCTCTGAGACACACTGTGACACCCTCTCACTGTGACCATCTCTGAGCCAAATGCTGACACTTTCTGAGATACAGTATGACACACTTTGAGGCACACTGTGACACTCACTGACAGACTGTGACACACTGAAACACGCTCTGATCCTATCTGTCACTCTCTGAGACACACTGTGACACTCTCTGACTCTCTCTGACATTTTGAGATGCACTGTGACACTCTTTGATCCTATCTGACACACTCGGAGACACACTGTGACACTCTCTGACTCTCTCTGAAAGACACTGTAACTCTCTCTGAGACTCTCTGAGACACACTGAGACCCTCTCTGAGAAACTATGACAAACTGTGACACTCTCTGAGACACACTGGGAACCTCTCTGAGATTTTGAGATGCACTCTGACACTCTCTGCCAGGAAGTAACACACTGTGACACACTCTGACACTCTATAAGACACACTGTGATACTCTCTGACATTCTTTAAAGCACACTGTGGTACTCTCTGACTGACTGTGACACACTCTGACACACTCTGCGACACACTGGGACCCTCTCTGACAATTTGACACGCACTGTGATACTCTCTGATCCTATCCAACACACTCAGAGACACACTGTGACACTTTCTGATGCTCTCTGAAAAGCACTGTTACACTCTCCAACAGTCTCTTAGACACACTGTGACTCACTCTGACTCGCGCTGACACTTTGAGACGCACTATGACACTCTCTGATCCTATCTGACACTCTCTGAAACACACTGTGACTCTCTCTGAGACTCTCTGAGACACACTGAGACCCTCTCTGAGAAACTATGACAAACTGTGACACTCTCTGAGACACACTGGGACCCTCTCTGAGATTTTGAGATGCACTGTGACGCTCTCTGCCAAGAAGTGACACACTGTGACACACTCTGACACTCTCTGACATTCTTTGAAACACACTGTGATAATCTCTGACTGACTGTGACACACTCTGACACACTCTGCGACACTCTGGGACCCTCTCTGAAAATTTGACACGCACTGTGATACTCTCTGATCCTATCCAACACACTCTGAGACACACTGTGACACTCTCTGAAAATCACTGTAACACTCTCCGACACTCTTAGACACACTGTGACACTCTCTGACTCGCGCTGACACTTTGAGACGCACTATGACACTCTCTGATCCTTCTGACACGCTCTGAGACACACTATGAAACTCTTTACTCTCTCTGAAACACACTGCGACACTCTCATCGAGACTGTGATACACTGTGACACTCTCTGAGACGCACTGGGCCCCTAGCTGACAATTTGAGACGCATTGTGACATTCTCTGACACACACTGTGACACTCACTGACATTCTTTGAAAGACACTGTGACAATCTCTGACAGACTGTGACACACTCTGACACGTTCTGCGACACACCGGGACCGTCTCGGACAATTTGACACACACTGTGACACTCTCTGACAGTCTGTGACACTCTCTGACACACTCTGACACACTCTGACAAACACTGTGATGCTCTCTGACATTCTTTGAAACACATTATTACACTCCCTGACAAACTGTGACACACTCTGACACTATCTGCGACACACTGGGACCTTCTCTGACAATTTGAGATGCACTGTAACACTCTCTGATCCTATCTGACACACTCTGAGACACACTGTGACACTCTCTAATCCTATCCACCACACTCTTAGACACACTGTGACACTCTCTGAAAAGCACTGTGACACTCTCCGACACTCTCTTAGACACACTATGACACTCTCTGAGACTTGCTGACACTTTGAGACGTACTATGACACTCTCTGATCCTATCTGACACTCTCTGAGACACACTGTGACACTCTGACTCTCGCTGAAACTTTGAGACGCATTGTGACACACTCTGACACATACTGTGACACTCTCTGACATTCTTTGAAACACACTGTGACAATATCTGACAGACTGTGACACACTCTGACACTATCTGCGACACACCGGGACACTCTCTGACAATTTGAGATGCACTGTGACACTCTCTGATCCTATCTGACACTCTCTGAGACGCGCTGTGACACTCTCTGAAGCTCCCTGAAAAGCACTATGACACTCTCTGACAGACTGTGATACACTGTGACACTCTCTGACAGATAGTGACACATTCAGACTCTCTGAATCTCTGGCACACACTGTGATACTGTCTGACACTCTCTGAGACACAATGTGACACACTATGACAGACTGTGACACACTGAGACACTCTCTGAGACGCACTGTGACACTCTCTGATCTTATCGGACACTGTCTGAGACACACTGTGACGCTCTCTGATAGAATGTGACACACTGCGACATTCTCTGACACTGTGATACGCACTGTGACACTCTTTGATCCTGTCTGACACTCTCGGAGACTCACTGGGATACCGTCTGACTCTATCTGAAATACACTGTGATACTCTCTGAGACACACTGGGACCCTCTCTGAGATTTTGAGATGCACTGTGACACACTCTGACAGATACTGACACACTGTGACACACTCTGACACTCCATAAGACACATTGTGACACTCTCTGACTCTCTCTGAAACACACTATGACGCTCTCTGAGAAACTGTGACAAACAGTGACACTCTCTGAGACACACTGTGACCTTCTCTGGGATTTTGAGATGCACTGTGACACACTCTGACACTCTATAAGACACACTGTGACACTCTCTGACATTCTTTGAAACACACTGTCACAATCACTGACAGACTGTGATAAACTCTGACACACTCTGTGACACAGCGGGACCCTCTCTGACAAATTGACACGCACTGGGGCACTCTCTGATCCTATCCAACACACTCTGAGACACACTGTGACACTCACTGACACTCTCTGAAAATCACTGTGACACTCTCTGACAAATAGTGACACACTGTGACACTCTCTGACAGACTGTGACAAACTGTGACACTCTCTGAGAGATGGTGACACATTCATATTCTCTCTGAAACTCTGACACACACTGAGATACTGTCTCCCACTCTCTCAGAAACAATGTGACACTCGCTGACAGATTGTGACACACTGAGACACTCTCTGACACGCACTGTGACACTCTCTGATCTTATTGGACTCTGTTCGAGGCACACTGTGACACTCGCTGACAGACTGTGACACACTGAAAGACGCTCTTACTCTCTATGACACTCTCATAGACACATTGTGACACTCTCTGACTCTGTCTGACACTTTGAGAGGCACTATGACACTCTATGATCCTATCTGACACTCTCTGAGACACACTGTGACACTCTCTGACTCTCTCTGGAACGCAGTGTGAATCTCTCTGAGACACACTGAGACCCTCTCTGAGATTTTGAGATGCACTGTGCCACTCTCTGCCAGGAAGTGACACACTGTGACACACTCTGACACTGTATAAGACACACTGTGACACACTCTGACACTCTATAAGACACACTGTGACACTCTCTGACATTCTTTGAAACACACTGTGACACTCTCTGACTGACTGTGACACACTCTGACACTCTATAAGACACACTGTGACACACTCTGACACACTCTGCGACACACTGGGACTCTCTCTGACAATTTGACACGCATTGTGAGACTCTCTGATCCTATCCAACACCCTCTGAGACACACTGTGACACTCTCTGATGCTCTCTGAAAACACTGTGACACGCTCTGACACTCTGTTAGACACATGTGACACTCTCTGACTCGCGCTGACACTTTGAGACGCACTATGACACTCTCTGATCCTATCTGACACTCACTGAAACACACTGTGACACTTTCTGATCCTATCTGACACTCTCTTAGACACATGTGACACTCTCTGACTCGCGCTGACATTTTTGAGACGCACTATGACACTCTCTGATCCTATCTGACACTCTCTGAAACAGACTGCGACACTCTCTGAGAGACTGTGTCACACTGTGACACTCTCTGACACACACTGTGACACTCACTGACATTCTTTGAAACACACTGTGACAATCTCTGACAGACTGTGACACACTCTGACACTCTCTGCGACACACCGGGACCCTCTCGGTCAATTTGAGACAGACTGTGACACTCTCTGACAGATGGTGACACACTCTGACACACTCTGACACACACCTTGTGATGCTCTCTGACATTCTTTGAAACACATTATTACTCTCCCTGACAAACTGAGACACACTCTGACACTATCTGCGACACACTGGGACCCTCTCAGACAATTTGCGATGCACTGTAACACTCTCTGGTCCTATCCGACACTCTCGGAGACACACTGTGACACTCTCAGAAAACTCTCTGAAAAGCACTGTAACCCTCTCTGAGAGACAGTGACACACTGTGACACTCTCTGACATTCTCTGACACTTTGAGACGCACTGTGACACTCTCTGATCCTGTCTGACACTCTCTCAGACACATTGTAACACTCTCTGACTCTGTATGACACTTTGAGACGCACTATGACACTTTATGATCCTATCTGACACTCTCTGAGACACACTGTGACACTCTCTGACTCTCTCTGAAACGCAGTGTGAATCTCTGAGACTCTCTGAGACACACTGAGACCCTCTCCGAGATTTTGAGATGCACTGTGCCACTCTCTGCCTGGAAGTGACACACTGTGACACATTCTGACACTCTATAAGACACACTGTGACACACTCTGACACTCTATAAGACAGTCTCTGACACTCTCTGACATTCTTTGAAACACACTGTGACACTCTCTGACTGACTGTGACACACTCTGACACTCTATAAGACGCACTGTGACACACTCTGACACTCTATAAGACACACTGTGACACTCTCTGACATTCTTTGAAACACGCTGTGACACTCTCTGACATTCTTTGAAACACACTGTGATACTCTCTGACAGACTGTGACACACTCCGACACACTCTGCAACACACTGGGACTCTCACTGACAATTTGACACGCACTGTGAGACGCTCTGATCCTATCCAACACCCTCTGAGACACACGGTGACACTCTCTGATGCTCTCTGAAAACACTGTGACACTCTCTGACACTCTGTTAGACACATGTGACACTCTCTGACTCGCGCTGACACTTTGAGACGCACTATGACACTCTCTGATCCTATCTGACACTCACTGAAACACACTGTGACACTCTCTGATCCTATCTGACACTCTCTTAGACACACTGTGACACTCTCTGACTCGCGCTGACATTTTTGAGAAGCACTATGACACTCTCTGATCCTATCTGACACTCTCTGAAACAGACTGCGACACTCTCTGAGAGACTGTGTCACACTGTGACACTCTCTGACACACACTGTGACACTCACTGACATTCTTTGAAAGACACTGTGACAAAATCATGACAGACTGTGACACACTCTGACACTTTCTGCGACACACCGGGACCGTCTCGGGACAATTTGAGACACACTGTGACACTGTCTGACAGACTGTGACACTCTCTGACACAGTCTGACACACACTGTGATGCTCTCTGACATTCTTTGAAACACATTATTACACTCCCTGACAAACTGGGACACACTCTGACACTATCTGCGACACACTGGGACCCTCTCTGACAATTTGCGATGCACTGTAACACTCTCTGATCCTATCTGACACACTCTGAGACACACTGTGACACTCTCTAATCCTATCCACCACACTCTAAGACACACTGTGACACTCTCTGAGACATGCTGACACTTTGAGACGTACTATGACACTCTCTAATCCTATCTGACACTCTCTGAGACACACTGTGACACTTTGACTCTCGCTGAAACTTTGAGACGCATTGTGACACACTCTGACACATACTGTGACACTCTCTGACATTCTTTGAAACACACTGTGACAATCTCTGACAGACTGTGACACACTCTGACACTATCTGCGACACACCGGGACACTCTCTGACAATTTGAGATGCACTGTGACACTCTCTGATCCTATCTGACACTCTCTGAGACGCGCTGTGACACTCTCTGAAGCTCCCTGAAAAGCACTATGACACTCTCTGACAGACTGTGACACACTGTGACACTCTCTGACAGATAGTGACACATTCAGACTCTCTGAATCTCTGGCACACACTGTGATACTGTCTGACACTCTCTGAGACACAATGTGACACACTATGACAGACTGTGACACACTGAGACACTCTCTGAGACGCACTGTGACACTCTCTGATCTTATCGGACACTCTCTGAGACACACTGTGACGCTCTCTAATAGATTGTGACACACTGCGACATTCTCTGACACTGTGATACGCACTGTGACACTCTTTGATCCTGTCTGACACTCTCGGAGACACACTGGGATACCGTCTGACTCTATCTGAAATACACTGTGACACTCTCTGAGAACCTGTGACACTCTCTGAGACACACTGGGACCCTCTCTGAGATTTTGAGATGCACTGTGACACACTCTGACAGATACTGACACACTGTGACACACTCTGAAACTCCATAAGACACATTGTGACACTCTCTGACTCTCTCTGAAACACACTATGACGCTCTCTGAGAATCTGTGACAAACAGTGACACTCTCTGAGACACACTGTGACCTTCCCTGGGATTTTGAGATGCACTGTGACACACTCTGACACTCTATAAGACACACTGTGACACTCGCTGGCATTTTTTGAAACACACTGTCACAATCACTGACAGACTGTGATACACTCTGACACACTCTGTGACACAGTGGGACCCTCTCTGACAAATTGACACGCACTGGGGCACTCTCTGATCCTATCCAACGCACTCTGAGACACACTGTGACACTCACTGACACTCTCTGAAAATCACTGTGACACTCTCTGACAAATAGTGACACACTGTGACACTCTCTGACAGACTGTGACAAACTGTGACACTCTCTGAGAGATGGTGACACATTCAGACTCTCTCTGAAACTCTGACACACATTGAGATACTGTCTCCCACTCTCTCAGACACAATGTGACACTCGCAAACAGACTGTGACACACTGAGACACTCTCTGACACGCACTGTGACACTCTCTGATCTTATTGGACTCTGTCTGAGACACACTGTGACACACTCTATGACATTTTGTGACACACCGCGACATTCTCCGACACTTTCTGACACTTTGAGACACACTGTGACACTCTCTGATCCTGTCTGACACTCTCAAAGACACACTGGGATACATTCTGACTCTATTTTACACTCTCTGAGGCACAGTATGACGCACTGTGACACTCTCTGATTCACTCTGACATCTCTGAGACAACACTGTGACACTCTCTCACTGTGACCATCTCTGAGCCAAATGCGGACACTCTCCAAGACACAGTATGACACACTGTGACACTCTCTGACTCTATTTGAGGCACACTGTGACACTCGCTGACAGACTGTGACACACTGAAAGACGCTCTTACTCTCTATGACACTCTCTTAGACACATTGTGACACTCTCTGACTCTGTCTGACACTTTGAGACGCACTATGACACTCTATGATCCTATCTGACACGCTCTGAGACACACTGTGACACTCTCTGACTCTCTCTGAAACGCAGTGTGAATCTCTCTGAGACTCACTGAGACACACTGAGACCCTCTCTGAGATTTTGAGATGCACTGTGCCACTCTCTGCCAGGAAGTGACACACTATGACACACTCTGACACTCTATAAGACACATTGTGACACACTCTGACACTCTATAAGACAGTCTCTGACACTCTCTGACATTCTTTGAAACACACTGTGACACTCTCTGACTGACTGAGACACACTCTGACAGTCTATAAGACACACTGTGACACTCTCTGACACTCTATAATACACACTGTGACACTCTCTGACATTCTTTGAAACACACTGTGACACTCTCTGACATTCTTTGAAACACACTGTGATACTCTCTGACAGACTGTGACACACTCCGACACACTCTGCGACACACTGGGACTCTCTCTGACAATTTGACACGCACTGTGAGACTCTCTGATCCTATCCAACACCCTCTGAGACACACTGTGACACTCTCTGATGCTCTCTGAAAACACTGTGACACTCTCTGACACTCTGTTAGACACATGTGACACTCTCTGACTCGCGCTGACACTTTGAGACGCACTATGACACTCTCTGATCCTATCTGACACTCACTGAAACACACTGTGACACTCTCTGATCCTATCTCACATCTCTTAGACACACTGTGACACTCTCTGACTCGCGCTGACATTTTTGAGACGCACTATGACACTCTCTGATCCTATCTGATCCTATCTGAAACAGACTGCGACACTCTCTGAGAGACTGTGTCACACTGTGACACTCTCTGACACACACTGTGACACTCACTGACATTCTTTGAAAGACACTGTGACAATCTCTGACAGACTGTGACACACTCTGACACTTTCTGCGACACACCGGGACCCTCTCGGACAATTTGAGACAGACTGTGACACTCTCTGACAGACGGTGACACACTCTGACACACTCTGACACACACTGTGATACTCTCTGACATTCTTTGAAACACATTATTACTCTCCCTGACAAACTGAAACACACTCTGACACTATCTGCGACACGCTGGGACCCTCTCAGACAATTTGCGATGCACTGTAACACTCTCTGATCCTATCCAACACTCTCGGAGACACGCTGTGACACTCTCAGAAAACTCTCTGAAAAGCACTGTAACCCTCTCTGAGAGACAGTGACACACTGTGACACTCTCTGACATTCTCTGACACTTTGAGACGCACTGTGACACTCTCTGATCCTGTCTGACACTCTCTCAGACACATTGTAACACTCTCTGACTCTCTCTGACATTTCGAGATGCACTGTGACACTCTCTGACTCTCTCTGAAACACACTGTGACTCTCTCTGAGACTCTCTGAGACACACTGAAACACTCTCTGAGAAACTATGACAAACTTTGGCACTCTCTGAGACGCACTGGGACCCTCTCTGAGATTTTGAGTCGCACTGTGACACTCTCTGCCAGGAAGTGACTCACTGTGACACTCTCTGACATTCTTTGAAACACACTGTGACAATCTCTGACAAACTGTCACACACTCTGACACTATCTGCGACACAATGGGATGCTCTCTGACAATTTGAGATGCACTGTGATAGTCTCTCATCCTATCGAACACACTCTGAGACATACTGTGACGCTCTCTGACACACTCTGAAAAGCACTGTGACACTCTCCGACACTCTCTTAGACACACTGTGACATTCTCTGAGACTTGCTGACACTTTGAGACGCAATATGACACTCTCTGATCCTATCTGACACTCTCGGAGGGAGACACATTGTCACACTCTCACTCTCGCTGAAACTTTGAGATGCACTGTGACACTCTCTGACAGACTGTGAAACACTCTGACACACACTGTGACAATCTCTGACAGACTGTGACACACTCTGACACTATCTGCGACACACCGGGACACTCTCTGACAATTTGAGAGGCACTGTGACTCTCTCTGATCCTATCTGACACTCTCTGAGACACACTGTGACACTCTCTGAAACTCTCTTAAGAGCACTATGACACTCTTTGACAGACTGTGAGACACTGTGACACTCTCTGACAGATAGTGACACATTCAGACTCTCTCGGAATCTCTGACACACACTGTGATACTGTCTGATATTCTGTGAGACCCAATGTGACACTCTCTGACAGACTGTGACACACTGAGACACTCGCTGAGACACACTGTGACGCTCTCTGATCCTATCTGACACTTTCAGAGACACACTGGGATACAGTCTGACTCTATCTGAAATACACTGTGACACTCTCTGAGAAGCTGTGACAAACTGTGACACTCTCTGAGACACAATATGACACTCTCTGACATTCTTTGAAACACACTGTCACAGTCACTGACAGACTGTGACACACTCCAACACACTCTGTGACACAGCGGGACCCTCTCTGACAATTTGACACGCACTGTGACACTCTCTGATACTATCCAACACATTCTGTGACACACTGTGACACTCTCTGACAGATAGTGACACATTCAGACTCTCTCTGAAACTCTGACACACACTGAGATACTGTCTGACACTCTCTGACACACAATGTGACACACTCTGAGAGTCTGAAACACTGAGACACTCTCTGAGACGCACTGTGACACACTCTGATCTTATCTGACACTGTCTGAGACACACTGTGGCACTCTCTGACAGACTGTGACACACTGCGACATTCTCTGACACTTTCTGACACTTTGAGACACACTGTGACACTCTCGGATCCTGTCTGACACTCTCGAAGACACACTGGGATACAGTCTGACTTTATCTGACACTCTCTGAGGCACAATATGACACACTATGACACTCTCTGACATCTCTTAGACACACTGTGACACTCTCTCACAGACTGTGACCATCTCTGAGCCAAATACTGACACTCTCTGAGACACAGTATGACACACTGTGACACTCTCTGACTCTCTAAGCCACACTGTATCACTCTCTGGCAGACTCTGACACACTGACACACGCTCTGACTCTCTCTTATACACACTGCGACACTCTCTGACTCTCTCTGATACTTTGAGACGCACTATGACACTCTCTGATCCTATCTGACACTCTCAGAGACACACTGTGACACACTCTGACACTCTATAAGACACACTGTGACACTCTCTGACATTCTTTGAAACACACTGTGACTCTCTCTGAGAAACTATGACAAACTGTTATACTGGTACACTCTCTGAGATTTTGAGATGCACTGTGACACTCTCTGCCAGGAATTGACACACTGTGACACACTCTGACACTCTATAAGACACACTGTGACACGCTCTGATATTCTTTGAATCACACTGTGATACTCTCTGACTGACTGTGACACACTCCGACACAATCTGCGACACACTGGGACCCTCTCTGACAATTTGAGTTGCGCTGTGACACTCTCTGATCCTATCCAACACACTGTGACACACTCTGACAGACTGTGACACTCTCTGACAGACTGTGACACACTGTGACACTCTCTGACTCTCTCTGAAACACACTGTGACACTCTCGGAGAAACTGTGACACTCTCTGAGACTCTCTAAAACATGCTGGGACACTCTCTGAGATTTTGAGATGCACTGTGACAATCTCTGACCGAAAGTGACATACTGTGACACACTCTGACACTCTATAAGACACACTGTGACACTCTCTGACATTCGTTGAAACACACTGTGACACTCTCTGACAGACTGTGATACACTCTGGCACACTCTGCAACACAGCGGGACCCTCTCTGACACTTTGAGACGCACTGGGACACTCTCTGATTCTATCCAACACTCTCTGAGACACACTGTGACACTCTCTGACACTCTCTGAAAAGCACTGTGACAGTCTCTGACAGACTGTGACACTCTCTGACTCTCTCTGAAACACACTGTGACACTCTCTGAGACACACTGTGACACTCTCTGATAGACTGTGGCACACTGTGACACTCTCTGACTCTCTCTGAAACACACTGTGACACTGTCTGAGACACACTGTGACACTCTCTGACAGACTGTGACACACTGTGACACGCTCTGAGACACAATGTGACAATCTCTGACAGACTGTGACACTCTGACTCTCTCTAAGACTCTTTAGACACACTGAGATACTCTCTGAGACGCACTGTGACACTATCTGATCTTATCTGACACTCTCTGAGACACACTGTGACACTCTCTGATCCTATCTGACACTTTCAGAGACACACTGGGATACAGTCTGACTCTATCTGAAATACACTGTGACACTCTCTGAGAAGCTGTGACAAACTGTGACACTCTCTGAGACACAATATGACACTCTCTGACATTCTTTGAAACACACTGTCACAGTCACTGACAGACTGTGACACACTCCAACACACTCTGTGACACAGCGGGACCCTCTCTGACAATTTGACACGCACTGTGACACTCTCTGATACTATCCAACACATTCTGTGACACACTGTGACACTCTCTGACAGATAGTGACACATTCAGACTCTCTCTGAAACTCTGACACACACTGAGATACTGTCTGACACTCTCTGACACACAATGTGACACACTCTGAGAGTCTGAAACACTGAGACACTCTCTGAGACGCACTGTGACACACTCTGATCTTATCTGACACTGTCTGAGACACACTGTGGCACTCTCTGACAGACTGTGACACACTGCGACATTCTCTGACACTTTCTGACACTTTGAGACACACTGTGACACTCTCGGATCCTGTCTGACACTCTCGAAGACACACTGGGATACAGTCTGACTTTATCTGACACTCTCTGAGGCACAATATGACACACTATGACACTCTCTGACATCTCTTAGACACACTGTGACACTCTCTCACAGACTGTGACCATCTCTGAGCCAAATACTGACACTCTCTGAGACACAGTATGACACACTGTGACACTCTCTGACTCTCTAAGCCACACTGTATCACTCTCTGGCAGACTCTGACACACTGACACACGCTCTGACTCTCTCTTATACACACTGCGACACTCTCTGACTCTCTCTGATACTTTGAGACGCACTATGACACTCTCTGATCCTATCTGACACTCTCAGAGACACACTGTGACACACTCTGACACTCTATAAGACACACTGTGACACTCTCTGACATTCTTTGAAACACACTGTGACTCTCTCTGAGAAACTATGACAAACTGTTATACTGGTACACTCTCTGAGATTTTGAGATGCACTGTGACACTCTCTGCCAGGAATTGACACACTGTGACACACTCTGACACTCTATAAGACACACTGTGACACGCTCTGATATTCTTTGAATCACACTGTGATACTCTCTGACTGACTGTGACACACTCCGACACAATCTGCGACACACTGGGACCCTCTCTGACAATTTGAGTTGCGCTGTGACACTCTCTGATCCTATCCAACACACTGTGACACACTCTGACAGACTGTGACACTCTCTGACAGACTGTGACACACTGTGACACTCTCTGACTCTCTCTGAAACACACTGTGACACTCTCGGAGAAACTGTGACACTCTCTGAGACTCTCTAAAACATGCTGGGACACTCTCTGAGATTTTGAGATGCACTGTGACAATCTCTGACCGAAAGTGACATACTGTGACACACTCTGACACTCTATAAGACACACTGTGACACTCTCTGACATTCGTTGAAACACACTGTGACACTCTCTGACAGACTGTGATACACTCTGGCACACTCTGCAACACAGCGGGACCCTCTCTGACACTTTGAGACGCACTGGGACACTCTCTGATTCTATCCAACACTCTCTGAGACACACTGTGACACTCTCTGACACTCTCTGAAAAGCACTGTGACAGTCTCTGACAGACTGTGACACTCTCTGACTCTCTCTGAAACACACTGTGACACTCTCTGAGACACACTGTGACACTCTCTGATAGACTGTGGCACACTGTGACACTCTCTGACTCTCTCTGAAACACACTGTGACACTGTCTGAGACACACTGTGACACTCTCTGACAGACTGTGACACACTGTGACACGCTCTGAGACACAATGTGACAATCTCTGACAGACTGTGACACTCTGACTCTCTCTAAGACTCTTTTAGACACACTGAGATACTCTCTGAGACGCACTGTGACACTATCTGATCTTATCTGACACTCTCTGAGACACACTGTGACACTCTCTGACTCTCTCGGAAACACACTGTTACACTCTCTGACAGACTGTGACACACTGTGACACTCTCAGAGACAGACTGTGGCACTTTCTGACACTCTCTGTCTCTTTGACACACACTATGAAACTCTCTGATCCTATCGCACTCTCTCTGAGACACACTGTGACACTGTCTGATCTTATCTGACACTCTCTGAGACACACTGTCACACTCTCTAACAGACTGTGACACACTGTGGCACTTTCATCCTATCTGACACACTCTGAGACAACTGTGACACTCTCTGAGACACACTGTGACACTCTCTGACTCTCTCTGAAACACACTGTTACACTCTCTGACAGACTGTGACACTCTGTGACACTCTCAGAGACAGACTGTGACACTTTCTGACACTCCCTGTCTCTCTGACCTACACCGTGAAGCTCTCTGATCCTATCGGACACTCTCTGAGACACACTGTTACACTCTCTGTCAGACTGTGACACTCTGTGACACTCTCAGAGACAGACTGTGACACTTTCTGACACTCCCTGTCTCTCTGACCTACACCGTGAAGCTCTCTGATCCTATCGGACACTCTCTGAGACACACTGTGACACTCTCTGTCAGACTGTGACACACTGTGACACTCTCTGACACTTTCATAGACACACTGTTACACTTTCTGACTCTCGGAGACACACTGCGACATCTCTTAGAGAGATTGTGACACTTTCTCACTGTCTCTGACACTCTCTGACGCACACTGTGACACTCTCTGACAGACTGTGACACACTGAGACACTCTCAAAGACAGACTGTGACACTTTCTGAGTCTCTCTGACACTCACTGAGGCACACTGCGACACTCTCTTACAGACTGTAATCCACTGAGACACTCTCTGAGACACACTGTGACGCTTTCTGACTCTCTCTGACTCACTCTTAAATATACTGTCAACTTCTCTGACAGACTGTGACACACTGTGACACTCTCTGGGAGAGACTGACACTTTCTGACTCTCTCTGACTCTCTGAGACACACGTGACACTCACTGAGACACACTGAGACACTCTCTGACAGACTGTGACACACTGGGACACTTTCTGAGACACAATGGGACAATGTCTGATCTTATCTGACACTCTCTGAGACACACTGTCACACTCTCTAACAGACTGTGACACACTGTGGCACTTTCATCCTATCTGACACACTCTGAGACACACTGTGATACTCTCTGAGACACACTGTGACACTCTCTGACTCTCTCTGAAACACACTGTTACACTCTCTGACAGACTGTGACACACTGTGACACTCTGAGAGACAGACTGTGACACTTTCTGACACTCCCTGTCTCTCTGACCTACACTGTGAAGCTCTCTGATCCTATCGGACACTCTCTGAGACACACTGTGACACTCTCTGTCAGACTGTGACACACTGTGACACTCTCTGACACTTTCATAGACACACTGTTACACTTTCTGACTCTCGGAGACACACTGCGACATCTCTTAGAGAGATTGTGACACTTTCTCACTGTCTCTGACACTCTCTGACGCACACTGTGACACTCTCTGACAGACTGTGACACACTGAGACACTCTCAAAGACAGACTGTGACACTTTCTGAGTCTCTCTGACACTCACTGAGGCACACTGCGACACTCTCTTACAGACTGTAATCCACTGAGACACTCTCTGAGACACACTGTGACGCTTTCTGACTCTCTCTGACTCACTCTTAAATATACTGTCAACTTCTCTGACAGACTGTGACACACTGTGACACTCTCTGGGAGAGACTGACACTTTCTGACTCTCTCTGACTCTCTGAGACACACGTGACACTCACTGAGACACACTGAGACACTCTCTGACAGACTGTGACACTCTCTGACTCTATCTGAGACTATCTTAGACACACTGTGACACTCTCTGACACTCTCTGAGGCACACTGTGCCACACTCTGACACACTGTGACTCTCCCTGAGACAGACTGTGACATTTTCTGACTCTTTCTGTCGCTCTGAGACACACTGTGAAACTCACTGAGACACACTATGACACACTGTGACAGACTGTGACACTCTCTGAGACAGACTGTGACACCTTATGACTCTCTCTGACTCTCTGAGACACACGGTGAAACTCACTGAGACACAAAGTGACATTCTCTGACAGACTGTGACACTCTCTGACAATCTCATAGACAAACTGTGAACTCTCTGACTCTCTCTGAAATACACCGTGACACTCTCTGAGAGACTGTGACACACTGTGACACTCTCTGAACTCTCTTAGACAAACTGTGACACTGTCCTATCCTGTCTGACACTCTGAGATGCATTGTGACACTCTCTGATCCTACCTGTCACTCTCTGAGACGCACTGTGACACTCTCTGATCCTACCTGACACTCTCTGAGACACACTGTGACACTCTGTGACAGACTGTGACACATTGTGACACTTTCTGACTCTCTGAGACACACGCTGACCACCTTCTGACACTCTGTGAGACAGGCTGTGACACTCTCAGACTCTCTCTGATACCCTCTGAGGCACAGCACGACACACTGTAACACACTCTGACAGGTTGTAACAAAACGTGACATTCTCTGACACTCTCTTCGACACACTGTGACACTCCCTGACTCGCTCTGTCACCCTCTGAGATACACTGTGTCACGCTCTGACAAACGGTGACAATTTCTGTGACACTGTGACTCTTTCTGAGACACACTGTGAAACTCACTGAGACACACTATGACACACTCTGACAGACTGTGACACTCTCTGAGACAGACTGTGACACCTTATGACTCTCTCTGACTCTCTGAGACACACGGTGAAACTCACTGAGACACAAAGTGACATTCTCTGACAGACTGTGACACTCTCTGACAATCTCATAGACACACTGTGAACTCTCTGACTCTCTCTGAAATACACCGTGACACTCTCTGAGAGACTGTGACACACTGTGACACTCTCTGAACTCTCTTAGACACACTGTGACACTCTCCTATCCTGTCTGACACTCTGAGATGCATTGTGACACTCTCTGATCCTACCTGTCACTCTCTGAGACGCACTGTGACACTCTCTGATCCTACCTGACACTCTCTGAGACAAACTGTGACACTCTGTGACAGACTGTGACACATTGTGACACTTTCTGACTCTCTGAGACACACGCTGACCACCCTCTGACACTCTGTGAGACAGGCTGTGACACACTATCTGAACGACTGTGAAAATCTCTGACACATGGTGACATTTTCTGAGACACTGTGACTCTCTCTGAGACACACTGTGACACTCCCTGACTCGATCTGTCACTCTCTGACATACACTGTGTCACGCTCTGACAAACTGTGACAATTTCTGTGACCCACTATGACACTCTCTGAACGACTGTGAAAATCTCTGATACATGGTGACATTTTCTGAGACACTGTGACTCTCTCTGAGACACACTGTGACACTCTCTGACTCTCTCTGTCACTCTCTGGGATACACTGTGTCACGCTCTGACAAACTGTGACAATTTCTGTGACACACTATGACACTGTCTGAACGATTGTGACACACTCTGAGACACGGTGACATTTTCTGAGACACTGTAACTCTCTGAGACACACTGTGACACTTTCTGTCTCTCTCTGACTCCCTGAGACACATTGTGACACTCTCTGACCCGCTCTGACACTCTCTGAGACAGAATGTGACACTTTGTGACTTTCTCTGAGACACATTGTGATACAGTCTGCTCTATCTGACACTCTCTGAGGCACAGTATGACATACTGTGACACTCTCTGATTCACTCTGACATCTCTGAGACACACTGTGAAACTCTCTCACAGACTGTGACACTCTCTGAGCCAAATGCTGACACTCTCTGACACTCTCTGAGACACCCTGTGAAACTCTCTCACAGACTGTGACACTCTCTGAGCCAAATGCTGACACTCTCTGACACTCTCTGAGACACAGTATGACACACTGTGACACTCTCTGACTCTCTCTGAGGCACTCTGCAATACACAGTAAGATTCTCTGACCGATTGTGTCTCACAGTGACACTCTCGGAGAAAAATTGTGACACTTTCTGGCTCTCTCTAACACTCTGAGACACACTGTGACACTCTCTTAGACTCACTGTGACCCTCTGTGACACTCTCTGAAAGACTGACACACTGAGACACTCTCAAAGACATACTCTGACACTTTCTGACATTCTGGGTCACTCTGAAATGTACTGTAGCCTTGTCTTACAGACAATGACACACTGTGACACTCTCTGAGACAGACTGTCTCTGAAACACGCTGTGACATTCTCTGAGAGATTGTGACACACTGTGACACACGCTGACACACCGGGACCCTGTCTGACAATTTGATTCACACTGTGACGCTCTCTGACACTCTCTGAGACACACTGTGCCACTCTCTTACCGACTGTGAAACACTGTGACACTCTCTGACTCTCTCGGAGACACACTGTCACACGCTCTCACAGACTGTGACCGTCTCTGAGGCAAATGCTGACACTCTATGAGACACAGTATGACACACTGTGACACTTTCTGACTCTCGCTGAGACACTCTGCAATAACACTGTAAGATTCTCTGACAGATTGTATCACACTGTGACACTCTCTGAGAAAAGCTGTGACACTTTCTGACTCTCTCTGGCACTCTGAGACGCACTGTGAAACTTTCTTAGACTCACTGTGACCCTCTGTGACACTCTCTGAAAGACTGTGACACACTGAGACACTCTGAAAGACGGACTGTGACACGTTCTGACTCTCTCTGACACTCGTTGAGGCACACTGTGACACTCTCTGACAGACTGTGACACAATGAGGCACTCTCAAAGACAGACTGTGACACTTTCTGACTCTCTCTGACTCTCTGAGACACACGTTGACACTCTCTGCGACACACTGTGACACTCTCTGACAGTGTGACACTCCCTGAGACACACTGTGACACTCTCAGACTCTCTCTTTGATACCCTCTGAGGCACAGCACGACACACTGTGACACTCTCTGACAGGTTGTGACAAACTGTGACATTCTCTGACACTCTCTTAGACACACTGTGACACTCTCTGACTCCCTCTGTCACTCTCTGAGACACACTGTGTCACGCTCTGACATACGGTGACATTTTATGAGACACTGTGACTCTATCTGAGACATACTCTGTCACTTTCTGTCTCTCTCTGATTCCTGGAGACACACTGTGACACTCTCTGACCCGCTCTGACACTCTCTGAGACAGACTGTGACACACACTGTGGCACTTTCTGACTTTCTCTGAGACACACTGTGATACAGTCTGCTCTATCATCCACTCTCTGAGGCACAGTATGACATACTGTGACACTCTCTGACTCACTCTGACATCTCTTAGACACCATGTGACACTCTCTCACAGACTGTGACACTCTCTGAGCCAAATGCTGACACTCTCTGACACTCTCTGAGACACACTGTAACACTCTCTCACAGACTGTGACCATCTCTGAATCCAATGCTGACACTCTCTGAGACACAGTATGACACACTGTGACACTTTCTGACTCTCTGAGACACTCTACAATACACTGTAAGATTCTCTAACAGATTGTGTCTCACAGTGACGCTCTCTAGAAAAACTGTGACACTTTCTGACTCTCTCTGCCACTCTGAGACACACTGTGACACTCTCTTATAATCACTGTGACCCTCTGTGACACCCTCTGAAAGACTGTGACACACTGAGACACTCTCAAAGACAGACTGTGACACTTTCTGACTCTCTCTGACACTGTCTAAGACACACTGTGACACTCTCTGACATTCTTTGAAAAACACTGTGACACTCTCTGACAGACTGTGACACACTCTGACACTGTATGGGACACACGGGGACCTTCTCTGACAATTTTAGACACACTGTGACACTCTCTGATACTCCCTGAGAAGCACTGTGACACTCTCTGACAGACTGTGATGCACAGTGACACTCTCTGAAACACACTGTGATACTCTCCATCAGACTGTGACACACTGTGATACTCTCTGAGACACAATATGACACTCCCTGACAGACTGTGACACATTGAGACACTCTCTGAGACGGTCTGTGACACTCTCTGATCTTATCTGACACTCTGTGAGACACACTGTGACACTCTCAAAGACAGACTGTGACACTTTCTGACTCTCTCTGACACTGTCTAAGACACACTGTGACACTCTCTGACATTCTTTGAAAAACACTGTGACACTCTCTGACAGACTGTGACACACTCTGACACTGTATGGGACACACGGGGACCTTCTCTGACAATTTGAGACACACTGTGACACTCTCTGATACTCCCTGAAAAGCACTGTGACACTCTCTGACAGACTGTGATGCACAGTGACACTCTCTGAAACACACTGTGATACTCTCCATCAGACTGTGACACACTGTGATACTCTCTGAGACACAATATGACACTCCCTGACAGACTGTGACACATTGAGACACTCTCTGAGACGGTCTGTGACACTCTCTGATCTTATCTGACACTCTCTGAGACACACTGTGACATTCTCTGAAACACACTGTGACACTCTCTGACAGACTGTGCCACACTGTGACAAACTCTGACACTCACTGAGACACACTGGGGCACTCTCTGACTCCCTCTGACAATTTGAGACGCACTGTGACACTCTCTGATCCTATTTGACACTCTCTGAGACACACTGTGACACTCTCTAACAGATTGTGACACACTGTGACACTCTCAAAGACAGACAGTGACATTTTCTGACTCTCTCTGACACTCTTTGAGGCACACTGTGACACTCGCTGACAGACTGTGACAAACTGAGGCACTCTCAAAGACATACTGTGACACGTTCTAACTCTCACTGGCTCTCTGAGACACACTGTGACACTCTCTGAATCTCTCTGAGGCACACTGTGACAGTTTATGACTCCCTCTGACTCTCTGAGACACACTGTGACACTCACTGAGACACACCGTGACACTCTCTGACAGACTGTGACACTCTCTGACACCCTCATAGACACACTGTGACACTCTCTGATTCTATCTGACACTCTCTAAGACACACTGTGACACTCTCTAAGACACACTGTGACACTCTCTGACTCTCTCTGAGGCACACTGTGACACTTTCTGACTCCCTTTGACTCTCTGAGACACACTGTGACACTCTCTAAGATACACTGTGACACTTTCTGATTCTCTCTGACTCTCTGAGACACACTGTGACACTCACTGAGACGCACTGTGACACTCTCTGACAGACTGTGACACTCTCTGATTCTATCTGATACTCTCTGATACACACTGTGACACTCTCTGACCCTCTCTGAGACACACTGTGAGACTCTGTGCCACTCGCTGACTCTCTGAGACACATGCTGATTCTCTCTGACATTCTCTAAGGCAGAATGTGACACTTTATGACACTCTCTGAGGCACAGCAGGACACACTGTGACACTCTCTGACAGGTTGTGACAAACTGACATTCTCTGACTTTCTCTGACACTCTCTTAGACACACTGTGACACTCTCTGACTCTCTCTGTCACTCTCTGAGACACACTGTGTCACGCTCTGACAGACTGTGACAATTTCTGTGACACACTATGACACTCTCTGAACGACTGTGACACACTGAGACACTCTCAAAGACAGACTGTGACACTTTCTGACTCTCTCTGACACTCTCTGATCACACTGTGACACTCTCTGACAGACTTCGACACACTATGTGCAGCAAGGGGGCACAGTTGTTAGCACTGCTGCCTCACAGCGCCTGAGACCCAGGTTCAATTCCTGCCTCAGGCGACTGACTGTATGGAGTTTGCACGTTCTCCCCGTGTTTGCGTGGGTTTCCTCCGGGTGCTCCGGTTTCCTCCTACAGTCGAAAGATGTACAGGTCAGGTGAATTGGCCATGCTAAATTGCCCGTAGTGTTGGGCTAGGGGTAAATGTAGGGGTATGGGTGGGTTGTGCTTCGGTGGGTCGGTGTGGACTTGTTGGACCGAAGGGCCTGTTTCCACACTGTAATGTTATCTAATCTGCAATGTATTCTAAACACTGTGACACTTTCTGAGACACACTGTGACACTCTCTGACTCTCTCTGACACTTTGAGACGCACTGGGACACTCTCTGAGCCAATCTGACACTCTATAAGACACACTGTGACACTCTCTGAGACACACTGGGACACTCTCTGACGCCCTCTGACAATTTAAGACACGCTGTGACACACTCTGACACTCTCTGAGACACACTATGACACACTGTGACACTCTCAAAAACAGACTGTGACACTTTCTGACTCCCTCTGACACACTTTGAAATATAGTGTAACTTTCTCTGACAGACTGTGACAGACTGTGACACTCTCTGAGACAGACTGTGACACACGCTGAGACACACTGTGATACAGTCTGACTCTCTCTGACACTCTCTGAGGCACAGTATTACACACTATGACGCTCTCTGACTCACTCTGACACTCTCTGAGACACACTGTGACACTCTCTGAGAGACTATGACACTCTCCGACTCTCTCTGACATTTACTTAGATGAACTGTGACACTCGCTGACTCTCTCTGAAACTCATTGTGACACTCTCTGACAGTCTGTGACTCACTGTGACACACTCTGACACTCTCTGAGACAGACTGTGACACTCTCTGACTTTCTGAGACACACCGTGACATGCTTTGACTCTTTCTGAGACACACTGTGACACTCTGTGACACTCTCTGACACTCTGGAAAATACTGTGACACTCTCTGTCCCTCTCTGACACGCTCTGAGACACACTGTGACATTTATGACTCTCTCTCACACACTCTCTGAGACACATTGTGACACTCTCTGAGTCTCTCTGAGAAAAACTGTGACTCTCTCTGACACGCTGGGATCCACTGTGACGCTCTCTCACTCTCTCTGAGAAACACTGTAACACTCTCTGACAGACTGTGACAGACTGTGACACTTTCTGAGACACACGATGACACTCTCTGATGGATGGTGACACTCTCTGACTCGGGGTGACTTATTCTGAGACACTGTGACACTCTCTCAGACACACTGTGACACTCTCTGACTCTCTCTGATACTATCTTAGACACACTGTGACACTCTCTGAGGCACACTGTGCCACGCTCTTACAGACAGTGACACACTGTGACACATTCTGGGACACGCTATGACACTCTCTGACACACTGTGACATACTGTGACTCTCTCTGAGACACACTGTGACACTCTCTGACACACTGTGACACACTGTGACACTCTCTGAGACAGACTGTGACACTCTCTGACACACTGTGACACATTGGGACACTGTCTGAGACAGACTGTGACAATTTCTGACTCTCTGAATCTCTGAGACACACTGTGGCACTGCCTGACACTCTCTGAGACACACTGTGACATTCTCTGAGAGACTGTGACATGCTGTGACACTCTCTGACTCTCTCTGGAACACACTGTTACACTCTCTGACAGACTGTGACACATTGTGACACTCTGAGAGACAGACTGTGACACTTTCTGAATCTCCCTGTGTCTCTGACACACACTGTGAAAATTTCTGATCCTATCAGACACTCTATGAGGCACACTGTGACACTCTATGACAGACTGTGACACACTGTGACACTCTCTGACACTCTCTTAGACACACTGACACGCACTGTTCTTATCTAACACTCTCTGAGACGCACTGCAACACTCTCCCATCCTATCTGACACTCTCTGAGACACACTGTGACATTCTCTCACAGACTGTGACACTCTCTGAGCCCAATGCTGACATTCTCTGACACTCTCTGAGACACAGTATGACACACTGTGACACTTTCTGACTCTCTCTGAGACACTCTGCAATACACTGTAAGATTCTCTGACAGATTGTGTCTCACAGTGACACTCTCTGAGAAATTCTGTGACACTTTCTGACTCATTCTGACTCTCTGAGACACACTGTGACACTCTCTTAGACACACTGTGACCCTCTCTGACAATCTCTTAAACACACTGTGACATTCTCTGACTCTCTCTGACTCTCTCTAAGGTACACTGTGATACTCTCTGACAGACTGTGACACACTGAGACACTCTCAAAGACAGACTGTGACACTTTCTGACTCTATCTAACACTCTCTGAGGCACACTGTGGCACTCTCTGACAGACTGTGTCAAACTGAGGCACTCTCAAAGACAGACTGTAACACTTTCTGACTCTTTCTGACTCTATCTGAAATATACTGTAACCTTCTCTGACAGACTGTGACACACTGTGACACTCTCTGAGACAGACTGTGACACGTTCTAACTATCTCTGACTCTCTGAGACACACTGTGACACTCTGTGTGACACACTGTGACACCCTCATAGACACACTGTGACACTCTTTGATCCTATCTGGCATTCTCAGAGACACACTGTGACACTCTTTGACTCTCTCTGACACTTTGAGTCACACTGTGACACTCTCTGACACTCTCTGAGGCACAATGTGACACTCTCTGACAGACTGTGACGCACTGTGACACTCTCTGATCTTATCTGACACCCTCTGAGACACACAGTGACACTCTCTGACAGGCTGTGACACACTGTGACACTCTCTGACACTTTGAGACGCACTGTGACTCTCTCTGAATCTCACTGAAAGGCACTGTGATACTCTCTGAGACACACTGTGGCACTCCCTAACTCTCTCCAATAGGCATTGTGACAATCGCTGTAACACACTGTGACACTCTCTGAGACACACTGTGACACTGTCTGACTCTCTCTGAAACACACTGTGACACTCTCTGACACATGCTGAGACACACTGTGACACTCTCTGACACTCTCTCAAACACACTGTGACAAGCTCTGTCAGACTATGACACACTGTGACACACTCTGACACTCGCTGAGCCACACTGGGACACTCTGACAAGTTGAGATGCACTGTGACACTCTGTTATCCTATCTGAGACACACTGTTGCACTCTCAAAGACAGACTGTGACACTTTCTGACTCCCTCTGACTCACCCTAAAATATACTGTAGCCTACTCTGACAGAGTGTGACCCCCGGTGTCACTCTCTGAGACCGGCTCTGACACACTCTGACTCCCTGAGATACACTGTGATACAGTCTGACTCTCTGTGACACTCTATGAGACACAGTATGACACACTACGACACTCTCTGACTCACTCTGACACTCTCTGAGATACACTGTGACACTGTCTAGCAGACTGTGAACCTCTCTGAGACAAACTTTGACCATCTCTGACACTCTCTGAGACACACTGTGATACTCTCTGACAGACTGTGACACTCTATGACTCTCTCTGACACTTACGTAGACACACTCTGACACTCTCTGACTCTCTCGGATACTCTGGAAAACACTGTGACACTCTCTGTCCCTCTCTCACACTCTTTGAGAGACACTGTGACACTGACTGACTCTCTCTGTGACACACTGTGACTCTCTCTGACACTCTGAGATACCCTGTGACACTCTCTCACACTCTCTGAGAAACACGGTAATGCTCTCTGACAGACTGTGACACTTTCTGTGACACACGATGACACTCTCTAACCTACTGTGACACTCTCTGACACACGGTGACATTTTCTGCGACACTGTGATACTCTCTCAGAAACACTGTGTCACTTTCCGTCTCTCTCTGACTCCCTGAGACACACTGTGACACTCTCTGTCCAACTCTGACACTCTCTGTCTCTCTCTGAGACACACTGTCACTCTCTCTGAGGCACACTGTGACACTTTCTGACAGATTGTGACACACTGTGACACTCTCTGACCCGCTCTGACTTTCTCTGACTCTCTCTGAGGCACACTGTGACACTTTCTGACACACTGTGGCACACTGTGACACTCTCTGACTCTCTCTGACACTCTCTTAGACACACGGTAGCACTCTTTGAGACACACTGTGACACACTCCGATCTGCTCTGACTCTTTCTGAGAGGCACTGTGACACTCATCGACTCACTCTGACACTCTGTGAGGCACAGTATGACATACTGTGACACTCTCTGACTCTCTCTGGCACTCTCTGAGGCACAGTATGACATACTGTGACACTCTCTGATTCACTCTGACATCTCTGAGACACACTGTGAAACTCTCTCACAGACTGTGACACTCTCTGAGCCAAATGCTGACACTCTCTGACACTCTCTGAGACACCCTGTGAAACTCTCTCACAGACTGTGACACTCTCTGAGCCAAATGCTGACACTCTCTGACACTCTCTGAGACACAGTATGACACACTGTGACACTCTCTGACTCTCTCTGAGGCACTCTGCAATACACAGTAAGATTCTCTGACCGATTGTGTCTCACAGTGACACTCTCGGAGAAAAATTGTGACACTTTCTGGCTCTCTCTAACACTCTGAGACACACTGTGACACTCTCTTAGACTCACTGTGACCCTCTGTGACACTCTCTGAAAGACTGACACACTGAGACACTCTCAAAGACATACTCTGACACTTTCTGACATTCTGGGTCACTCTGAAATGTACTGTAGCCTTGTCTTACAGACAATGACACACTGTGACACTCTCTGAGACAGACTGTCTCTGAAACACGCTGTGACATTCTCTGAGAGATTGTGACACACTGTGACACACGCTGACACACCGGGACCCTGTCTGACAATTTGATTCACACTGTGACGCTCTCTGACACTCTCTGAGACACACTGTGCCACTCTCTTACCGACTGTGAAACACTGTGACACTCTCTGACTCTCTCGGAGACACACTGTCACACGCTCTCACAGACTGTGACCGTCTCTGAGGCAAATGCTGACACTCTATGAGACACAGTATGACACACTGTGACACTTTCTGACTCTCGCTGAGACACTCTGCAATAACACTGTAAGATTCTCTGACAGATTGTATCACACTGTGACACTCTCTGAGAAAAGCTGTGACACTTTCTGACTCTCTCTGGCACTCTGAGACGCACTGTGAAACTTTCTTAGACTCACTGTGACCCTCTGTGACACTCTCTGAAAGACTGTGACACACTGAGACACTCTGAAAGACGGACTGTGACACGTTCTGACTCTCTCTGACACTCGTTGAGGCACACTGTGACACTCTCTGACAGACTGTGACACAATGAGGCACTCTCAAAGACAGACTGTGACACTTTCTGACTCTCTCTGACTCTCTGAGACACACGTTGACACTCTCTGCGACACACTGTGACACTCTCTGACAGTGTGACACTCCCTGAGACACACTGTGACACTCTCAGACTCTCTCTTTGATACCCTCTGAGGCACAGCACGACACACTGTGACACTCTCTGACAGGTTGTGACAAACTGTGACATTCTCTGACACTCTCTTAGACACACTGTGACACTCTCTGACTCCCTCTGTCACTCTCTGAGACACACTGTGTCACGCTCTGACATACGGTGACATTTTATGAGACACTGTGACTCTATCTGAGACATACTCTGTCACTTTCTGTCTCTCTCTGATTCCTGGAGACACACTGTGACACTCTCTGACCCGCTCTGACACTCTCTGAGACAGACTGTGACACACACTGTGGCACTTTCTGACTTTCTCTGAGACACACTGTGATACAGTCTGCTCTATCATCCACTCTCTGAGGCACAGTATGACATACTGTGACACTCTCTGACTCACTCTGACATCTCTTAGACACCATGTGACACTCTCTCACAGACTGTGACACTCTCTGAGCCAAATGCTGACACTCTCTGACACTCTCTGAGACACACTGTAACACTCTCTCACAGACTGTGACCATCTCTGAATCCAATGCTGACACTCTCTGAGACACAGTATGACACACTGTGACACTTTCTGACTCTCTGAGACACTCTACAATACACTGTAAGATTCTCTAACAGATTGTGTCTCACAGTGACGCTCTCTAGAAAAACTGTGACACTTTCTGACTCTCTCTGCCACTCTGAGACACACTGTGACACTCTCTTATAATCACTGTGACCCTCTGTGACACCCTCTGAAAGACTGTGACACACTGAGACACTCTCAAAGACAGACTGTGACACTTTCTGACTCTCTCTGACACTGTCTAAGACACACTGTGACACTCTCTGACATTCTTTGAAAAACACTGTGACACTCTCTGACAGACTGTGACACACTCTGACACTGTATGGGACACACGGGGACCTTCTCTGACAATTTTAGACACACTGTGACACTCTCTGATACTCCCTGAGAAGCACTGTGACACTCTCTGACAGACTGTGATGCACAGTGACACTCTCTGAAACACACTGTGATACTCTCCATCAGACTGTGACACACTGTGATACTCTCTGAGACACAATATGACACTCCCTGACAGACTGTGACACATTGAGACACTCTCTGAGACGGTCTGTGACACTCTCTGATCTTATCTGACACTCTGTGAGACACACTGTGACACTCTCAAAGACAGACTGTGACACTTTCTGACTCTCTCTGACACTGTCTAAGACACACTGTGACACTCTCTGACATTCTTTGAAAAACACTGTGACACTCTCTGACAGACTGTGACACACTCTGACACTGTATGGGACACACGGGGACCTTCTCTGACAATTTGAGACACACTGTGACACTCTCTGATACTCCCTGAAAAGCACTGTGACACTCTCTGACAGACTGTGATGCACAGTGACACTCTCTGAAACACACTGTGATACTCTCCATCAGACTGTGACACACTGTGATACTCTCTGAGACACAATATGACACTCCCTGACAGACTGTGACACATTGAGACACTCTCTGAGACGGTCTGTGACACTCTCTGATCTTATCTGACACTCTCTGAGACACACTGTGACATTCTCTGAAACACACTGTGACACTCTCTGACAGACTGTGCCACACTGTGACAAACTCTGACACTCACTGAGACACACTGGGGCACTCTCTGACTCCCTCTGACAATTTGAGACGCACTGTGACACTCTCTGATCCTATTTGACACTCTCTGAGACACACTGTGACACTCTCTAACAGACTGTGACACACTGTGACACTCTCAAAGACAGACAGTGACATTTTCTGACTCTCTCTGACACTCTTTGAGGCACACTGTGACACTCGCTGACAGACTGTGACAAACTGAGGCACTCTCAAAGACATACTGTGACACGTTCTAACTCTCACTGGCTCTCTGAGACACACTGTGACACTCTCTGACTCTCTCTGAGGCACACTGTGACACTTTCTGACTCCCTTTGACTCTCTGAGACACACTGTGACACTCTCTAAGACACACTGTGACACTTTCTGATTCTCTCTGACTCTCTGAGACACACTGTGACACTCACTGAGACGCACTGTGACACTCTCTGACAGACTGTGACACTCTCTGATTCTATCTGATACTCTCTGATACACACTGTGACACTCTCTGACCCTCTCTGAGACACACTGTGAGACTCTGTGCCACTCGCTGACTCTCTGAGACACATGCTGATTCTCTCTGACATTCTCTAAGACAGAATGTGACACTTTATGACACTCTCTGAGGCACAGCAGGACACACTGTGACACTCTCTGACAGGTTGTGACAAACTGACATTCTCTGACTTTCTCTGACACTCTCTTAGACACACTGTGACACACTCTGACTCTCTCTGTCACTCTCTGAGACACACTGTGTCACGCTCTGACAGACTGTGACAATTTCTGTGACACACTATGACACTCTCTGAACGACTGTGACACACTGAGACACTCTCAAAGACAGACTGTGACACTTTCTGACTCTCTCTGACACTCTCTGATCACACTGTGACACTCTCTGACAGACTTCGACACACTATGTGCAGCAAGGGGGCACAGTTGTTAGCACTGCTGCCTCACAGCGCCTGAGACCCAGGTTCAATTCCTGCCTCAGGCGACTGACTGTATGGAGTTTGCACGTTCTCCCCGTGTTTGCGTGGGTTTCCTCCGGGTGCTCCGGTTTCCTCCTACAGTCGAAAGATGTACAGGTCAGGTGAATTGGCCATGCTAAATTGCCCGTAGTGTTGGGCTAGGGGTAAATGTAGGGGTATGGGTGGGTTGTGCTTCGGTGGGTCGGTGTGGACTTGTTGGACCGAAGGGCCTGTTTCCACACTGTAATGTTATCTAATCTGCAATGTATTCTAAACACTGTGACACTTTCTGAGACACACTGTGACACTCTCTGACTCTCTCTGACACTTTGAGACGCACTGGGACACTCTCTGAGCCAATCTGACACTCTATAAGACACACTGTGACACTCTCTGAGACACACTGGGACACTCTCTGACGCCCTCTGACAATTTAAGACACGCTGTGACACACTCTGACACTCTCTGAGACACACTATGACACACTGTGACACTCTCAAAAACAGACTGTGACACTTTCTGACTCCCTCTGACACACTTTGAAATATAGTGTAACTTTCTCTGACAGACTGTGACAGACTGTGACACTCTCTGAGACAGACTGTGACACACGCTGAGACACACTGTGATACAGTCTGACTCTCTCTGACACTCTCTGAGGCACAGTATTACACACTATGACGCTCTCTGACTCACTCTGACACTCTCTGAGACACACTGTGACACTCTCTGAGAGACTATGACACTCTCCGACTCTCTCTGACATTTACTTAGATGAACTGTGACACTCGCTGACTCTCTCTGAAACTCATTGTGACACTCTCTGACAGTCTGTGACTCACTGTGACACACTCTGACACTCTCTGAGACAGACTGTGACACTCTCTGACTTTCTGAGACACACCGTGACATGCTTTGACTCTTTCTGAGACACACTGTGACACTCTGTGACACTCTCTGACACTCTGGAAAATACTGTGACACTCTCTGTCCCTCTCTGACACGCTCTGAGACACACTGTGACATTTATGACTCTCTCTCACACACTCTCTGAGACACATTGTGACACTCTCTGAGTCTCTCTGAGAAAAACTGTGACTCTCTCTGACACGCTGGGATCCACTGTGACGCTCTCTCACTCTCTCTGAGAAACACTGTAACACTCTCTGACAGACTGTGACAGACTGTGACACTTTCTGAGACACACGATGACACTCTCTGATGGATGGTGACACTCTCTGACTCGGGGTGACTTATTCTGAGACACTGTGACACTCTCTCAGACACACTGTGACACTCTCTGACTCTCTCTGATACTATCTTAGACACACTGTGACACTCTCTGAGGCACACTGTGCCACGCTCTTACAGACAGTGACACACTGTGACACATTCTGGGACACGCTATGACACTCTCTGACACACTGTGACACACTGTGACTCTCTCTGAGACACACTGTGACACTCTCTGACACACTGTGACACACTGTGACACTCTCTGAGACAGACTGTGACACTCTCTGACACACTGTGACACATTGGGACACTGTCTGAGACAGACTGTGACAATTTCTGACTCTCTGAATCTCTGAGACACACTGTGGCACTGCCTGACACTCTCTGAGACACACTGTGACATTCTCTGAGAGACTGACATGCTGTGACACTCTCTGACTCTCTCTGGAACACACTGTTACACTCTCTGACAGACTGTGACACATTGTGACACTCTGAGAGACAGACTGTGACACTTTCTGAATCTCCCTGTGTCTCTGACACACACTGTGAAAATTTCTGATCCTATCAGACACTCTATGAGGCACACTGTGACACTCTATGACAGACTGTGACACACTGTGACACTCTCTGACACTCTCTTAGACACACTGACACGCACTGTTCTTATCTAACACTCTCTGAGACGCACTGCAACACTCTCCCATCCTATCTGACACTCTCTGAGACACACTGTGACATTCTCTCACAGACTGTGACACTCTCTGAGCCCAATGCTGACATTCTCTGACACTCTCTGAGACACAGTATGACACACTGTGACAATTTCTGACTCTCTCTGAGATACTCTGCAATACACTGTAAGATTCTCTGACAGATTGTGTCTCACAGTGACACTCTCTGAGAAATTCTGTGACACTTTCTGACTCATTCTAACTCTCTGAGACACACTGTGACACTCTCTTAGACACACTGTGACCCTCTCTGACAATCTCTTAAACACACTGTGACATTCTCTGACTCTCTCTGACTCTCTCTAAGGTACACTGTGATACTCTCTGACAGACTGTGACACACTGAGACACTCTCAAAGACAGACTGTGACACTTTCTGACTCTATCTAACACTCTCTGAGGCACACTGTGGCACTCTCTGACAGACTGTGTCAAACTGAGGCACTCTCAAAGACAGACTGTAACACTTTCTGACTCTTTCTGACTCTATCTGAAATATACTGTAACCTTCTCTGACAGACTGTGACACACTGTGACACACTGTGACACTCTCTGAGACAGACTGTGACACGTTCTAACTATCTCTGACTCTCTGAGACACACTGTGACACTCTGTGTGACACACTGTGACACCCTCATAGACACACTGTGACACTCTTTGATCCTATCTGGCATTCTCAGAGACACACTGTGACACTCTTTGACTCTCTCTGACACTTTGAGTCACACTGTGACACTCTCTGACACTCTCTGAGGCACAATGTGACACTCTCTGACAGACTGTGACGCACTGTGACACTCTCTGATCTTATCTGACACCCTCTGAGACACACAGTGACACTCTCTGACAGGCTGTGACACACTGTGACACTCTCTGACACTTTGAGACGCACTGTGACTCTCTCTGAATCTCACTGAAAGGCACTGTGATACTCTCTGAGACACACTGTGGCACTCCCTAACTCTCTCCAATAGGCATTGTGACAATCGCTGTAACACACTGTGACACTCTCTGAGACACACTGTGACACTGTCTGACTCTCTCTGAAACACACTGTGACACTCTCTGACACATGCTGAGACACACTGTGACACTCTCTGACACTCTCTCAAACACACTGTGACAAGCTCTGTCAGACTATGACACACTGTGACACACTCTGACACTCGCTGAGCCACACTGGGACACTCTGACAAGTTGAGATGCACTGTGACACTCTGTTATCCTATCTGAGACACACTGTTGCACTCTCAAAGACAGACTGTGACACTTTCTGACTCCCTCTGACTCACCCTAAAATATACTGTAGCCTACTCTGACAGAGTGTGACCCCCGGTGTCACTCTCTGAGACCGGCTCTGACACACTCTGACTCCCTGAGATACACTGTGATACAGTCTGACTCTCTGTGACACTCTATGAGACACAGTATGACACACTACGACACTCTCTGACTCACTCTGACACTCTCTGAGATACACTGTGACACTGTCTAGCAGACTGTGAACCTCTCTGAGACAAACTTTGACCATCTCTGACACTCTCTGAGACACACTGTGATACTCTCTGACAGACTGTGACACTCTATGACTCTCTCTGACACTTACGTAGACACACTCTGACACTCTCTGACTCTCTCGGATACTCTGGAAAACACTGTGACACTCTCTGTCCCTCTCTCACACTCTTTGAGAGACACTGTGACACTGACTGACTCTCTCTGTGACACACTGTGACTCTCTCTGACACTCTGAGATACCCTGTGACACTCTCTCACACTCTCTGAGAAACACGGTAATGCTCTCTGACAGACTGTGACACTTTCTGTGACACACGATGACACTCTCTAACCTACTGTGACACTCTCTGACACACGGTGACATTTTCTGCGACACTGTGATACTCTCTCAGAAACACTGTGTCACTTTCCGTCTCTCTCTGACTCCCTGAGACACACTGTGACACTCTCTGTCCAACTCTGACACTCTCTGTCTCTCTCTGAGACACACTGTCACTCTCTCTGAGGCACACTGTGACACTTTCTGACAGATTGTGACACACTGTGACACTCTCTGACCCGCTCTGACTTTCTCTGACTCTCTCTGAGGCACACTGTGACACTTTCTGACACACTGTGGCACACTGTGACACTCTCTGACTCTCTCTGACACTCTCTTAGACACACGGTAGCACTCTTTGAGACACACTGTGACACACTCCGATCTGCTCTGACTCTTTCTGAGAGGCACTGTGACACTCATCGACTCACTCTGACACTCTGTGAGGCACAGTATGACATACTGTGACACTCTCTGACTCTCTCTGGCACTCTCTGAGGCACAGTATGACATACTGTGACACTCTCTGATTCACTCTGACATCTCTGAGACACACTGTGAAACTCTCTCACAGACTGTGACACTCTCTGAGCCAAATGCTGACACTCTCTGACACTCTCTGAGACACCCTGTGAAACTCTCTCACAGACTGTGACACTCTCTGAGCCAAATGCTGACACTCTCTGACACTCTCTGAGACACAGTATGACACACTGTGACACTCTCTGACTCTCTCTGAGGCACTCTGCAATACACAGTAAGATTCTCTGACCGATTGTGTCTCACAGTGACACTCTCGGAGAAAAATTGTGACACTTTCTGGCTCTCTCTAACACTCTGAGACACACTGTGACACTCTCTTAGACTCACTGTGACCCTCTGTGACACTCTCTGAAAGACTGACACACTGAGACACTCTCAAAGACATACTCTGACACTTTCTGACATTCTGGGTCACTCTGAAATGTACTGTAGCCTTGTCTTACAGACAATGACACACTGTGACACTCTCTGAGACAGACTGTCTCTGAAACACGCTGTGACATTCTCTGAGAGATTGTGACACACTGTGACACACGCTGACACACCGGGACCCTGTCTGACAATTTGATTCACACTGTGACGCTCTCTGACACTCTCTGAGACACACTGTGCCACTCTCTTACCGACTGTGAAACACTGTGACACTCTCTGACTCTCTCGGAGACACACTGTCACACGCTCTCACAGACTGTGACCGTCTCTGAGGCAAATGCTGACACTCTATGAGACACAGTATGACACACTGTGACACTTTCTGACTCTCGCTGAGACACTCTGCAATAACACTGTAAGATTCTCTGACAGATTGTATCACACTGTGACACTCTCTGAGAAAAGCTGTGACACTTTCTGACTCTCTCTGGCACTCTGAGACGCACTGTGAAACTTTCTTAGACTCACTGTGACCCTCTGTGACACTCTCTGAAAGACTGTGACACACTGAGACACTCTGAAAGACGGACTGTGACACGTTCTGACTCTCTCTGACACTCGTTGAGGCACACTGTGACATTCTCTGACAGACTGTGACACTTCTGACCCTTTCTGACTCACTCCGAAATATACTGTAACCTTCTCTGACAGACTGTGACACATTGTCACACTCTCTGAGACAGACTGTGACACGTCCGACACTCTCTGACTCACTGAGACACACTGTGACACTCTCTGACAGACTGTAACACTTCTGACTCTCTCTGACTCATTCCGAAATATACTGTAACGTTCTCTGACAGAGTTGACACACTGTGACACTCTCAGAGACAGACTGTGACAAGTTCCGACTCTCTCTGTCTCTCTGAGACGCGCTGTGACTCTCTCTTAGAGACACTGTGACTCTCTCTGACTCTCTCTGACACTCTCTGAGGCAGATTGAAACACTCTCTGAAACACACTGTAACACTCTCTAACAGACTGTGAATCTCTCTGACACACTCTGCGGCACACTGTGACACGCACTGACAGACTCTGACACACTGTGACACTCTCTGACCCTCTCTGAGAGCGACTGTGACACTCTCTGACTCTCCCTGACACTCTCTGAGGCACAGCACGACATCTGTGACCCTCTCTGACAGATTGTGACAAACTGTGACACTCTCTGACTTTATCTAACACTCTCTTCGGCACACTGTGACACTCTTTGACTCTCTCTGAGACACTCTGTGACACTTTCTGAGTCATTCTGTCACTCAGACACCCTCTCAGAGACAAACACTGACACACTCTGACACTCTCTGAGACACAGTAGGACTCACTGTGACATTCTCTGACTCTCTGACACACTCTGAAATACATGTAACATTTTCTGACAGATTTTAACACACTGTGACACTCTATGAGATGGACTGTAACACGTTCTGACTCTCTGACTCTCTAAGACACACTATGACTCTCTCTGAGACACACTGTGACTCTCTGTGACACTCTCTTAAACACGCTGTGATAACCTCTGACTCTCTCTGACACTCTCTATGGCACACTGTGACACCCTCAAAGACAGACTGCGACTCTCTGACTCTCTGAGACACACTGTGACACTCGCTGACACTCACTCTGACACTCTCTGACAGACTGTGACACACTGTGACACTCTCTTGCTCTCTCTGACACTCTCTTAGACACACTGCGACACTCTCTGATCCTATCTGACACTCTCTGAGACACACTGTGACACTCTCTGATCCTATCTGACACTCTCTGAGACACACTGCGACACTCTCTGCCAGACTGTGACACACTGTGACACTCTCTGGCTCTCTCTGACACTCTCTGAGACACACTGTGACATTCTCTGTCAGACTGTGACATGCTATGACACTCTCTGACTCTCTCTGGAACACACTGTTACACTCTCTGACAGACTGTGACACATTGAGACACTCTCTGACAGACTGTGACACACTGTGACACTCTCTCATCCTACCTGAAACTCTCTGAGACGCATTGTGACACTCTCTGATCTTACCTGACACTCTCTGAGGCACACTGTGACACTCCCTGACTCTCTGAGACACACCGGGACACTCTCTGACTCTCTGAGACACATGCTGATTCTCTTTGACACTCTCTGAGACAGACTGTGACACGTTCCGACTCTCTCTGACTCTCTGAGACACGCTGTGACTCTCACTTAGACACACCGTGACTCTCTCTGACACTCTCTGAAACACACTGTGACACTCTCTGACTCTCTCAGACACTCTCGTAAACACACTGTGACACTCTCTGACTCTCTCTGACCCTCTCTGAGGCAGATTGAGACACTCTCTGAAACACACTGTAACACTCTCTAACAGACTGTGAAACTCTCTGACACACTCTGTGGCACACTGTGACATGCTCGGACAGACTCTGACACACTGTGACACTCTCTGACCCTCTCTATACCGACTGTAACACTCTCTGACTCTCCCTGATACTCTCGGAGGCACAGCACGACATCTGTGACCCTCTCTGACATATTATGACAAATTGTGACACTCTCTGACTTTATCTGACACTCTCTTAGGCACACTGTGACACTCTGTGACACTCTACTAGGCACACTGTGACACTCTTTGACTCTCTCTGAGACACTCTGTGACACTTTCTGATTCATTCTGTCACTCAGAGACCCTCTCAGAGACAAACACTGACACACTCTGACACTCTCTGAGACACAGTAGGACTCACTGTGACACTCTCTGAATCTCTGACACACTCTGAAATACATGTAACCTTCTCTGACAGACTTTGACACACTGTGACACTCTATGAGACGGACTGTAACACGTTCTTACTATCTGAGACACACTATGACTCTGAGACACACTGTGACTATCTCTGACACTCTCTTAAACACACTGTGATACTCTCTGACTCTCTATGACACACTGTGATACTCTCAAAGACAGACTGCGACTCTCTGACTCTCTGAGACACACTGTGGCACTCGCAGAGACTCACTCTGACACTCTCTGACAGACTGTGACACACTGTGACACTCTCTGGCTCTCTCTGACATTCTTAGACACACTGTGACACTCCCTGATCCTACCTGAAACTCTCTGAGACACACTGTGACACTCTCTGATCTTACCTGACACTCTCTGAGACACACTGTGACACTCTCTGACAGACTGTGACACACTGTGACACTCTCTGGCTCTCTATGACACTCTCTGAGACACACTGTGACACTCTCTGATCTTACCTGACACTCTCTTAGACACACTGTGACACTCTCTTAGACACACTGTGACACTCTCTGGCTCTCTATGACTCTCTCTGAGACACACTGTGACACTCTCTGATATTTCCTGACACTCTCTTAGACACACTGTGACACTCTCTTAGACACACTGTGACACTCTCTGACAGACTGGTACACACTCTGTCAATCTCTGGGCCACATTGTGACACTCTCTGACATTCTTTCAAACACACTGTTACACTCTCTGACACACTGTGACACACTGTGACACTCTCTAACTCTCTCTGAAAAACACTGTGACACTATCTGACAGACTGTGACACTCTCTTAGGCACAATGATACACTCTCTGACAGGCTGTGACACACTGTGACACTCTCTGACACTTTGAGACGCACTGTGACACTCTCTAATCCTATCTGACAATCTCAGAGACACACTGTGACACTCCTTGACTCTCTCTGACACTTTTAGACACACTGTGACACTCGCTGACACTCTCTGAGACACATTGTGACACTCTCCAACTCTCTCCGAAAGGCACTGTGACACTCTCTAAAACACACTGTGGCACTCTCTGAGGCACGCTGTGACACTCTCTGACAGACTGTGATTCAGTGTGACACTCTCTGATGCTATCTGACACTCTCTGAGACGAATTGTGACACTCTCTGATCTTACCTGACACTCTCTGAGGCACACTGTGACACTCTCTGACTCTCTGGGACACACTGTGACACTCTCTGACACTCTCTGAGACACACTGTGAGACACTGTGACACTCGCTGACTCTCTGAGACACATGCTGATTCTCTCTGACTCTCTCTGAGACAGAATGTGACACTCTCTGACACGCTCTGAGGCACAGCACGACACACTGTGACACTGTCTGACAGGTTGTGACAAACTGTGCCATTCTCTGACTTTCTCTGACACTCTCTGAAACACACTGTGACACTCTCTGACTCTCTCTGTCACTCTCTGAGATACACTTTGTCACGCTCTGACAGACTGTGACAATTTCTGTGACACACTATGACACTCTCTGAACGATCGTGACACACTGAGACACTCTCAAAGACAGACTGTGACACTTTCTGACACTCTCTGACTCACTCTGAAATAAACTGTAACCTTCTCTGACAGACTGTGACACACTGTGACACTCTCTGAGACAGACTGTGACACTTTCTGACTCTCTCTGAAACACACTGTGACACTCTCTGAGAGACTGTGACACTCTGTGATACTCTATGAGACTCTCTGAGACACATTGGGACCCTCTCTGACAATTTGAGACGCACTGTGACACTCTCTGATAGACTGTGACACACTCTGACACACTCTGTCACTCTCTGACACACACTATGATACTCTCTGACATTCTTTGAAACACACTGTTACAATCTATGACACTCTCTGAGACACACTGTGACACTCTGACAAGCACTGTGACACTCTCTGACACACTGTGACACACTGTGACACTCTCTAACTCTCTGAAAAGCACTGTGACAATCTCTGACAGACTGTGACAAACTGTGACACTCTCCGAGGCACAATGTGACACTCTCTGACAGACTGTGACACACTGAGGCACTCTCTGATACGCACTGTGACACTCTCTGATCTTATCTGACACTCTCTTAGACACAACGGGATACTCTCTGAAACCCACTGTAACACACTCTAACAGACTGTGAAACTCTCTGACACACTCTGTGGCAAACTGTGACACGCTCTAACAGACTGTGAAACTCTCTGACCCTCTCTGACACCGATTGTGAAACTCTATGACGCACCCTGACAGTCTCTGAGGCACAGCACGACATCTGTGACCCTCTCTGACAGATTGTGACACACTGTGACACTCTCTGACCCTCTCTGAGACCGACTGTAACACTCTCTGATTCTCCCTGACACTCTCTGAGGCACAGCAGGACATCTGTGACCCCCTCTGACAGATTGTGACAAACTGTGACACTCTCTGACTCTCTCTGACTCACTCCGAAATATACTGACACCTTCTCTGACAGGCTGTGACACACTGTGATACTCTCAGAGACCGACTGTGACACGTTCCGACTCTCTCTGACTCTGAGACACGCTGAGACTCTCTTTTAGACACACTGTGACTCTCTCTGACACTCTCTTAAACACACTGTGACACGCTCTGACACTCTCTGTGGCACACTGTGACACTCTCAAAGACAGACTGTGACTCCCTCTCCGACTCTCTGAGACACACTGTGACACTCACTGAGACTCACTGAGACTCACTCTGACACTCTCTGACAGACTGTGACACTATGACTCTCGCTGAGACTCTCTTAGACACACTGTCACACTCGCTGACTCTCTCTGACACTTTTATACGCACTGTGACACTCTCTGATCCTATCTGGCACTCTCTGAAACACATGGTGACACTCTCTGACTCTCTCTGAAACACACTGTGACTCGCTCTGAGACACCCTGTGACTCGATCTGACTCTCTCTGAAACACACTGTGACTCGCTCTGAGACACCCTGTGACTCGATCTGACTCTCTCTTAAACACACTGTGACTCGCTCTGACAGACTGTGACTCACTGTGTCACTCTCTGACACTTTCCGAGACACACTGTTACACTTTCTGACTCTCTCTGACTCTCTGAGACACACTGTGACTCTCTCTGACACTTTGAGACGCACTGTGACACTCTCTAATCCTATCTGACAATCTCAGAGACACACTGTGACACTCCTTGACTCTCTCTGATACTCATAGACACACTGTGACACTCGCTGATACTCTCTGAGACACACTGTGACACTCTCCAACTATCTCCGAAAGGCACTGTGACACTCTCTGAAACACACTGTGGCACTCTCTGAGACACGCTGTGACACTCTCTGACAGACTGTGACTCACTGTGACACTCTCTGAAGGTATCTGACTCTCTCTGAGACAGAATGTGACGCTCTCTGATCTTACCTGACACTCTCTGAGGCACACTGTGACACTCTCTGACTCTCTGAAACACACTGTGACACTCTCTGACTCTCTCTGTCACTCTCTGGGATACACTGTGTCACGCTCTGACAGACTGTGACAATTTCTGTGACACACTATGACACTCTCTGAACGATCGCGACACACTGAGACACTCTCAAAGACAGACTGTGACACTTTCTGACACTCTCTGACTCACTCTGAAATAAACTGTAACCTTCTCTGACAGACTGTGACACACTGTGACACTCTCTGAGACAGACTGTGACACTTTCTGACTCTTTCTGAAACACACTGTGACACTCTCTGAGAGACTGTGACACTCTGTGATACTCTATGGGACTCTATGAGACTCTCTGAGACACATTGGGACCCTCTCTGACAAGTTGAGACGCACTGTGACACTCTCTGATAGACTGTGACACACTCTGACACACTCCGTCACTCTCTGACACACACTGTGACACTCTCTGACATTCTTTTAAACACACTGTTACAATCCATGACACACTGTGACACACTGTGACACTCTCCGAGACACACTGTGATACTCTGACAAGCACTGTGACAATCTCTGACAGACTGTGACAAACTGTGACACTCTCTGAGGCACAATGTGACACTCTCTGACAGACTGTGACACACTGAGACACTATCTGATACGCACTGTGACACTCTCTGATCTTATCTGACACTCTCTGAGACACAACGTGACACTCTCTGAAACCCACTGTAACACACTCTAACAGAATGTGAAACTCTATGACAGCACTCTGTGGCAAACTGTGACACGCTCTGACAGACTGTGAAACTCTCTGACCCTCTCTGACACCGACTGTAACACTCTCTGACGCACCCTGACAGTCTCTGAGGCACAGCACGACATCTGTGACCCTCTCTGACAGATTGTGACACACTGTGACACTCTCTGACCCTCTCTGAGACCGACTGTAACACTCTCGGATTCTCCCTGACACTCTCTGAGGCACAGCACGACATCTGTGACCCCCTCTGACAGATTGTGACAAACTGTGACACTCTCTGACTCTCTCTGACTCACTCCGAAATATACTGACACCTTCTCTGACAGGCTGTGACACACTGTGATACTCTCAGAGACCGACTGTGACACGTTCCGACTCTCTCTGACTCTGAGACACGCTGAGACTCTCTCTTGGGCACACTGTGACTCTCTCTGACACTCTCTTAAACACACTGTGACACGCTCTGACACTCTCTGTGGCACACTGTGACACTCTCAAAGACAGACTTTGACTCTCTCTGACTCTCTGAGACACACTGTGACACTCACTGAGACTCACTGAGACTCACTGTGACACTCTCTGACAGACTGTGACACTATGACTCTCGCTGAGACTCTCTTAGACACACTGTCACACTCGCTGACTCTCTCTGACACTTTTATACGCACTGTGACACTCTCTGATCCTATCTGGCACTCTCTGAAACACATGGTGACACTCTCTGACTCTCTCTGAAACACACTGTGACTCGCTCTGAGACACCCTGTGACTCGATCTGACTCTCTCTTAAACACACTGTGACTCGCTCTGACAGACTGTGACTCACTTTGTCACTCTCTGACACTTTCTGAGACACACTGTTACACTTTTTGACTCTCTCTGACTCTCTGAGACACATTGTTACACTCTCTGACACTTTGAGACGCACTGTGACACTCTAATCCTATCTGACAATCTCAGAGACACACTGTGACACTCCTTGACTCTCTCTGATACTCTTAGACACACTGTGACACTCGCTGACACTCTCTGAGACACACTGTGACACTCTCCAACTCTCTCCGAAATGCATTGTGACACTCTCTAAATCACACTGTGGCACTCTCTGAGACACGCTGTGACACTCTCTGACAGACAGTGACTCACTGTGACACTCTCTGAAGGTATCTGATTCTCTCTGCGACGCATTGTGACACTCTCTGATCTTGCCTGACACTCTCTGAGGCACACTGTGACGCTCTCTGACTCTCTGAGACACACTGTGACACTCTCTGAGACACACTGTGACACTCTGTGACAGACTGTGACACACTGTGTGACACTGTGACTCTCTCTGACTCTCTCTGACACTCTCTGAGGCAGATTGAAACACTCTCTGAAACACACTGTAACACTCTCTAACAGACTGTGAATCTCTCTGACACACTCTGCGGCACACTGTGACACGCACTGACAGACTCTGACACACTGTGACACGCTCTGACCCTCTCTGAGACTCTCCCTGACACTCTCTGAGGGACAGCACGACATCTGTGACCCTCTCTGACAGATTGTGACAAACTGTGACACTCTCTGACTTTATCTGACACTCTCTTCGGCACACTGTGACACTCTCTGACTCTGCCTGAGACACTCTGTGACACTCTCTGACTTTCTCTGGCACTCTCTTAGGCACACTGTGACACTCTTTGACTCTCTCTGAGACACTCTGTGACACTTTCTGAGTCATTCTGTCACTCAGAGACCCTCTCAGAGACAAACACTGACACACTCTGACACTCTCTGAGACACAGTAGGACTCACTGTGACACTCTCTGACTCTCTGACACACTCTGAAATACATGTAACATTTACTGACAGATTTTAACACACTGTGACACTCTATGAGATGGACTGTAACACGTTCTGACTCTCTGACTCTCTGAGACATACTATGACTCTCTCTGAGACACACTGTGACTCTCTCTGACACTCTCTTAAACACGCTGTGATACTCTCTGACTCTCTCTGACACTCTCTATGGCACACTGTGACACCCTCAAAGACAGACTGCGACTCTCTGACTCTCTGAGACACACTGTGACACTCGCTGACACTCACTCTGACACTCTCTGACACACTGTGACACTCTCTTGCTCTCTCTGACACTCTCTTAGACACACTGTGACACTCTCTGATCCTATCTGACACTCTCTGAGACACACTGTGACACTCTCTGATCCTATCTGACACTCTCTGAGACACACTGCGACACTCTCTGCCAGACTGTGAAACACTGTGACACTCTCTGGCTCTCTCTGACACTCTCTGAGACACACTGTGACATTCTCTGTCAGACTGTGACATGCTATGACACTCTCTGACTCTCTCTGGAACAAACTGTTACACTCTCTGACAGACTGTGACACATTGTGACACTCTCTGACAGACTGTGACACACTGTGACACTCTCTGGCTCTCTCTGACACTCTCTTAGACACACTGTGACACTCTCTGATCCTACCTGAAACTCTCTGAGACGCATTGTGACACTCTCTGATCTTACCTGACACTCTCTTAGGCACACTGTGACACTCTCTGACTCTCTGAGACACACCGTGACACTCTATGACACTCTCTGAGACACACTGTGACACTCTGTGACAGACTGTGACACACTGTGACACTCTCTGACTCTCTGAGACACATGCTGATTCTCTCTGAGACTCTCTGAGACAGAATGTGACACTCTTTGACACTCTCTGAGGCAGAGTACGACACACTGTGACACTCTTTGACAGGTTGTGACAAACTGTAACATTCTCTGACTTTCTCTGTCACTCTCTGAGACACACTGTGACACTCTTTGACAGGTTGTGAGAAACTGTAACATTCTCTGACTTTCTCTGTCACTCTCTGAGGCACACTGTGACACTCTCTGACAGACTGTGACACTTCTGACCCTCTCTGACTCACTCCGAAATATACTGTAACCTTCTCTGACAGACCGTGACACATTGTGACACACTCTGAGACAGACTGTGACACGTCCGACTCTCTCTGACTCTCTGAGACACACTGTGACGCTCTCTGACAGACTGTAACACTTCTGACTCTCTCTGACTCATTCTGAAATATACTGTAACCTTCTCTGACAGACTTGACACACTGTGACACTCTCTGAGACAGACTGTGACACGTTCCGACTCTCTCTGACTCTCTGAGACACGCTGTGACTCTCACTTAGACACACCGTGACTCTCTCTGACACTCTCTTAAACACACTGTGACACTCTCTGACTCTCTCTGACACTCTCTGAGGCAGATTGAGACACTCTCTGAAACACACTGTAACACTCTCTAACAGACTGTGAAACACTCTGACACACTCTGCGGCACACTGTGACACGCTCTGACAGACTCTAACACACTGTGACACTCTCTGACCCTCTCTGATACGGACTGTAACACTCTCTGACTCTCCCTGACACTCTCGGAGGCACAGCACGACATCTGTGACCCTCTCAGACATATTATGACAAATTGTGACACTCTCTGACTTTATCTGACACTCTCTTAGGCACACTGTGACACTCTGTGACACTCTCCTAGGCACACTGTGACACTCTTTGACTCTCTCTGAGACACTCTGTGACACTTTCTGAGTCATTCTGTCACTCAGAGACCCTCTCAGAGACAAACACTGACACACTCTGACACTCTCTGAGACACAGTAGGACTCACTGTGACACTCTCTGACTCTCTGACACACTCTGAAATACATGTAACCTTTTCTGACAGACTTTGACACACTGTGACACTCTATGAGACGGACTGTAACACGTTCTGACTCTCTGAGACACACTATGACTCTGAGACACATTGTGACTCTCTCTGACACTCTGTTAAACACACTCTGATACTCTCTGACTCTCTATGGCACACTGTGACACTCTCAAAGACAGACTGCGACTCTCTGACTCTCTGAGACACACTGTGACACTCGCTGAGACTCACTCTGACACTCTCTGACAGACTGTGACACACTGTGACACTCTCTGGCTCTCTATGACACTCTCTGAGACACGCTGTGACTCTCTCTGATATTACCTGACACTGTCTTAGACACACTGTGACACACTCTTAGGCACACTGTGACACTCTCTGACAGACTGTGACACACTGTGTCACTCTCTGGGACACATTGTGACACTCTCTGACATTCTTTCAAACACACTGTTACACTATCTGACACACTGTGACACACTGTGACCCTCTCTAACTCTCTCTGAAAAACACTGTGACACTCTCTGACAGAGTGTGACACTCTCTGAGGCACAATGTTACACTCTCTGACAGGCTGTGACACACTGTGACACTCTCTGACACTTTGAGACGCACTGTGACACTCTCTAATCCTATCTGACAATCTCAGAGACACACTGTGACACTCCTTGACTCTCTCTGACACTTTTAGACACACTGTGACACTCGCTGACAATCTCTGAGATACACTGTGACACTCTCCAACTCTCTCCGAAAGGCACTGTGACACTCTCTAAAACGCAATGTGGGACTCTCTGAGACACGCTGTGACACTTTCTGACAGACTGTGATTCAGTGTGACACTCTCTGATGCTATCTGACACTCTCTGAGACGAATTGTGACACTCTCTGATCTTACCCGACACTCTCTGAGGCACACTGTGACACTCTCTGACTCTCTGAGACACACTGTGACACTGTCTGAGACACACTGTGACATTCTGTGACAGACTGTGACACACTGTGACACTCTCTGACTCTCTGGGACACACTGTGACACTCTCTGACACTCTCTGAGACACACTGTGAGACACTGTGACACTCGCTGACTCTCTGAGACACATGCTGATTCTCTCTGACTCTCTCTGAGACAGAATGTGACACTCTCTGACACGCTCTGAGGCACAGCACGACACACAGTGACACTGTCTGACAGTTTGTGACAAACTGTGCCATTCTCTGACTTTCTCTGACACTCTCTGAAACACACTGTGACACTCTCTGACTCTATCTGTCACTCTCTAGGATACACTGTGTCACGCTCTGACAGACTGTGACAATTTCTGTGACACACTATGACACTCTCTGAAAGATCGTGACACACTGAAACATTCTCAAAGACAGACTGTGACTCTTTCTGACTCTCTCGAACTCACTCTGAAATATACAGTGACCTTCTCTGACAGACTGTGACACACTGTGATACTCTCTGAGACAGACTGTGACACTTTCTGACTCTCTCTGAAACACACTGTGACACTCTCTGAGAGACTGTGACACTCTGTGATACACTATGAGACTCTATGAGACTCTCTGAGACACATTGGGACCCTCTCTGACAATTTGAGACGCACAGTGACACTCTCTGATAGACTGTGACACACTCTGACACACTCTGTCACTCTCTGACACACTGTGACACACTGTGACACTCTCTAACTCTCTGAAAAGCACTGTGACAATCTCTGACAGACTGTGACAAACTGTGACACTCTCTGAGGCACAATGTGACACTCTCTGGCTCTCTCTGACTCACTCCGAAATATACTGACACCTTCTCTGACAGACTGTGACACACTGTGATTCTCTCAGAGACCGACTGTGAGACGTTCCGACTCTCTCTGACTCTGAGACACGCTGAGACTCTCTCTTAGACACACTGTGACTCTCTCTGACACTCTCTTAAACACACTGTGCCACGCTCTGACACTCTCTGTGGCACACTGTGACACTCTCAAAGACAGACTGTGACTCTCTCTGACTCTCTGAGACACACTGTGACCCTCACTGAGACTCACTGAGACTCACTGTGACACTCTCTGACAGACTGTGACACTATGACTCTCACTAAGACTCTCTTAGACACACTGTCACACTCGCTGACTCTCTCTGACACTTTTATACGCACTGTGACACTCTCTGATCCTATCTGACTCTCTCTGAAACACACTGTGACTCGCTCTGACAGACTGTGACTCACTGTGTCACTCTCTGACACTTTCTGAGACACACTGTTACACTTTCTGACTCTCTCTGACTCTCTGAGACACACTGTGACACTCTCTGAGACACACAGTGACACTCTCTGACCCTCTCTGAGACCGACTGTGTGTCTCTCTCTCACTCTCTCTGACACTCTCTGAGGCACTGCACGACACACTGTGACCCTCTCTGACTTTCTCTGACACGCTCTTAGGCACACTGCGATACTCTCTGACTCTCTCTGACCCTCTCTGAGACACACTGTGACACTCTCTGTCCCTCTCTGACACTTTGAGACGCACTGTGACACTCTATGATCCTAGCTGACACTCTCTGAAACACATTGTGACACTATCTGACTCTCTCTGAAACACACTGTGACACTCTCTAACAGACTGTGACACTCTCTGACCCACTCTGAGGCACACTGTGACTCGCTCTGACAGACTGTGACACACTCTGTCACTCTCTAACACTTTCTGAGACACACTGTTACACTTTCTGACTCTCTCTGACTCTCTGAGACACACAGTGACACTCTCTGAGACACACTGTGACACTTTCTGACTCTCTCTGACTCTGAGACACACTGTGACACTCTCTGACCCTCTCTGAGACCGACTGTGCCTCTCTCTCTCTCTCTCTCTCTCACTCCCTCTGACACTCTCTGAGGCACAGCATGGCACTCTCTGACTTTCTCTGACACGCTCTTAGGCACACTGTGATACTCTCTGACTCTCTCTGACCCTCTCTGAGACACATTGTGACTCTTTCTGAGTTATTCTGTCACTCTCTGAAACACACTATGACACTCTCTCACAGACTGTGACCCTCTCTGAGACAAATGCTGACCCTCTCGGACACACTCTGAGACAAAGTACGACTCACTGTGACACTCTCTGATTCTCTCTGACAAACTCTGAAATACACATAATCTTTTCTGACGGACTGTGACACTATGTTACACTCTCTGAAACACATTGTGACACACTGTGACATTCGCTGACTATCTCTGACTCTCTCCGAGGCACATTGTGACACTCTCTGACCCTCTCTGAGACAGACTGTGACCCTTTCTGACTGAATGTGACATTCTCTGACAGATTGTTACACTCTCTGTGACACACTGTGATACTCTCTGACACACTGTTACATTCTCTGACCCTCTCTGACACTCTCTGAAACACACTGTGGCACTCTGACAGAATGTGACAAACTGAAACTGTCTGTAACTCTCTGAGACACGCTGTGACACTCTCTGAATCTCTTTGACACTCTCTGACACACTGTGAAACTCTCTGAATGACTCTAACAGATTGTGACATTTTCTGTGACACACTATGACACTCTTTGACAGACTGTGACTCTCTCTGACACACGGTGACATATTCTGAGGCACTGTGACACTCTCTGATACACACTATGACACTTTCACTATCTCTCTGACTCCCTGAGACACACTGTGCCACTCGCTGACAGACAGCGACACTCTCTGACTGACTGTGACACTCTGACACACGGTGACATTCTCTGAGAAACACTGTGACACTCTCTGAGACACACTGTGACACATTCTGATGCGCTCTGATGCTCTCTTAGACACAGTGTGACACTCCCTGACCCTCTCTGACACTCTCTAAGACACGCTGTGACACTCTCTGACAGACTCTGACATTATCTGAGACACACAGTGGCAACCTCTGACCCTGTCTGAGACAGACTGTGAAACTCTCTCCCTCTCTCTGACACTCTCTGAGGCAGATCACGGTACACTGTGACACTCTCTGTCAGATTGTGATAAACTGTGACACTTTCTGACTTTCTCTGGCACTCTCTGAGACACACTGTGACACTCTCTGTCTCTCTCTGACACTTTGAGACGCACTGTGACACTCTATGATCCTAGCTGACACTCTCTGAAACACATTGTGACACTATCTGACTCTCTCTGAAACACACTGTGACACTCTCTAACAGACTGTGACACTCTCTGACCCACTCTGAGGCACACTGTGACTCGCTCTGACAGACTGTGACACACTCTGTCACTCTCTAACACTTTCTGAGACACACTGTTACACTTTCTGACTCTCTCTGACTCTCTGAGACACACAGTGACACTCTCTGAGACACGCTGTGACACTTTCTGACTCTCTCTGACTCTGAGACACACTGTGACACTCTCTGACCCTCTCTGAGACCGACTGTGCCTCTCTCTCTCTCTCTCTCTCTCACTCCCTCTGACACTCTCTGAGGCACAGCATGGTACTCTCTGACTTTCTCTGACACGCTCTTAGGCACACTGTGATACTCTCTGACTCTCTCTGACCCTCTCTGAGACACATTGTGACTCTTTCTGAGTTATTCTGTCACTCTCTGAAACACACTATGACACTCTCTCACAGACTGTGACCCTCTCTGAGACAAATGCTGACCCTCTCGGACACACTCTGAGACAAAGTACGACTCACTGTGACACTCTCTGATTCTCTCTGACAAACTCTGAAATACACATAATCTTTTCTGACGGACTGTGACACTATGTTGCACTCTCTGAAACACACTGTGACACACTGTGACATTCGCTGACTATCTCTGACTCTCTCCGAGGCACATTGTGACACTCTCTGACCCTCTCTGAGACAGACTGTGACCCTTTCTGACTGAATGTGACATTCTCTGACAGATTGTTACACTCTCTGTGACACACTGTGATACTCTCTGACACACTGTTACATTCTCTGACCCTCTCTGACACTCTCTGAAACACACTGTGGCACTCTGACAGAATGTGACAAACTGAAACTGTCTGTAACTCTCTGAGACACGCTGTGACACTCTCTGAATCTCTTTGACACTCTCTGACACACTGTGAAACTCTCTGAATGACTCTAACAGATTGTGACATTTTCTGTGACACACTATGACACTCTTTGACAGACTGTGACTCTCTCTGACACACGGTGACATATTCTGAGGCACTGTGACACTCTCTGATACACACTATGACACTTTCACTATCTCTCTGACTCCCTGAGACACACTGTGCCACTCGCTGACAGACAGCGACACTCTCTGACTGACTGTGACACTCTGACACACGGTGACATTCTCTGAGAAACACTGTGACACTCTCTGATACACACTATGACACTTTCACTATCTCTCTGACTCCCTGAGACACACTGTGCCACTCGCTGACAGACAGCGACACTCTCTGACTGACTGTGACACTCTGACACACGGTGACATTCTCTGAGAAACACTGTGACACTCTCTGAGACACACTGTGACACATTCTGACGCGCTCTGATGCTCTCTTAGACACAGTGTGACACTCCCTGACCCTCTCTGACACTCTCTAAGACACGCTGTGACACTCTCTGACAGACTCTGACATTATCTGAGACACACAGTGGCAACCTCTGGCCCTGTCTGAGACAGACTGTGAAACTCTCTCCCTCTCTCTGACACTCTCTGAGGCAGATCACGGTACACTGTGACACTCTCTGTCAGATTGTGATAAACTGTGACACTTTCTGACTTTCTCTGGCACTCTCTTAGACATACTGTGACACTCTCTGACTCATTCTGACCCACTCTGAGACACACTGTAACACCCTCTGACAGACTGTGACCCTCTCTGAGACAAAGGCTGACCCTCTCCGACACTCTCTGAGACAGAGTACGACTCACTGTGACAATCTCGGACTCTCTCTGACACACTCTAAAAAGCACTGTAACCTTCTCTGACAGACTGTGACACACTGTGACACTCTCTGAAACACACTGTGTCAATCTCTGACTATCTCTGACACTCACTGAGACACACTATGACACTCTCTGACAGACTATAACACACTGTGACATTTATGACTTTCTCTGACTCTCTGAGGCACACTGTGACAATCTCTGACAGACTGTGACACACTCTGACCCTCTCTGAGACTTTCTGATGGTCTCTGAGACTCTCTTAGACACGCTGTAACATTATTTGACTCTTTCTGACTCTCTGAAAGACACTGTGACACTCTTTGACAGACCATGGCAGATTGTGACACTCTCTGTGACACACTGTGACACTCTCTGTGACACACTGTGACACTATCTGACCGACTGTGACACTGTCTGACACTCTCTGACACTCTCTGAGACACACTGTAACACTCTATGACACTCACTGAGACACACTATGACACTCTCTGACAGACTATGAAACATTGTGGCATTCTCTGACTTGCTCTGACTCTCTCTGAAACACACTGTGACACACAGTGACAGACTGTGACACCCTGTGACACGCTCTGAGACACACTGTGACACTCGCTGACTATCTCTGACACTCTGAGACACACTGTGGCACTCTGTGACACTCTCTGACCCTCGCTGAGACACACTGTAACACTCTCTGAATCGCTCTGGTAATCACTGAGACACACTATGACATTCTCTGACACTGTCTGAGACACACTGTGACACTCTCTAAACCGCTCTGACACTCTCTGACACACGGTGACATTTTCTGAGACCCTTTGACACTGACTGAGACACACTGTGACACATTCTGTCTCTCTCTGACTCTCTGAGACACACTGTGACACTCTCTGACCCGCTCTGACTCTCTTTGAGACACACTGTGACACTCTCTGACTCTCTCTGAGACACATTGTGATACCGTCTGACTCTCTCTGACACTCTCTGAGGGACAGTATGACATACTGTGACACTCTCTGACTCAGTCTGACACTCTCTGAGACACACTGTGACATTCTCTCACAGACGGTGACCATCTCTGAGCCAAACTCTGACACTGTATCAGACACTGTATGAGACACTGTATGAGACACTGTGACACTTTCTCACAGACTGTGAAACTCCCAGCATCTCTCTGAGGTACACTGTGACACTCTCTGACTCTCTCTGACAATTTGAGACGCTTTATGACACTCTCGGATCCTATCAGACACTCTCTGAGACACACTGTGACACTCTCTGACTCTCTCTGAGGCACACTGTGACACTCTGTGACTCTCCCTGACACTTTGAGATACACTATGACACTCTCTGATCCTATCGGACACTCTCTGAGACACATTGTGTCACTCTCTGACTCTCTCAGAAACACACTTTCACACTCTCTGACAGCCTGTGATACACTGTGACACTCTCTGACAGACTGTGACACTCTCTGACACTCTCTGAAATACACTGTGTCACTCTCTGGCAGACTTTGACACACTGTGTCAGTCTCTGGCACTCTCTGAAACACACTGTGTCACTCTCTGACAGACTGTGACACACTGTGACATTCTCTGACACTCTCTGAGGCACATTGTGACGCTCTCTGACTCATTCTGTCTCTCTCTGAAATACACTATGACACTCTCTCACAGACTGTGACCCTCTCTGACACAAACGCTGACCCTCTCTGACACTCTCGGAGACACCATACGACTCACTGTGACACTCTCTGACTCTCCCTGACACACTCTGAAATACACTGCAAACTTTTCTGACAGACTGAAACACACTGTGACACACTCTGAAACACACTGTGACATTCACTGACTATCTCTGACACACTGTGAGACACACTATGACACTCTCTGACAGACTATGTCCAACTGTGATATTCTCTGACTATCTGTCTCTCTCTGAGACACTCGGTCAGTCTCTGAGAAACATTGTGACATTTTTTGACTCTCTCTCACACTCTCTGAGACACACTGTGACACTCTCTGACTCTCCCTGAGACACATTGTGACTCTCTCTGACACTCTGAGACACACTGTGACACTCTCTTATACTCACTGTGACCCTCTGTGACACTCACTGACAGACTCTGACAGACTGTGAAAATTTCTGTGACACACTATGACACTCTCTGACAGACTGTGACACTCTCTTATACTCACTGTGACCCTCTGTAACACTCACTGACAGACTCTGACAGACTGTGAAAATTTCTGTGACACACTATGACACTCTCTGACAGACTGTGACACTCTCTGATACACGATGACATTTTTTGACACACTGTGACCATCCCTGAGACACACTGTGACACTCCCTGACCCGCTCTGACACTCTCTGAGCCAGACTGTGACATAATCTGACTCTCTCTGACACTCTCTGAGACACACTGTAACACTCTATGACACTCTCTGAGACACACTATAACACTCTCTGACAGATTATGAAACACTGACATTGTCTGACTTTCTCTGACTCTCTCTGAGGCACATTGTGACACTCTCTGACAGACTGTGACAGACTGTGACACTCTCTGACTATCTCTGACACTCTGAGACACACTGTGACACTCTGTGAGACACACTGTGACACTCTCTGACTATGTCTGACATGCTGAGACACTCTGTGACTCTCTGTGACTCTCTCTGACACTCTGGAACACACTGTGACACTCTCTGTCCCTCTCTGACACACTCTGAAACACACTGTGACACTCCCTGTCCCTCTCTGACTCACTCTGAGACACACCGTGACTCTCTGACTCTCTCTGACACTCTGGAACACACTGTGACACTCTCTGTCCCTCTCTGACACACTCTGAGACACACTGTGACACTCTCTGACTCTCTCTGACATGCTGAGACACACTGTGACTCTCTCTGACACTCTGGAACACACTGTGACACTCTCTGTCCCTCACTGTGGCACATTGTAACACTTTCTGAATCGCTCTGACACACACTATGACACTCTCTGACACATTCTGAGACACACTGTGACACTCTCTGTCCCTCTCTGACACACTCTGAGACAGACTGTGATACTCCCTGACACACTGCGACACTCTCTGATACACAGTGACATTTTCTGAGACACTGTGGCACTCCTGTAGAAACACTGTGACACTCTCTGACCCGCTCGGATACTCTCTGAGACAGACTGTGACTCTCTCTGACACTCTCTGACACACACTGTGATGCAGTCTGACTCTCTGACACTCTCTGAGGCACAGTATGACATACTGTGACCTTCTCTGACTCACTCTGATACTCTCTGAGACACACTGCGACAATCTCTCACAGACTGGGACCCTCTCTGAGTCAAATGCTTACCCTCACTGACACTCTCTGAGACACTGTATGACACATTGTGATACTTTCTGACTCTCTCTGACACTCTCTGAAATACACTGTATCATTCTCTGACAGACTGTTTCACACTGTGACATTCTCTGAGACAAACTGTGACACTTTCTGACTCTCTCTGACTCTCTCAGACACACTGTGACATTCTCTGAGACACACTTGACTCCCTCGGACACTCTCTTAGACACACTGTGACACTCTGACAGACTGTGACACACTGAGACACTCTCAAAGACTGACTGTCACACTTTCTGACTCTCTCTGATTCTGAGACACACTGTGACACTCTCTGACAGACTGTGACACTCTCTGACTCTCTTTGAGGCAAACTGTGACACTGTCTGACAGACTGTGACACCCTGTGACACTCTCTGACTCTCTCTGAATATATCTTAGACACACTGTGATACTCTCTGACCCACTCTGACAATTTGAGACGCACTATGACAATCTCCGATCGTTTCTGACACTCTCTGAGACACACTGTGGCACTCTCTGACATCTCTGAAACATCGTGTGAAACTCTCTGACAGACTCTGACACACTGTGACATTCTTTGACAGACTGTAACGGACGGTGACACTCTGTGACAGACTGCGACACTCTCTGACCAACTGTGACACTCTCTCATTTATGGTGACATTCTCTGAGACACTGTGACACTCTCTGACTCACTGTGATAGACTGTATTAGTGGTGCTGGAAGAGCACAGCAGTTCAAGGAGCAGCGAAATCTACGTTTTGGGCAAAAGCCCTTCATCAGGAATAAAATGTGATAGACTGTGACATTTTCTGTGACACACTGTGACACTCTCTAACACTCTCTGAGACAAATTATGACATTCTCTGACTTTATCTCACTCATTCTGAGGCACACTGTGACACTCTCTGACAGACTGTGAAGCACTGTGACACTCTGCTAGACACACTGTGACACTCTCTGACTATTTCTGACACTCTGAGACACAGTGTTACATTTTTTGAATCTCTCACAATCTCTGAGACCCACTGTGACATTTTCTTACTCTTTCTGAGACACACTGTGACTCTCTCTGACACTCTTACACGCACTGTGACACTCTCTTACAGACTGTGGCATTCTCTGAGACAAATGCTGACCCAGTCTGACAATCTCTGAGACACAGTATGACACAATGTCACTCTCTCTGACTCTCTCTGAAACACTCTGAAATACACTGTAACCTTCTCTTACAGACTGTGACACACTGTGACACTCTCTGAGACACACTGCGACACTTTCTGAGACACATTGTGACACTTTCTGACTATCTCTGACAATCTCTGAGACATGCTGTGACACTCTGACAGACTTTGACACACTGTGACATTCTCTAAAACTCTCTGAGGCACACTGTGACACTCTCTGACAGACTGTGACACTCTGTGACATTCTCTGATTCTCTGAGACACACTGTGATACTCTCTGACTGACTGAGACGCTCTCTCACACATGGTGACATTCTCTGTCTCTCTCTGACACTCTGAGACACGCTGTGACAATTTGTGAACCTCTCTGAGACACGCTGTAACACACTCTGAATCGCTCTGACACTCACTAAGATACACTATGACATTCTCTGACACTCTCTGAGTCACACTGCGACCCTCTCTGACTCTCTCTGACACTCTCTCTTACACACTGTGATACTCTTTGACACACTGTTACAGTATCTGACACACGGTGACATTTTCTGAGACACTGTGACACTCTCTGAGACTCACTGTGACACTTACTTTTCCTCTCTGACACTCTGATACATACTGTGACAGTCTCTGAGACACAATGTGACACTCTCTGGCTCTTTTGCTGAGACACGCGGTCACTCTCTGAGACACAATGTGACATTTTTTGAATCTCTCTCACACTCTCTGAGACACACTGTGGCACTCTCTGACAATCTGAGATGCACTATGACACTCTCTGACTCTCTCTGACTCTCTGAGATGCACTGTGACACTCTCTCACAGACTGTCACATTATCTGAGCCAAATGTTGACCCTGCCTGACACTCTCTGAGACAGAGCATGACACACTGTCACACACTCCCACTCTTTCTGATACACTCTGTAATATACTGTAACCTCCTCTTACAGACTGTGACACACTGTGACATTTTCTGAGACACACTGTTACACTTTCTGACTATCTCTGTCTATCTGAGACACACTGTGACCCTCTCTGACCCTCTCTGACCCTTTCTGAGACACACTATGACACTCTCTGACAGACTATGACACACGGTGACATTCTCTGACACTCTCTGAGACACACTGTGACACTCTCTCACACATGGTGACATTCTCTGAGACACTGTGACACTCTCTGAGACACACTGTGACATTCTCTGACACACTTTGACACTCTCTGACCGACTGTGATAAACTGTGACATTTTCTGTGACACACTGCGACACTCTCTGACAGACTGTGACACTCTCTGACACTCTCTGAGACGCACTGTAAGACTCTGTGACACTCTCTGAGACACATTATGACACAGCATGACATTCTCTGACAGACTATGAAACTCTGTGACATTCTCTGACTCTCTCTGAGGCACACTGTGACACTCTCTGACAGACTGTGACACTCTCCTAGGCACACTGTGACACTCTCTGACTCTCTCTGACACTCTCTGAAACACACTGTGACACTCTCTGACACACTGTGACACTCTGACATACTGTGACACTCTCTGACACACGGTGACATTCTCTGAGACACTGTGACACTCTCGGAGACACATCGTGACATTTTTGACTCTCTCTGAGACACACAGTAACACCCTCTGACAGACTGTGACCCTCTCTGAGACAAATGCTGACCCTCTCTGACACTGTCTGATACACTCTGAAATATACTGTAACCTTCCCAGACAGACTGTGACACAATGTGACACTCTCTGAGACAAACTGTGGCACTTTCTGGCACACTCTGATCCTCTGAGACACACTGTGACAATCTCTGAGACACACTGTGACACTCTCTGACCCTCTCTGCGACACAGTGTAACACTCTCCGACTCTCTCTGACCCTCTCTGAAACATACTGTGACACTCTCTGACACTCACTTAGACACACTGTGACACTTTCTGACTCTCTCTGACACTCTCTGAAACACACTGTCGCACTCTCAGACAGACTTTGGCACTGTCTGTGACACACTGTGACACTCTCTGCCTGACTGCAATGCTATCTGACACATGGTGACATTCTCTGAGACACTGTGACACTCTCTGTGACACACTGTGACACCTTCTGTATCTCTCTGATACTCTCTGAGACAGACTGTGACACTCTCTGACACTGAGGCACAATGTGACACTCTCTGACTTTTTCTGTCAATCTCTGAGACACACTGTAGCACTCTCTCATGGACTGTGACACTCTCTGAGACAAATGCTGACCCTCTCTGACACTCTCTGAGACACACTGCAACACTCTCTCACGGACTGTGACACTCTCTGGGACAAACACTGACACTCTCTGACACTCTCTGATATACAGTATGACACACTTTGACACTTTCTGACTCTATCTGACTCACTCTGAAATGCACTGCAACCTTCTCTGACGGACTGTGACATAATGTGTCACTCTCTGAGACACATTGCGACACTTTCTGACTCTCTCTGACGCTCTGAGACAAACTGTGACATTTTTTTGACAGTCTATGACACAGTGTGACATTCGCTGACTTTCTCTGACACTCTCTGAGGCACACTGTGACAATCCCTGACAGACCGTGACACACTGTGACACTCTCTGACTCTCTGAGACACGGTGTAAAACTCTCTGACCCTCTCTGAGACATACTGTAACACTCTATGACACTCTCTGACAGATTGTGAAACACTGTGACACATTCTGACCAACTCTGAGACACACGGTGACACTCTGTGACTCTCTCCGACACTCACTGAGACACACTGTGACATTCACTGACTCTCTCTGACACTCACTGAGGCACACTGTGACACTCTCTGACAGATTATAACAATCTCTGTGACACTCGCTGCCTCTCTCTGAGACACTCGGTCACTCTCTCAGACACACTGTGACACACTATGACATCTTTTGACTCTCTCACACTGTCTGAGACACATTGTAACAATCTCAGACAATCTCTGAGACACACTGTGACACTCTCTGAGGCACACTGTGACACTCTCTGACTAATTGTGACAAACTGTCACACTCTCTGACTCTCTCCGACACTCTCTTAGACAAACTGTGACACGCTCTGTCTCTCTCTGACATTCTCTGAAACTCAGTGTGACAGTCGCTGACTCTCTCTGACTCTCCCTGACACCCTATGAGACATACTGTGACACTTTCTGACTCTTTCTGTCACTCCCTGAGACACACTGTAACACTCTCTGAAAGAGTGCGACCCTCTCTGGGACAAACGCTGACCCACTCTGACAGTCTCTGAGACACAGTACGACTCAATGTGACACTCACTGACTTTCTCTGACACACTTCGAAATACACTGTAACCTTCTCTGACAGACTGTGACACTCCCTGAGACACACTGTGACACTTTCTGACTCATTCTGCCAATATGAGGCACATTCTGACGCTCTCAGAGACACACTGTGACACTCTGACTCTCTCTGATACCCTGAGACACACTATGACACTGTTTGACTCGCTTCAACACTCTCTGAGACACACTGTGAAACTCTCTGACACACGGTGACGTTCTCTGAGACACTGTGACACTCTCTGAGACACACTGTGACACATTGTATCTCTCTCTCTGACCCTCAGAGACACACTGTGACAGTCCCTGCCTCTCTCTGAGACACTCGGTCACTCTCTGAGACACAGTGTGACGCACTGTCAGTTTCTGACTCTCTCTCACACTCTCTGAGACACACTGTAACTCTCTCTGACAGATTGTGACACACTGTGACACTCCCTGACTCACACTGTGACATTCTCTGAGACACTGTGACACTCTCTGAGACATACTGTGACACTTTCTGACTCTCTTTGACACTCTGATACAGACTGAGACACTCTCTGATACTCTCTAAGATATAGTATGACACACTATGACATTCTCAGACTCTCTCTGACACACTCTGAAATAAACTGTGACACACTGCGACACTCTCTGACACACGGAGACATTCTAAGAGACACTGTGTCACTCTCTGACCCTCTCTGACACTCTCAGAGTCACACTATAACACTCTCTGAATCTCTCTGTCACTCTCTGAGACACACTGTAACACTTTCTGACTCTCTCTGAGACATACTACGAAACTCTTTGACAGATTGTGACACACTGTGACACACTCTGACCCGCTTTGAGATAGACCGTGACACTCTCTGACACTCTCTGACACACTCTGTAACACACTGTGACACTCTCTAAAAATCTGTAACTCTCTCTGACAGATTGTGATACAAAGTGACACTTTCTGACACACTGTGACATTCTCTGAGCCACTATGAAACTGTCTGAGACACACTGTGACACTTTTTGACTCTCTCTGACACTCTGATACAGACTGAGACACTCTCTGACTCTCTCGGACACTCTCTGAGATATAGTATGACACACTTTGACAAACGCAGACTCTCTCTAACACACTCTGAAACACACTGTGACACACTGCGACACTCTCTGACACACGGTGACATTCTCAGAGACACTGTGTCACTCTCTGACCCTCTCTGACTGTCTCTTAGACAAATGCTGACCCTCTCTGACACTCTATGAAAAACACTGTAACACTCTCTGACAGACTGTGACATTGTCTGAGACTAATACTGACACTCTCTGACACTCTCTGAGACACAGTATGACACACTGTGACACTCTCTGACTCTATCTGACACACTCTGAAATACACTGTAACCTTCTCTGAAAGACTGTGACACACTGTGAAACTCTCAGAGACACACTGTGACACTTTCTGACTCTCTCTAATTCTCTGAAATACACTGGGACACTCTCTTAGACACACTGTAACAGGCTCTGACTCTCTCTGACACACTCTGAGACATACTATGACACTCTTTGACAGGTTGTAACACACTGTAACACTCTCTGGCCCTCTCTGAGACCGACTGTGACACTCTCCGACGCACTCTGTAACACACTGTGACACTTTCTGACAGACTGTGACACACTGTGACACACTCTAAGACACACAGTGACAATTTCCGACTGTATCTTACACTCTCTGAGACAAACTGACTCTCTCTGACAGACTGTGACACACTGAGAAACTCTCTGAAAATCTCCGAGACACACTGTGACACTCTCTGGCAGACTGGGACACTATCTGACTCTCACTGACACTGTCTGAGACATACTGTGACACTCTCTGACTCTCTCTGACGCTCTCTGACGGACTGTGAGACACTGGGACAATCTCTGATACACTGTGACACTCTCTGAGACACACCGTGACACTCTCTGCAACACACTGTGGCTTTCTCTGACACTCTATGAAACGTACTGTGACACTCTCTGACAGACTGTGAGACACTGTGACACGTATTTGACTGTCTCTGACTCCCTCTGACATTCTCTGAAACGTACTATGACACTCTCTGACAGGCTGTGACAGACTGTGACACGTTTTGACTCTCTCTGATACTCTCTGAAACACACTATGCCACTCTCCGACTCTCTCTGCCACTCTCTGAGAAACACTGTGACATTCTCTGACAGACTGTGTGACACTGTGATACTGTTTGACTCTGCATGCAGCACTCTCTGACACTCTCTGAGACACACAATTACACTCGCTGACACACTGTGACACTCTCTGACTCTCTCTCTCTCTAACACACTGTGACAATCCCTGACACACTGTGACACACACTGAGACGCTGTGACACTCTCTGATACTCTGTGAGATAAACTGTGGCACTCTTTGACACACTGTGACTCTCTCTGAATCTATCTGACACACTAAGCAATCTCTGACACACTGTGACACTCTCTAAGACACTGTGAAACTTTCTGACACTCTCAGAGACATACTGTATCCCTCTCGAAGACACTGTGATAATCTCTGACGCTCTCTGAGACATACTGTAACACTCTCTAACAGACTGTGAAACACTGTGACACTCCCCGACTCTCTCCGATACTCCCAGAGAAACACTGTGACACTCTCTGGGACACACTGTTACACTGGCTGACCCTCTTTGGCACTCTCTGTAACACACTGTGACACTCTCAGACACACGGTGACGTTCTCTCAGATGCTGTTACACTCTCCGAGACACACTGTGACACATTCTATCTCTCTCTCTCTCTGACCCCCAGAAACTCACTGTGACACTCTGAGACACACTGTAACACTCCCTGCCTCTCTCTCTAAGACACTCGGTCACTCGCTGAGACAGAGTGTGACACACTGTGACACCTTCTGACTCTCTCTCACACTCTCTGAGACACACTGTAGCTCTCTCTGACAGATTGTGACACAATATGACACTTTCTGACACACTGTGACTTTGTCTGAGCCACTGTGAAACTCTCTGAGACACACTGTGACACTTTTTGACTCTCTCTGACACTCTGATACAGACTGAGACACTCTCTGGCTCTCTCGGACACTCCCTGAGATATAGTATGACACACTTTGACAAACTCACACTCTCGCTAACACACTCTGAAACACACTGTGACACACTGCGACACTCTCTGACACACGGTGACATTCTCAGAGACACTGTGTCACTCTCGACCTTTCTCTGACTCTCATTTAGACATGCTGACCCTCTCTGACACTCTCTGAGAAACACTGTAACACTCTCTGACAGACTGTGACATTCTCTGAGACTAAAACTGGCACTCTCTGACACTCTCTGAGACACAGTATGACACACTGTGACACTGTCTGCATCTCTCTGACACACTCTGAAATATACTGTAACCTTCTCTGAAAGACTGTGACACACTGTGAAACTCTCTGAGACACACTGTGACACTTCGGACTTTCTCTGATTCTCTGAAATACACTGTGACACTCTCTGAGACACATTGGAACACTCTGACTCTCTCTGACACACTCTGAGACATACGACGACACTCGGACAGGTTGTGACACACTGTGTCACACTCTGACCCTCTCTGAGACCGACTGTGACACTCTCTGACACTCTCTGAAACACGCTGTGACACTTTCTGACAGACTGTGATGGACTGTGACACACTCTGAGACACACGGCGACACTTTCCGACTCTATCTGACTCTCTCTGAGACAAACTGACTCTCTCTGACAGACTGTGACACACTGAGACACTCTCTGAAAATCTCCAAGACACACTGTGACACTCTCTGGCAGACTGTGACACTATCTGACTCTCACTGACACTGTCTAACACACATTGTGACACTCTCTGACTCTCTCTGACACTCTCTGACTGACTGTGAAACACTGTGACAAACTCTGATACACTGTGACACTCTCTGGGACACACCGTGACACTCTCTGAAACACACTGTGGCTCTCTCTGACACTCTCTGAAACGTACCGTGCCACTCTCTGACAGACAGTGACGCACTGTAATACGTATTTGACTGTCTCTGACTCTCTCTGACATTCTCTAACACGTACTGTGACACTCTCTGATAGACCGTGACAGGCTGTGACACGTTTTGACTCTCTCTAACACTCTCTGAATATCTCTGACACTCTCTGAAACGTACTGTGACACACTCTGACAGACTGTGACAGACTGTGACACGTTTTGACTCTCTCTGACACTCTCTGAAATACACTGTGCCATTCTCCGAGTCTCTCTGTCACTCTCTAAGAAACACTGTGACATTCTCTGACAGACTGTGACACACTGTGATACTGTTTGACTCTGCATGTAGCACTCTCTGACTCTCTCTGAGACACACTATGACATTCGCTGACACACTGTGACACTCTCTGACTCTCTCTCTCTCTAACACACTGTGACAATCCCTGACACACTGTGACACACACTGAGACGTTGTGACACTTTCGGACACTCTCTGAGACACACTGTGACACTCCCTGCCTCTCTCTCTAAGATACTTGGTCACTCGCTGAGACAGAGTGTGACACACGGTGACACCTTCTGACTCTCTCTCACACACTCTGAGACACACTGTAACTCTCTCTGACAGATTGTGACACAATGTGACACTTTCTGACTATCTCTGACACTCTGAGACACAGTGTGACATTTTTTGAATCTCTCACGATCTCTGAGACCCACTGTGACATTCTCTTACTCTCTCTGAGACACACTGTGACTCTCTCTGACACTCTTACACGCACTGTAACACTCTCTCACAAACTGTGGGATTCTCTGAGACAAATGCTGACCCTGTCTGACAATCTCTGAGACACAGTATGACACAATGTCACTCTCTCTGTCTCTCTCTGACTCTCTGAGACACGCTGTGACACTTTGTGAACCTCTCTGAGACACGCTGTAACACACTCTGAATCGCTCTGACACTCACTAAGATACACTATGACACTCTCTGACACTCTCTGAGTCACACTGCGACACTCTCTGACTCTCTCTGACACTCTCTCTTACACACTGTGATACTCTTTGACACACTGTTACAGTATCTGACACACGGTGACATTTTCTGAGACACTGTGACACTCTCTGAGACTCACTGTGACACTTACTTTTCCTCTCTGACACTCTGATACATACTGCGACAGTCTCTGAGACACACTGCGACACTCTCTGGCTCTTTTGCTGAGACACTCGGTCACTCTCTGAGACACAATGTGACATTTTTTGAATCTCTCTCACACTCTCTGAGACACACTGTGGCACTCTCTGACAATCTGAGATGCACTATGACACTATCTGACTCTCTCTGACTCTCTGAGATGCACTGTGAGACTCTCTCACAGACTGTGACATTCTCTGAGCCAAATGTTGACCCTGCCTGACACTCTCTGAGACAGAGCATGACACACTGTCACACACTCCCACTCTTTCTGATACACTCTGTAATATACTGTAACCTTCTGTTACACACTGTGACACACTGTGACATTCTCTGAGACACACTGTTACACTTTCTGACTATCTCTGTCTATCTGAGACACACTGAGACCCTCTCTGACCCTCTCTGACCCTTTCTAAGACACACTATGACACTCTCTGACAGACTATGATACACGGTGACATTCTCTGACACTCTCTGAGACACACTGTGACACTCTCTGACCGACCGTGACACTCTCTCACACATGGTGACATTCTCTGAGACACTGTGACACTCTCTGAGACACACTTTGACACTCTCTGACACACTTTGACACTCTCTGACCGACTGTGATAGATGTGACATTTTCTGTGACACACGGCGACACTCTCTGACAGACTGTGACACTCTCTGACCCTCTCTCTGAGACGCACTGTAAGACTCTGTGACACTCTCTGAGATACATTATGACCCAGCATGACATTTTCTGACAGACTATGAAACTCTGTGACATTCTCTGACTCTCTCTGAGGCACACTGTGACACTCTCTGACAGACTGTGACAGACTGTGACACTCTCCTAGGCACACCGTGACACTCTCTGACTATCTCTGACACTCTGAGACATACTCTGACACTCTGTGAGACACTGTAACACTCTCTGAATCGCTCTGACACTCACTCAGGCACCCTATGACACTCTCTGACACTCTCTGAGACACACTGTGACACTTTCACCACTCTCTCTGACACTCTCTAGGGCACAATATGACACTCTCTGACTCACTCTGACCCTCTCTGAGACACAGTGTAAAAGTCTTAGAGAAACACTATGACACTGTCTGAGACACACTGGAACACTCTCTGGCACTCTCTGAGAAACACTATGAGATTCTCTGACTCTCTCTGCCACTCTCTAAGAAACTGTGACACTTTCTGACACTTTCTGATACACACAGTGAATCTCTCTAACTCTCTTTGAGACACATTGTAACACTCTCTGACTCTCGGACACTTTGTGACACACTGTCACACACTCGGACTCTCTCTGTCACTCTCTGACACTGACTGTGACACACTCTGACACGCTCTGAGAGACAGTATGACACACTGTGACACTCTCTGAGACAAACTGTGACTCTATCTGACACTCTCTGCCATTCTCTGAGACACACACTGACTCTCCCTGACAGACTGTGACACACTGAGACACTCTCTGATTCTCAATGACACTCTCTGAGATACACTGTGACACTCTCTGATAGACTGTGACACTCTCTGATTCTCTCTGACTCGCTCTGAGACGCACTGTGGCACTCTCTGACTGCTCTGAGACACACTGTGACTCACTCCGACACTCTGTGACATACTCTGAGACAGTGTGACACTCTCTGACTCCCTCTGACTCCCTCTGAGGCATAGTATGAACCACTGTGACGCTCTCCGACTCGCTCTCTGACACTCTCTGGAACATACTGTAACAATTTCTGACAGACTGTGACACACTGTGTCAATCTCTGACTCTCTCTGTCTCTCTCCGAGGCACACTATGAGACTCTCTAACAGACTGTGACACACTATGACATTCTGACTTTCTCTGACACTCTCTGAAACACACTGTGACACTCTTTGACAGACTGTGACAAACTGTGACACTCTCTGACTTTCTCTGACACTCTCTTAGACACACTGTGACACTCTCTGACCCTTTCTCTCACTCTCTGAGACACACTTTAACACTGTCTTACAGACGGTGACCCTCTTGGAGACAAATGCTGACTGTCTCTGAAACTCTCTGAGACACAGTATGACACACTGTGACAATGTCTGACTCTCTCTGACCAATCGGAAATACACTGTAGCCTTCTCTTACAGATTGTGACACACGGAGACTCTCTCTGAGACACACTGTGACACTTTCTGACTCATTCTGTCACTCTCTGTGACACACTCTGACCCTCTCTGCGACAGACTGTAGCACTCTCTCACAGACTGTTACATTCTCTGAGACAAATGCTGACCCTGTCTGACACTCTCTGAGACACAGTATGACTCACTGTGACACTCTCAGACTCTCTCTGACACACTTGGAAATACACTATAACCTTCTCTGACACACTGTGACACATCTCTGAGACACACTGTGACACTCTCTGAGACTCACTATGAAACACTGTGACACTCTCTGACCCTCTCTGTCACTCTCTGAGACACAGTGTAACACTCTCCGACACTCTCTGACACTCTCTGAAGCACTTTGTGACACTCTGTGAAACACACTGAGACACTCTCTCACAGACTGTGACAGTCTGTGACATTTTCTGACACACTGTGACACTCTCTGCCCGACTGTGATTCTATCTGACACACTGTGACATTCTCTGAGACACTGTGACACTCTCTGAGACACACTAGAACCCTTTCTGTCTCTCTCTGACACTCTCTGAGACAGAGTGTGACACTCTCTGACACTTCGACACTTTCTGACTCTCTCTGACGCTCTGAGACAAACTGTGACACTTTCTGACATTCTATGACAGTCTGTGACATTCTCTGAATTTCTCTGACACTCTCTGAGGTACACCGTGACATTCCCTGACAGACTGTGACACACTGTGACACTCTCTGAATCTCTGAGACACACTGTGACAGTCTCTAACTCTCTTTGACACTCTGAGACACACTGTAAAACTCTCTAACCCTCTCCGAGACACACTGTAACACTCTATGACACTCTCTGACAGACTGTGAAACACTGTGACACATTCTGACCATCTCTGAGATACACTGTGACACTCTGTGACTCTCTCTGACACTCATTGAGACACACTGTGACACTCTCTAACAGACAATGACAATCTCTGTGACACTTTCAGTCTCTTTCTGACTCTCTGAGACACACTGTGATACTCTCTGCCTCTCTCTAAGACACTCGGTCACTCTCTCAGACACACTGTGACAGAGTGTGACATCTTTTGACTCTCGCTCACACTGTCTGAGACACTTTGTGACCCTCTCTGACAATCTCTGACACACACTATGACACTCTCTGAGGCACACTGTGACACTCTCTGACAGATTGTGACAAACTGTCACACTCTCTGACTCTCTCCGATACTCTCTTAGACAAACTGTGACACTCTCTCTCTCTGATATTCTCTGAAACTCAGTGTGACACTCTCTGACAGACTGTGACCCTCTCTGACACTCTCTGAGTCACAGTACGACTCAGTGTGACACTCAAAATGCACTGTAACCTTTTCTGACAGACTGTGACACTCCCTGAGGCACACTGTGACACTTTCTGACTCACTCTGCCACTCTGAGGCACACTCTGACGCTCTCAGAGGCACACTGTGACACTCTCTGACCTATTTGACTCTCTCTGAGACACACTATGACACTCAATGACTCTCTCTGACACTCTGAGAAACACTGTGACACTGTCTGACACAGACTGTGACACTCTCTAACACGCTCTAAGACACAGTATGACACACTACGACACTCTTTGACTCTCTCGGACATTCTCTGAAACACATGTGGCACTCTCTGAGTCTCACTGTTACGCTATCTGACACTCTCTGACATTCTCTGAGATGCACTGGGACTCTCTCTGATATATTGTGAAGCACTGTGACACTCTCTGATTCTCTATGACACTCTCTGAGACACACTGTGGCTCTGTCTGACTCTCTCTGAGACACACGGTGATACTCTCTGACTGGTTCTTAGACACACTGTGACACACTATGACACTCTCTTAGACATGCTGTGACGCTCTCTGACAGTCTGTGACAATTTCTGAGACACACGATGACACTCTGACCTAGTGGGACACTCTCTGACACACGGTGACATTTTCTGCGATACTGTGACACTCACTGAGGCACACTGTGACACTTTCTGACAGACTGTGACACACTGAGATACTCTCTGTCACTCACTGTGACGCATTCTGACACTCTCTGAAATACTCTGTGACACTCTCTGACAGACCGTGACACACTGTGACACTCTATGAGACAGACTGTGACACTCTCTGACAGACTATGACACATTGTGACATTCTTTGACTTTCTCTGACACTTTCTGAAGAACACTGTGACACTCTCTGACAGACTGTGACACACTCTGACCCGCTCTGAGTCTGACTGTGACACTCTCTGATGCTCTTTGACACTCTCGTAGACATGCTGTGACACTCTGTGACTCTCCTTGACACACAGAGACACCCTGTGACACTCTCTGACAGACTGTGACACACTGTGAGACACTCTGACTCTATCTGACTCACTCTGAGGGACACTGTAACACTCTCTGACTCACTCTGAGACACACTGTGACACTCGTTGACACACTGTGACACTCTTTGAGACACACTGTGGACGCTCTGACACTCCCTGAGACAGACTGTGACACTCTCTGACTCTCTCTGACACTCTCTGAAACACACTGTAACACTCTATGAAACACACTGTGACACTCTCTGACACACTGTGACACTCTGACATACTGTGACACTCTCTGACACACGGTGACATTCTCTGAGACACAGTGACACTCTCGGAGTCACACTGTGACATTTTTGACTCTCTCTGAGACACACAGTAACACCCTCTGACAGACTGTGACCCTCTATGAGACAAATGCTGACCCTCTCTGACACTGTCTGATACACTCTGAAATATACTGTAACCTTCCCAGACAGACTGTGACACTCTCTGACACACTGTGACACTCTGACATACTGTGACACTCTCTGACACACGGTGACATTCTCTGAGACACTGTGACACTCTCGGAGACACACTGTGACATTTTTGACTCTCTCTGAGACACACAGTAACACCCTCTGACAGACTGTGACCCTCTCTGAGACAAATGCTGACCCTCTCTGACACTGTCTGATACACTCTGAAATATACTGTAACCTTCCCAGACAGACTGTGACACAATGTGACACTCTCTGAGACAAACTGTGGCACTTTCTGGCACACTCTGATCCTCTGAGACACACTGTGACAATCTCTGAGACACACTGTGACACTCTCTGACCCTCTCTGCGACACAGTGTAACACTCTCCGACTCTCTCTGACCCTCTCTAAAACATACTGTGACACTCTCTGACACTCACTTAGACACACTGTGACACTTTCTGACTCTCTCTGACACTCTCTGAAACACACTGTCGCACTCTCTGACAGACTTTGGCACTGTCTGTGACACTCTTTGACACACTGTGACACTCTCTGCCTGACTGCAATGCTATCTGACGAATGGTGACATTCTCTGAGACAGACTGTGACACTCTCTGACACTGAGGCACAATGTGACACTCTCTGACTTTTTCTGTCAATCTCTGAGACACACTGTAGCACTCTCTCATGGACTGTGACACTCTCTGAGACAAATGCTGACCCTCTCTGACACTCTCTGAGACACACTGCAACACTCTCTCACGGACTGTGACACTCTCTGGGACAAACACTGACACTCTCTGATATACAGTACGACACACTTTAACACTTTCTCACTCTCTCTGACTCACTCTGAAATGCACTGCAACCTTCTCTGATGGACTGTGACATAATGCGACACTCTCTGAGACACACTGCGACACTTTCTGACTCTCTCTGACGCTCTGAGACAAACTGTGACATTTTTTGACAGTCTATGACACACTGTGACATTCGCTGACTTTCTCTGACACTCTCTGAGGCACACTGTGACAATCCCTGACAGACTGTGACACACTGTGACACTCTCTGACTCTCTGCGACACGGTGTAAAACTCTCTGACCCTCTCTGAGACATACTGTAACACTCTATGACACTCTCTGACAGATTGTGAAACACTGTGACACATTCTGACCAACTCTGAGACACACGGTGACACTCTGTGACTCTCTCCGACACTCACTGAGACACACTGTGACATTCACAGACTCTCTCTGACACTCACTGAGGCACACTGTGACACTCTCTGACAGATTATGACAATCTCTGTGACACTCGCTGCCTCTCTCTGAGACACTCGGTCACTCTCTCAGACACACTGTGACACACTATGACATCTTTTGACTCTCTCACACTGTCTGAGACACATTGTAACAATCTCAGACAATCTCTGAGACACACTGTGACACTCTCTGAGGCACACTGTGACACTCTCTGACTAATTGTGACAAACTGTCACACTCTCTGACTCTCTCCGACACTCTCTTAGACAAACTGTGACACGCTCTGTCTCTCTCTGACATTCTCTGAAACTCAGTGTGACAGTCGCTGACTCTCTCTGACTCTCCCTGACACCCTATGAGACATACTGTGACACTTTCTGACTCTTTCTGTCACTCCCTGAGACACACTGTAACACTCTCTGAAAGAGTGCGACCCTCTCTGGGACAAACGCTGACCCACTCTGACAGTCTCTGAGACACAGTACGACTCAATGTGACACTCACTGACTTTCTCTGACACACTTCGAAATACACTGTAACCTTCTCTGACAGACTGTGACACTCCCTGAGACACACTGTGACACTTTCTGACTCATTCTGCCAATATGAGGCACATTCTGACGCTCTCAGAGACACGCTGTGACGCTCTGACTATCTCTGATACCCTGAGACACACTATGACACTGTTTGACTCGCTTCAACACTCTCTGAGACACACGGTGACACTCTCTGACTGGTTCTTAGACACACTGTGACACACTATGACACTCTCTTAGACATGCTGTGACGCTCTCTGACAGTCTGTGACAATTTCTGAGACACACGATGACACTCTGACCTAGTGGGACACTCTCTGACACACGGTGACATTTTCTGCGATACTGTGACACTCACTGAGGCACACTGTGACACTTTCTGACAGACTGTGACACACTGAGATACTCTCTGTCACTCACTGTGACGCATTCTGACACTCTCTGAAATACTCTGTGACACTCTCTGACAGACCGTGACACACTGTGACACTCTATGAGACAGACTGTGACACTCTCTGACAGACTATGACACATTGTGACATTCTTTGACTTTCTCTGACACTTTCTGAAGAACACTGTGACACTCTCTGACAGACTGTGACACACTCTGACCCGCTCTGAGTCTGACTGTGACACTCTCTGATGCTCTTTGACACTCTCGTAGACATGCTGTGACACTCTGTGACTCTCCTTGACACACAGAGACACCCTGTGACACTCTCTGACAGACTGTGACACACTGTGAGACACTCTGACTCTATCTGACTCACTCTGAGGGACACTGTAACACTCTCTGACTCACTCTGAGACACACTGTGACACTCGTTGACACACTGTGACACTCTTTGAGACACACTGTGGACGCTCTGACACTCCCTGAGACAGACTGTGACACTCTCTGACTCTCTCTGACACTCTCTGAAACACACTGTAACACTCTATGAAACACACTGTGACACTCTCTGACACACTGTGACACTCTGACATACTGTGACACTCTCTGACACACGGTGACATTCTCTGAGACACAGTGACACTCTCGGAGTCACACTGTGACATTTTTGACTCTCTCTGAGACACACAGTAACACCCTCTGACAGACTGTGACCCTCTATGAGACAAATGCTGACCCTCTCTGACACTGTCTGATACACTCTGAAATATACTGTAACCTTCCCAGACAGACTGTGACACTCTCTGACACACTGTGACACTCTGACATACTGTGACACTCTCTGACACACGGTGACATTCTCTGAGACACTGTGACACTCTCGGAGACACACTGTGACATTTTTGACTCTCTCTGAGACACACAGTAACACCCTCTGACAGACTGTGACCCTCTCTGAGACAAATGCTGACCCTCTCTGACACTGTCTGATACACTCTGAAATATACTGTAACCTTCCCAGACAGACTGTGACACAATGTGACACTCTCTGAGACAAACTGTGGCACTTTCTGGCACACTCTGATCCTCTGAGACACACTGTGACAATCTCTGAGACACACTGTGACACTCTCTGACCCTCTCTGCGACACAGTGTAACACTCTCCGACTCTCTCTGACCCTCTCTAAAACATACTGTGACACTCTCTGACACTCACTTAGACACACTGTGACACTTTCTGACTCTCTCTGACACTCTCTGAAACACACTGTCGCACTCTCTGACAGACTTTGGCACTGTCTGTGACACTCTTTGACACACTGTGACACTCTCTGCCTGACTGCAATGCTATCTGACGAATGGTGACATTCTCTGAGACACTGTGACACTCTCTGTGACACACTGTGACACCTTCTGTATCTCTCTGATACTCTCTGAGACAGACTGTGACACTCTCTGACACTGACGCACAATGTGACACTCTCTGACTTTTTCTGTCAATCTCTGAGACACACTGTAGCACTCTCTCATGGACTGTGACACTCTCTGAGACAAATGCTGACCCTCTCTGACACTCTCTGAGACACACTGCAACACTCTCTCACGGACTGTGACACTCTCTGGGACAAACACTGACACTCTCTGATATACAGTACGACACACTTTAACACTTTCTCACTCTCTCTGACTCACTCTGAAATGCACTGCAACCTTCTCTGATGGACTGTGACATAATGCGACACTCTCTGAGACACACTGCGACACTTTCTGACTCTCTCTGACGCTCTGAGACAAACTGTGACATTTTTTGACAGTCTATGACACACTGTGACATTCGCTGACTTTCTCTGACACTCTCTGAGGCACACTGTGACAATCCCTGACAGACTGTGACACACTGTGACACTCTCTGACTCTCTGCGACACGGTGTAAAACTCTCTGACCCTCTCTGAGACATACTGTAACACTCTATGACACTCTCTGACAGATTGTGAAACACTGTGACACATTCTTACCAACTCTGAGACACACGGTGACACTCTGTGACTCTCTCCGACACTCACTGAGACACACTGTGACATTCACAGACTCTCTCTGACACTCACTGAGGCACACTGTGACACTCTCTGACAGATTATGACAATCTCTGTGACACTCGCTGCCTCTCTCTGAGACACTCGGTCACTCTCTCAGACACACTGTGACACACTATGACATCTTTTGACTCTCTCACACTGTCTGAGACACATTGTAACAATCTCAGACAATCTCTGAGACACACTGTGACACTCTCTGAGGCACACTGTGACACTCTCTGACTAATTGTGACAAACTGTCACACTCTCTGACTCTCTCCGACACTCTCTTAGACAAACTGTGACACGCTCTGTCTCTCTCTGACATTCTCTGAAACTCAGTGTGACAGTCGCTGACTCTCTCTGACTCTCCCTGACACCCTATGAGACATACTGTGACACTTTCTGACTCTTTCTGTCACTCCCTGAGACACACTGTAACACTCTCTGAAAGAGTGCGACCCTCTCTGGGACAAACGCTGACCCACTCTGACAGTCTCTGAGACACAGTACGACTCAATGTGACACTCACTGACTTTCTCTGACACACTTCGAAATACACTGTAACCTTCTCTGACAGACTGTGACACTCCCTGAGACACACTGTGACACTTTCTGACTCATTCTGCCAATATGAGGCACATTCTGACGCTCTCAGAGACACACTGTGACGCTCTGACTATCTCTGATACCCTGAGACACACTATGACACTGTTTGACTCGCTTCAACACTCTCTGAGACACACGGTGACACTCTCTGAGACACACTGTGAAACTCTTTGACAGGTTGTGACACACTGTGACACACTCTGACCCGTTTTGAGATAGACTGTGACACTCTCTGACACTCTCTGACACACTCTGTAACACACTGTGACACTCTCAAAAAGACTGTAACTCTCTCTGACAGATTGTGACACAAGGTGACACTTTCTGCCACACTGTGACATTCTCTGAGCCACTGTGAAACTCTCTGAGACACACTGTGACACTTTTTGACTCTCTCTGACACTCTGATACAGACTGAGACACTCTCTCACTCTCTCGGACACTCTCTGAGATATAGTATGACACACTTTGACAAACTCAGACACTCTCTAACACACTCTGAAACACTCTGTGACACACTGCGACACTCTCTGACACACGGTGACATTCTCAGAGTCATTGTGTCACACTGTAACCCTCTCTGACTCTCGTTTAGACAAATGCTGACCCTCTCTGACACTCTCTGAGACACACTCTAACACTCTCTGACAGACTGCGACATTCTCTGAGACTAAAACTGGCACTCTCTGACACTCTCTGAGACACAGTATGACACACTGTGACACTCTCTGCGTCTCTCTGACACACTCTGAAATATACTGTAACCTTCTCTGAAAGACTGTGACACACTGTGAAACTCTCTGAGACACACTGTGACACTTCGGACTTTCTCTGATTCTCTGAAATACACTGTGACACTCTCTGAGACACATTGGAACACTCTGACTCTCTCTGACACACTCTGAGACATACGACGACACTCGGACAGGTTGTGACACACTGTGTCACACTCTGACCCTCTCTGAGACCGACTGTGACACTCTCTGACACTCTCTGAAACACGCTGTGACACTTTCTGACAGACTGTGATAGACTGTGACACACTCTGAGACACACGGTGACACTTTCCGACTCTATCTGACTCTCTCTGAGACAAACTGACTCTCTCTGACAGACTGTGACACACTGAGACACTCTCTGAAAATCTCCAAGACACACTGTGACACTCTCTGGCAGACTGTGACACTATCTGACTCTCACTGACACTGTCTGAGACACATTGTGACACTCTCTGACTCTCTCTGACACTCTCTGACTGACTGTGAAACACTGTGACAATCTCTGATACACTGTGACACTCTCTGAGACACACTGTGACTCTCTCTGAAACTCACTGTGGCTCTCTCTGACATTCTCTGAAACGTACGGTGCCACTCTCTGACAGACTGTGACGCACTGTAATACGTATTCGACTGTCTCTGACTCTCTCTGACATTCTCTAACACGTACTGTGACACTCTCTAACAGACTGTGAGACGCTGTGACATGTATTTCACAGTCTCTGACTCTCTCTGACATTCTCTGAAACACACTGTGGCACTCTCTGACAGGCTGTGACAGGCTGTGACACGTTTTGACTCTCTCTAACACTCTCTGAATATCTCTGACACTCTCTGAAACGTACTGTGACACACTCTGACAGACTGTGACACACTGTGACACGTTTTGACTCTCTCTGACACTCTCTGAAATACACTGTGCCACTCTCCAAGTCTGTCTGTCACTCTCTGAGAAACACTGTGACATTCTCTGACAGACTGTGACACACTGTGATACTGTTTGACTCTGCATGCAGCACTCTCTGACTCTCTCTGAGACACACTATGACACTCGCTGACACACTGTGACACTCACTGACTCTCTCTCTCTAACACACTGTGACAATCCCTGACACACTGTGACACACACTGAGACGTTGTGACACTTTCTGACACTCTCTGAGACACACTGTGACACCCCCTGCCTCTCTCTCTAAGACACTCGGTCACTCGCTGAGACAGAGTGTGACACACTGTGACACCTTCTGACTCTCTCTCACACTCTCTGAGACACACTGTAACTCTCTCTGACAGATTGTGACACAATGTGACACTTTCTGACACACTGTGACATTCTCTGAGCCACTGTGAAACTCTCTGAGAAACACTGTGACACTTTTTGACTCTCTCTGACACTCTGATACAGACTGAGACACTCTCTGGCTCTCTCGGACACTCTCTGAGATATAGTATGACACACTTTGACAAACTCAGACACTCTCTAACACACTCTGAAACACTGTGACACACTGCGACACACTCTGACACACGGTGACATTCTCAGAGACACTGTGTCACACTCTAACCCTCTCTGACCCTCATTTAGACAAATGCTGACCCTCTCTGACACTCTCTGAGACACACTGTAACACTCTTTGACAGACTGTGACATTCTCTGAGACTAACACTGGCACTCTCTGACACTGTCTGAGACACAGTATGACACACTGTGACACTCTCTGCGTCTCTCTGACACACTCTGAAATATACTGTAACCTTCTCTGAAAGACTGTGACACACTGTGAAACTCTCTGAGACACACTGTGACACTTCGGACTTTCTCTGATTCTCTGAAATACACTGTGACACTCTCTGAGACACATTGGAACACTCTGACTCTCTCTGACACACTCAGACATACTATGACACTCGGACAGGTTGTGACACATTGTGTCACACTCTGACCCTCTCTGAGACCGACTGTGACACTCTCAGAAACAAGCTGTGACACTTTCTGACAGACTGTGATAGACTGTGACACACTCTGAGACACACGGCGACACTTTCCGACTCTATTTGACTCTCTCTGAGACAAACTGACTCTCTCTGACAGACTGTGACACACTGAGACACTCTCTGAAAATCTCCAAGACACACTGTGACACACTCTGGCAGACTGTGACACTATCTGACTCTCACTGACACTGTCTGAGACACATTGTGACACTCTCTGACTCTCTGACACTCTCTGACTGACTGTGAAACACTGTGACAATCTCTGATACACTGTGACACTCTCTGAGACACACCGTGACACTCTCTGAAACACACTGTGGCTCTCTCTGACATTCTCTGAAACGTACGGTGCCACTCTCTGACAGACTGTGACGCACTGTAATAAGTATTTGACTGTCTCTGACTCTCTCTGACATTCTCTAACACGTACTGTGACACTCTCTAACAGACTGTGAGACGCTGTGACATGTATTTCACAGACTCTGACTCTCTCTGACATTCTCTGAAACACACTGTGGCACTCTCTGACAGGCTGTGACAGGCTGTGACACGTTTTGACTCTCTCTAAAACTCTCTGAATATCTCTGACACTCTCTGAAACGTACTGTGACACACTCTGACAGACTGTGACACACTGTGACACGTTTTGACTCTCTCTGACACTCTCTGAAATACACTGTGCCACTCTCCAATCTCTCTGTCACTCTCTGAGAAACACTGTGACATTCTCTGACAGACTGTGACACACTGTGATACTGTTTGACTCTGCATGCAGCACTCCCTGACTCTCTCTGAGACACACTATGACACTCGCTGACACACTGTGACACTCTCTGACTCTCTCTCTCTCTAACACACTGTGACAATCCCTGACACACTGTGACACACACTGAGACGTTGTGACACTTTCTGACACACTGTGACATTCTCTGAGCCACTGTGAAACTCTCTGAGACACACTGTGACACTTTTTGACACTCTCTGACACTCTGATACAGACTGAGACATTCTCTGACTCTCTCGGACACTCTCTGAGATATAGTATGACACACTTTGACAAACTCAGACACTCTCTAACACACTCTGAAACACACTGTGACACACTGCGACACACTCTGACACACTGTGACATTCTCAGAGACACTGTTTCACACTCTAACCCTCTCTGACTCTCATTTAGACAAATGCTGACCCTCTCTGACACTCTCTGAGACACACTCTAACACTCTCTGACAGACTGTGACATTCTCTGAGACTAACACTCACACTCTCTGACACTCTCTGAGACACAGTATGACACACTGTGACACTCTCTGCGTCTCTCTGACACACTCTGAAATACACTGTAACCTTCTCTGAAAGACTGTGACACACTGTGAAACTCTCTGAGACACACTGTGACACTTCGAACTTTCTCTGATTCTCTGAAATAACTGTGACACTCTCTGAGACACATTGGAACACTCTGACTCTCTCTGACACACTCTGAGACATACTATGACACTCGGACAGGTTGTGACACACTGTGTCACACTCTGACCCTCTCTGAGACCGATGGTGACACTCTCTGACGCTCTCTGAAACACGCTGTGACACTTTCTGACAGACTGTGATAGACTGTGACACACTCTGAGACACACGGTGACACTTTCCGACTCTATCTGACTCTCTCTGAGACAAACTGACTCTCTCTGACAGACTGTGACACACTGAGACACTCTCTGAAAATCTCCAAGACACACTGTGACACTCTCTGGCAGACTGTGACACTATCTGACTCTCACTGACACTGTCTGAGACACATTGTGACACTTTCTGACTCTCTCTGACACTCTCTGACTGACTGTGAAACACTGTGACAATCTCTGATACACTGTGACACTCTCTGAGACACACTGTGACTCTCTCTGAAACACACTGTGGCTCTCTCTGACATTCTCTGAAACGTACGGTGCCACTCTCTGACAGACTGTGACGCACTGTAATACGTATTCGACTGTCTCTGACTCATTCTGACATTCTCTAACACGTACTGTGACACTCTCTAACAGACTGTGAGACGCTGTGACATGTATTTCACAGTCTCTGACTCTCTCTGACATTCTCTGAAACACACTGTGGCACTCTCTGACAGGCTGTGACAGGCTGTGACACGTTTTGACTCTCTCTAACACTCTCTGAATATCTCTGACACTCTCTGAAACGTACTGTGACACACTCTGACAGACTGTGACACACTGTGACACGTTTTGACTCTCTCTGACACTCTCTGACACTCTCTGAAATACACTGTGCCACTCTCCAAGTCTCTCTGTCACTCTCTGAGAAACACTGTGACATTCTCTGACAGACTGTGACACACTGTGATACTGTTTGACTCTGCATGCAGCACTCTCTGACTCTCTCTGAGACACACTATGACACTCGCTGACACACTGTGACACTCTCTGACTCTCTCTCTCTCTAACACACTGTGACAATCCCTGACACACTGTGACACACACTGAGACGTTGTGACACTTTCTGACACTCTCTGAGACACACTGTGACACTCCCTGCCTCTCTCTCTAAGACACTTGCTCACTCGCTGAGACAGAGTGTGACACACTGTGACACCTTCTGACGCTCTCTCACAGTCTCTGAGACACACTGTGACTCTCTCTGACAGATTGTGACAGAATGTGACACTTTCTGACACACTGTGACATTCTCTGAGCCACTGTGAAACTCTCTGAGACACACTGTGACACTTTTTGACTCTCTCTGACACTCTGATACAGACTGAGACACTCTCTGGCTCTCTCGGACACTCTCTGAGATATAGTATGACACACTTTGACAAACTCAGACACTCTCTAACACACTCTGAAACACACTGTGACACACTGCGACACTCTCTGACACACGGTGTCATTCTCAGAGACACTGTGTCTCACTCTAACCCTCTCTGACTCTCATTTAGACAAATGCTGACCCTCTCTGACACTCTCTGAAACACGCTGTGACACTTTCTGACAGACTGTGATAGACTGTGACACACTCTGAGACACACGGTGACACTTTCCGACTCTATCTGACTCTCTCTGAGAAAAACTGACGCTCTCTGACAGACTGTGACACACTGAGACACCCTCTGAAAATCTCCAAGACACACTGTGACACTCTCTGGCAGACTGTGACACTATCTGACTCTCACTGACACTGTCTGAGACACACTGTGACACTCTCTGACTTTCTCTGACACTCTCTGACTGACTGTGAAACACTGTGACAATCTATGATACACTGTGACACTCTCTGAGACACACCGTGACACTCTCTGAAACACACTGTGGCTCTCTCTGACACTCTCTGAAACGTACGGTGCCACTCTCTGACAGACTGTGATGCACTATAATACGGATTTGACTGTCTCTGACTCTCTCTGACATTCTCTAACACGTACTGTGACACTCTCTGACAGACTGTGAGACACTGTGGCGTGTATGTGACTGTCTCTGACTCTCTCTGACATTCTCTGAAACACACTGTGGCACTTTCTGACAGGCTGTGACAGGCTGTGACACGTTTTGACTCTCTCTAACACTCTCTGAATATCTCTGACACTCTCTGAAACTTACTGTGACACACTCTGACAGACTGAGACACACTGTGACACGTTTTGACTCTCTCTGACACTCTCTCACACTCTCTGAAATACACTATGCCACTCTCCGAGTCTCTCTGTCTCTCTCTGAGAAATACTGTGACATTCTCTGACAGACTGTGACACACTGTGATACTGTTTGACTCTGCATGCAGCACTCTCTGACTCTCTCTGAGACACACTATGACACTCGCTGACACACTGTGACACTCTCTGACTCTCTCTCTCTAACACACTGTGACAATCCCTGACACACTGTGACACACACTGAGACGTTGTGACACTGACACTCTCTGAGACACACTATGACACTCTCTGAATCTATCTGACACACTATGACTATCTCTGACACACTGTGACACTCTCTACGACACTGTGACACTTTCTGACACTCTCAGAGACATACTGTATCCCTCTCTAAGAAACTGTGATAATCTCTGACGCTCTCTGAGATATACTGTGACACTCTCTAACAGACTGTGACACACTGTGACACTTCCTGACTCTCTCTGATACTCGCTGAGACACACTGTGACACTCTCTGGGACACACTGTTACACTGTCTGACCCACTTTGGCACTCTCTGTAACACACTGTGACACTCTCTGACACACAGTGATGTTCTCTCAGATGCTGTGACATTCTCTGAGACGCACTGTGACACATTCTCTCTCTCTCTCTTTGACCATCAATAACACACTGTGACACTCTCTGAGACACATTGTGACACTCCCTGCCTCTCTGTCTAAGACACTCGGTCAGTTTCTGAGACAGAGTGTGACACACTGTGACATCTTGCGACTCTCTCTCACACTCTCTGACACACACTGTGACTCTCTCAGACAGATTGTGACACACTGTGATACTTTCTGACATACTGTGACATTCTCTGAGACACTGTGAAACTTTCTGAGACACACTGTGACACTTTCTGAATCTCTCTGACACTCTGATACTGATTGAGACACTCTCTGGCTCTCTCGGACACTCTCTGAGATATAGTATAACACACTGTGACACTCTCCGACTCTCTCTAACACACTCTGAAACACACTGTGACACACTGCGACACACTCTGACACACGGTGACATTCTCAGAGACACTGTGTCACTCTCTAACCCTCTCTGATCCTCTCTTAGACAAATGCTGACCCTCTCTAACACTCTCTGAGACACACTGTAACACTCTCTGACAGACTGTGACATTCTCTGAGACTAACACTCACACTCTCTGACACTCTCTGAGACACAGTATGACACACTGTGACACTCTCTGACTCTCTCTGACGCACTCTGAAATATACTATAACATTCTCTGAAAGACTGTAACACACTGTGAAACTCTCTGAGACACACTGTGACACTTTCCGACTCTATCTGACACTCTCTGAGACAAACTGACTCTCTCTGACAGACTGTGACACATTGAGACACTCTCTGAAAATCTCCAATACACACTGTGGCACTCTCTGGCAGACTGTGACACTATCTGACTCTCACTGACACTGTCTGAGACACACTGTGACACTCTCTGACTCTCTCTGACACTGTCTGACTGACTGTGAGACACTGTGACAATCTGATACACTGTGACACTCTCTGAGACACACCGTGACACTCTCTGAAACACACTGTGGCTCTCTCTGACATTCTCTGAAACGTACTGTCACACTCTCTGACAGACTGTGACACACTGTAATACGTACTTGACTGTCTCTGACTCTCTCTGACATTCTCTGAAACACACTGTGGCAATCTTCGAGAGGCTGTGACAGGCCGTGACACGTTTTGACTCTCTCTGACACTCTCTGACTATATCTGACACTCTCTGAAACATACTGTGACACTCTCTGACAGACTGTGACACGATTCGACTCTCCCTGACACTCTCTGAAACACACGGTGCCACTCTCCGACTCTCTCTGTCACTCTCTGAGAAACACTGTGACATTCTCTGACCGACTGTGACACACTGTGATACTGTTTGACTCTGCATGCAGCACCCTCTGACTCTCTCTGAGACACTCTGTGACACACTCTGACTCTCTCTCTCTGACACACGCTGACAATCCCTGACACACTGTGACTCACACTGAGACGCTGTGACACTTTCTGACACTCCGTGAGACAAATTGTGACACTCTCTGACACACTGAGACACTCTCTGAATCTATATGACACACTATTACACTCTCTGACACACTGTGACACTTTCTGACACTCTCAGAGACATACTGTATCCCTCTCTAAGACACTGTGATAATCTCTGACGCTCTCTGAGACATACTGTGACACTGTCTAACAGACTGTGACACACTGTGACACTTCCTGACTCTCTCTGATACTCGCTGAGACACACTGTGACACTCTCTGGGACACACTGTTACACTGTCTGACCCTCTTTGGCACTCTCTGTAACACACTGTGACACTCTCTGACACACGGTGATGTTCTCTCAGATGCTGTGAAACTATCTGAGACGCACTATGGCACATTCTGTCTCTCTCTCTCTCTTTCGGACCCTCACAAACACTCTGTGACACTCTCTGAGACGCTGTGACACTTTCTGACACTCTGTGAGACAAACTGTGGCACTCTCTGACACACTGTGACACTCTCTGACACACGGTGACGTTCTCTCAGATGCTGTGACAATCTCTGAGATGCACTGTGACACTTTCTGTCTCTCTCTTTCTCTGACCCTCAGAAACACACTGTGACACTCTCAGAGACACACTGTGACACTCCCAGCCTCACTCTCTTAGACACTCGGTCACTCTCTGAGACAGAGTCTGACACACTGTGACATCTTCTGACTCTCTCTCTCACACTCTCTGAGACACACTGTAACTCTCTCTGACAGTTTGTGACACACCGTGACACTTTTGACACACTGTGACATTCTCTGAGACACTGTGAAACTCTCTGAGACACACTGTGACACTTCCTGACTCTCTCTGATACTCTGATACAGATTGAGACACTCTCTGGTTCTCTCAGACACTCTCTGAGATACGGTAAAACACACTGTGACGCTCTCAGACTCACTCTAACACACTCTGAAACACACTGTGACACACTGCGACACTCTCTGATACACGGTGACATTCTCAGAGACACTGTGTCACTCTCTATAGCTCTCTGACCCTCTCTGAGACAACTGGTGACCCTCTCTGACATTCTCTCAGACACACTGTAACACTCTCTGACAGACTGTGACATTCTCTGAGACTAACACTGACACTCTCTGACACAAACTGAGACACAGTATGACACACTGTGACACTCTCTGCGTCTCTCTGACACACTCTGAAATATACTGTAACCTTCTCTGAAAGACTGTGACACACTGTGACACTCTCTGAGACACACTGTAACACTCTCTGACTCTCTCTGACACTCTGAGACATACTATGACACTCTGACAGGTTGTGGCACACTGTGTCACGCTCTGACCCTCTCTGAGACCGACTGTGACACTCTCTGACACTCTATGAAACACACTGTGACACTTTCTGACAGACTGTGACACACTGTGACACACTCTGAGACACACATTGACACTTTCCGACTCTATCTGACACTCTCTGAGACAAACTGACTCTCTCTGACAGACTGTGAAACACTGAGACACTCTCTAAAAATCTCTGAGACACACTGAGACACTGAAACACACTGTGGCTCTCTCTGACACTCTCTGACACGTACTGTGACACTCTCTGACAGACTGTGACACACTGTGACACGTATTTTACTGTCTCTGACTCTCTCTGCCATTCTCTAAAACACACTGTGGCACTCTCTGACAGGCTGTGACAGGCTGTGACACATTTTGACTCTCTCTGACACTCTCTGACTATCTCTGACGCTCTCTGAAACGTACTGTGACACTCTCTGACAGACTGTGACACACGGTGACACGTATTGACTCTCTCTGACACTCTCTGAAACACACTGTGCCACTCTCTGACTCTCTCTGTCACTCTCTGAGAAACACTGTGACATTCTCTGACAGACTGTGACACACTGTGATACTGTTTGACTCTGCAGCACTCTCTGACTCTCTCTGAGACACACTATGACACTCGCTGACATACTGTGACCCTCTCTGACTCTCTCTCTCTGACACGCTGTGACAATCCCTTACACACTGTGACACCCACTGAGACGCTGTGACACTTTCTGACACACTGTGAGACAAACTGTGGCACTCTCTGACACACTGTGACACTCTCTAAGACACTGTGACACTTTCTGACAGTCTCAGAGACATACTGTATCCCTCTCTAAGACACTGTGGTAATCTCTGACGCTCTCTGAGATATACTGTGACACTCTCTGACAGACTGTGACACACTGTGACACGTATTTGACTGTCTCTGACTCTCTCTGACATTCTCTGAAACACACTGTGGCACTCTCTGACAGGCTGTGACAGACTGTGACACGGTTTGACTCTCTCTGACACTCTCTGAAACGTACTGTGACACTCTCTGATAGACTGTGACACACTGTGACACACTTTGACTCTCTCTGACACTCTCTGACACTCTCTGACATTCTCTGAAACGTACTGTGACACTCTCTGAAAGACTGTGACACACTGTGATACTGTTTGACTCTGCATGAAGCACTCTCTGACTCGCTCTGAGACACACTATGACATTCGCTGACACACTGTGACACTCTCTGACTCTCTCTCTCAGACACATTGTGACAATCCCTGACACACTGGGACACCCACTGAGACGCTGTGACACTTTCTGCCACTCTTTGAGACCACCTGTGGCACTCACTTACACACTGCCATCTCTGATACTCCCTGAGACACACTGTGACACTCTCTGGGACACGGTGACGTTCTCTCAGATGCTGTGACACTCTCTGAGATGCACTGTGACACATTCTGTCTCTCTCTCTGACCCTCAGAAACACACTGTGACACTCTCTGAGACACACTGTGACACTCCCTGCCTCTCTCTCTGAGACACTCGGTCACTCTCTGAGACAGAGTGTGACACACTGTGACATCTTCTGACTCTCTCTCACACTCTCTGAGACACACTGTGACTCTCTCTGACAGATTGTGACATACTGCGACACTTTCTGACACACTGTGACATTCACTGAGACACTGTGAAACTCTCTGAGACACACTGTGACACTTTCTGACTCTCTCTGACAATCTGATACAGACTGAGACCCTCTCTGGCTCTCTCGGACACTCTGTGAGATATAGTATGACACACTGTGACACTCTCAGACTCTCTCTAACATACTCTGAAACACACTGTGACACACTGCGACACTCTCCGACACACGGTGACATTCTCAGAGACACTGTGTCACTTTCTGACCATCTCTGACAATCTCTTAGACAAATGCTGACCCTGTCTTACACTTTCTGAGATACACTGCAACACTCTCTGACAGATTGTGTCATTCTCTGAGACAGACACTAACACGCTCTGACACTCTTTGAGACACAGTATGACACACTGTGACACTCTCTGACACACACTGAAACACACTGTAATCTTCTCTGAAAGACTGTGACACACTGTGAAACTCTCTGTGAAACACTGTGACACTCTCTGACTCTCTCTGGCACACTCTGAAATATGCTATAACCTTCTCTGAAAGACCGTGACACACTGTGAAACTCTCTGACACACATTGTGACACTTTCAGACTTTCTCTGATTCTCTGAAATACACTGTGACACTCTCTGAGACACACTGTAACACTCTCTGACACACTCTGAGACATACTATGACACTCTTTGACAGGAAGTGACACAATGTGTCAAACTCTGACCATCTCTGAGACTGAATGGGACACTCTCTGACACTCTCTGAAACACACTTTGACACACTCTGTCAGACTGTGACACACTGTGACACACTCTGAGACACACGATGACACATTCCGACTCTATCTAACACTCTCTGAGACACACTGACTCTCTCTGACAGACTGTGACACACTGAGACACTCTCTGAAAATCTCCGAGACACACTGTGACACTCTCTGGCAGACTGTGACACTATCTGACTCTCACTGACATTGTATGAGACACACTGTGACACTCACTGACTCTCTCTTACACTCTCTGACTGACTGTGAGACACTGTGACAATCTCTGATACATTGTGACACTCTCTGAGACACACCGTGACACTCTCTGAAACACACTGTGGCTCTATCTGTCATTCTCTGAAACGTACTGTGACACTCTCTGACAGACTGTGACACACTGTGACACGTTTTGACTCTCTCTGACACTCTCTGAAACACACTGTGCCACTCTGACTATCTCTGACACTCTCTGAAACGTACTGTGACACTCTCTGACAGACTGTGACACACTGTGACACGTTTTTACTCTCTCTGACACTCTCTGACAGACTGTGACACACTGTGACACGTATTTGACTGTCACTGAATCTCTCTGCCATTCTCTGAAACACACTGTGGCACTCTCTGACAGGCTGTGACAGACTGTGACACGTTTTGACTCTCTCTCTGACACTCTCTGACTATCTCTGACACTCTCTGAAACATACTGTGACACTCTTTGACAGACTGTGACACGCTGTGACACGTTTTGACTCTCTCTGACACTCTCTGAAACACACTGTGCCACTCTCCGACTCTCTCTGCCACTCTCTGAGAAACACTGTGACATTCTCTGACACACTGTGATACTGTTTGACTCTGCATGCAGCACTCTCTGACTCTCTCGGAGACACACTATGACACTCGCTGACATACTGTGACACTCTCTGACTCTCTCTCTGACACACTGTGGCACTCTCTGACTCTCTCTCTCTCTGACACACTGTGACAATCCCTGACATAGTGTGACACCCACTGAGACGCTGTGACACTCTCTGACACTCTGTGAGACAAACCGTGGCACTCTCTGACACCGTGTGACACTCTCTGAATCTATCTGACACACTATGACAATCTCTGATACACTGTGACACTCTCTGAATCTATCTGATACCCTATGACAATCTCTGACACACTGTGACACTCTCTAAGACACTGTGACGCTTTCTGACACTCTCAGAGACATACTGTATCCCTCTCTAAGACACTGTGATAATCTCTGACGCTCTCTGAAACATACTGTGACACCTCTAACAGACTGTGACACACTGTGACACTCCCTGACTCTCTCTGACACTCCCTGAGACACACTGTGACACTCTCTGAGACATACTGTTACACTGTCTGACCCTCTTTGACACTCTCTGTAACACACTGTGACACTCCCTGACATTATCTGGGACATACTGTGCCACTCTCTGATGGACTTTGATACGCTCTGACTGTCTTTGAGACACACTGTGATATTCTCTGACACACTGCGACACTCCCTGACACACTATGACATTCCCTGCCTCTCTCTGATACACTGTGACACTCTCTGAGACACAATGGGACACACTGAGACCCTCTCTAAGACACATCCTGAGACACACTATGACACTCTGACTCACTGCGACTCTCTCTGAGACACATTCTGACACCCTCTGACTCTCTGAACACACTGTGACTGTAATAGAAAACTATCCATTTACTGTGAAATTAACTATCCATTTACTGTAATGTTTAAAGAGAATGCTTTGTTTAAATCAATGCTGTGCTGAGCTTTGTAAACGATGCCTTGATGAAGGGTTGCGGTTAGCTTATCTCTTTTTGATTTCTGTAAGCATTCAACTCGACCTTGCGATAGTCGAACTCAGCGAAAGCTGAATAACTGTTATGTCTAGCACCAGGGGATGAGAGGATAACAACTTGAGTTTCTCCAGTCTCTGCCCTTGAGAGTGTGATAAGGAACGCTATAAGGCAGGTGGCTGTGTAAATGTTTGGGTACTTATTGCATTGAGGCATCTGACTTAGTGTAATGGGTCAATCTTGTAAAATTTTAATAAAGACCTTTGCTTTGCTCTTGCTAATTGTTGAGTCAAGTCGATTTAATTTCAATGACAGTAAACTTGGGGGCTCGTCCCGGGACCCCGCGACTGGATGAGATTCTGAAGATTCCCAGGAAGCGCAGGTGCCAGCGCCTTGAAGGTCTTTCACTTCATCTCGAGCGCTGAATTGGCCCTTTTGCGTTAGAGCGCCAGAGTTTCAAATCAATTAAGGTTGGGTAATATTCGTGGTTTATGTAATCCTATATAGAGAGTCATTCTAAGAGAATAAATACAGCAGGAAAAGGGTTCAGTGAACTCTCACGTGGTATTAGAGTAAAACTCCAGTATAAGGGGATTGCTGTCTGAAGAGTGTTTAGGAGACAGCAAGGTAAAGGCTGGTTTTAGACTTGGAACCACCACTGGCTGAGTTGGACTCGCCTAAGACGTACCAGGTACATGGTTTCTTGGTTTACAACAACCAAGGCCTTGAGGCGGACACGCCCAATGTGAGAGTGGACCTCCGGAGGTAAAAGCATGTCAAAAGGGAAAAGATAACTGTACCACGAGAGTGAGAGACAGAGAGAGAGAGAGAGAGAGAGAGAGAGATAGAGCTGAACACTTTTCCAGTTACACGAAAAATGGGCTCCAGCAAGAGCAAACAAAGGGAGAGTCCACACAAAATTTGGAATAGCCAACCAAAAATACAATACATGCTAAATAAGTATGGCCCAGAATGTGTAAAGCAGTTAGAATTGTGGATTAAGGAATGTGGTTTTCCGGAGGGAGGAAGTTTTAGTAAAAAACAACTGGAAATATGAAGGTTGAGGTAGGAGGAGAGAGAGAAGGAGAAAAGGGACGGAAAGATCGAACCTATGAATTGGAGTGCTTCTTGTATGTGGAAGGCTGTGGCTGATATCAGAGAAAGGAATTCTCAAGTAAACGATAGATCAAATACACGTACAACCACCAATGCCCATGTGGGAAACAACCTAACGAAGCTGTACAGTGTCTTAAATCTGTTTCAGACCCTGACCTTGATGACTGCCCTCCGAGACCTGCCGCTCCCCCCCTTACGAGATCTGCCTGGTGAAAGTTCCACGTCAGCGACCACCGCCTCAGGGCCTGCAATATCACCGATAGCACACCATACCCACAACAGACCAAAGCAAGAAGGCCAAAAGAAGGACGACCACTCTTAGGTGGAAAGGCATCCAAGGCCTGTCCGTGATCACCCCCTGATGGATGATGAGTCACACGGTGAGGGTACTGGTGAACGATCATCTCACCAGGTCGTTCTGCAAGACCCAATGGTTGAAGTTACAGGTCCAGAAGGGTGCCCAGTGTTGGCCCACCAGCCATGGACCATGAAGGATCTGGAAATTGCCTGTGGGCAGTTGCCTGACCCACACGAGGTTGGAGCTAATAAGAAGTGACAAAGTTCTGTACTGAGTTCCGTCCCACGTCACAAGAGATGAGACGTCTCCTGGGATGAAAACTAGGTGCCAATGTTACCAAACACAAGGATACCTGGCCAGCTGCAAACGTCCATGCAAGAGCAGCCAACCCACAAGTGGAAGAGAAGGGAGACTTTAATGCTTTTGTTACAGTGCTGGCAACCGCCTGTAGGGAGGCATTCCCAGTGTGAATGGACATGACCAAAACAGCAATGTGAAAACAATGGGAATGTGAGAGAGTGTCCCAGTACCTCACTGAAGTCCATAACACCCATAGTGCACTGAGACGACACGAGGACATAACGACAGCAGAAATCACACTGTATGTGGCACACCTGAGGAAAAGCTTCATCAATGGAAAGAAGGAAGAAATAGTGAAAAAGGTAAAAGATCTGGGACACGGGAAAGCTGAATTTGATAGAACAACATGCAATACATGCTGAAATATTGCTTACCCAAGAGAATGATAACCAGAAACTAAAGATGGAACAGCAAACACATAAAGCTCAGCCTACTCTGATGTAAATGGTCACCCAGCTGTTGGAGGGAGGTGCTGCAGGAAGAGAGAGAGGCCGAGGGGGAGGTCACGGAAGAAGAAGAGGTCACAAAAGAGGCACTGATAGAGGGAGATCTGGTGGGAGCTTTGTTTGCAGACCAATGGATCACTGGGTGAGACGGTGCCCCCATAGACAGCCTCACTCGGCCCTGGAGGTGGGACATGAGGGTGACTAACAGGAGAAGGCTGAGGTGGAGGTGGGCAGCCCACAAGGTACAGGTAAGCCTCTTTCCTTTATGCTTGGCAACGAAGACTCACTTATGCTAATCTCTTCTACTAACCTTTCGCGCACTGAGACATATCTCACCTCAATGTTCAGCACTGAGATTGCAAAGTGTGGACGGTATGTCCAATATCACAATGATGTGTATAAGTTGATGCCCACCTCTATGTTATATGTGAAAGTACATCAGTTACCTTTTTGGTAGATACAGGGGCAACATACTCAGTCCTTAAATTAAGCCAGTTTAGACAATCGACACAAATAAATATGAGTGAAAGGTTCCTGAACACAATAGCTGCATCAGGAGTCATGATGCGGGAGAGATTTTCTGCACCTCTAGAAAAAGGAAAACATTCCAATTCTCCTTCTTGTTATCGGAATTTTGTCCTTTAAATTTGATGGGGCGGGATCTCATACGGAGACTGGGATTGGATTTGGTCAGTACTCCGACGGGCTTGTAGATAATTCAAAGAAACGATTTACCAGTGCAGGCTGTAAAATATGACCTACGACCCCTGATGTATGTCTATGAGTGGCTATTAATCCAGAGAGCGAGAAGTTCAGTGAGCAATTCACTCGCCCTGGAAGCAAGTAACTTTGTTAATCCTATTAACACCGATTTTCTTGATGGAGACATGCTGCACTGCACAGCACACATACATCACGTTGGTCCTGACGCACCATATGAGAAGGATTGGTTCAGGAGATTGGTGAAACCAGATCAGTTGTTATTTTGTGAATTTTATTGGAGTGATCACAGATGTGCAGTCAGTGTGAACTTATCTAAAGTATCTGTAACAGCAAGTAGACCCTATATTGTTGATGTGGAAGGTTCCGCTCTCACGTGTCACTGGCGAAGGTGTCCAGTGACAGGTTGTAGGAGTTAGGAGCATGGGTGCTAAAGGCACAAAGAATGAAAGGTTGGGTCTTCAGGGACGATGTGGGTATCTGGTTAAATGCAGATATGCGGACATATAAGAAGAAATAAAATTGACTAACTCAGGCAGATAGGACAGTCCAGGTAAGGCCCGCTAGCCCTGAGAAGCCTAGGGAGATAGCCTGGCGTTTCCCTAAGATAGAAGTCTCAAACCCAAGATTAAAAATGGTCCCTACTGAGTTGTGGACAAAGGGCAAACATGATATGGGGCTCATATGGGGTTGTGAGCCCAAAAGGATAACCCCGAAGTCTGAGGATCGTCCTTGTAGAGCACAATACCTGTTAAAACCCGAAGGCATAGAAGGAATTACTGCAGTCTTTGAATCCCTCCTAAAGGCTGGAGTGATAATCCCCTGTGAAAGCTCACCGGTGAGAACCCCCATTTATCCGTTCAAAAAGACAAACATTCCCGGTGAACCGGAGGAATGGAGATTTGTTCAAGATCTGCAGGCTGTCAATGACGCTGTTGTTCCACATGCCCCAAACGTTCCCAATCCCTATACTATATTGGCTCAAATTCCACCGGACAGGAAATGGTTCTCTGTTGTGGATTTAGCAAATGCCTCCTTTAGTGTACTGGTACACCCAGATAGTCAATTCTGGTTCGCTTTTTCATTCAAAGGGAAATCATATACCTTCACGCGAGGTTACTGTGAGTCTCCCACCATATATAGTGGGGCTCTACACATGAGTCTGGAGACTCTTGTTCAAACCCCGGGGTGAGTGCTGCTGCAGGATGGAGATGATTGCTTGACTGCGGCACCAACAAAGTAACAATGTGGAAGGAGACCTTTGCATTGCTCTGCAATCTAGTGCGGGAAGGGCATAAAGCCAGTCTCGCAAAGCTACAATTTGTGCAACAACATGTGACGTTCTTAGGTCACCTAATATCTGAATAAGGGAAGGCTATTGGTCAAGACAGAGTTCAAGCAATCCAGCAAATATTCCAAAGCCTCACCGAAGAGACAATTGCTATCCTTTTTGGGTATATGCTCCTCCTGTAGGATGTTTATCACACATTACACAACCCTTGAGGCTCCCCTAAGTGACATAGCCCATAGAAAAGGGTTGCAGAACCGGAGTCCATTACAGTGGACCCCAGAGGCCGAGAGTGCCTTTGCTGAATTAAAAAGGGGCGCTCCAAACTACACCTACACTGGGGATTCTGAACCCAAACCAGCCTTTTGTACAAACGGTTGAAGATTAGCGTGGCTGCATGACATATGTGCTGTTCCAGGATCATTGGGGAAGATTGAGGCCGGGAGCATATTTTTCAGCTAAACTTCACCCTGTAGTGGCAGGATTGTCTCAATGCCTGTGAGCTGTGGTTGCAGCTGAAAAGGCTGTTGGAGCATCCAGGGATATAGTCGGCTGTGGTGAATTAACCCTTCTGGTCCCACATGCAGTATCCTGACTGCTTTACGAGCAAACGACCGCACACATGTCAGCAGCACGTTGGCTCCGATACAGTACTGTGTTACTGGAGACGCCTAACATTATAATAAAGCGATGTAACGCCCTGAACCCTGCTAGCCTTCTCCCAACAGAAGGAGACAGAGACACACATCAAATGAAATTTGATGCCCCAGACCAGATTTGCAGGATTGACCATGTCAGAATCCAGATATGGAGTTTTTTGTGCATGGGTCAGCATTCAGGAGCAAGGGGACAGGCCAGAATTGTGTTGGGTATGATGCAGTGACTATCTACGAGGTAGTCAAAGTGGGATCATTCCCTTTTCATCTGTCAGTGCCAGCAGTGGAGCTGATTGCCTTGACTGAGGCCTGTAAGTTGGCTGAGGGAAGGACAGTGAATATTTACACCCATAGCAGATATGCCTTTAGGACTGTACATGATTTTGGAACCCTGTGGAAACACAGAGGCTTCTTGGCCTCCACCGGAATACCCATCACACACCGCGACCTGATTTCCGACCTCCTGGAAGCAGTCCTGTTGCCTAAATCAATCGCTGTGTGTAAGTGTGAAGCTCACAAAAAGATAATGATTTTACTTCCCAAGGCAATGCAAGGGCAGACTCAGCAGCGAGAACGGCAGCCCAGCAGCTGCCAACTGAGCAGATTGACATGTGTATGGCGAAGAGGTGGCTTGGACCATTTCAAATGCTCCTCACAACACAGACAGCAGTTAAGATCGCAAAAAGCCAAGTGGATACACACCAGACTTTACAAGCGTGTAGCTGAGCCCGAGGAGATATCGGACAGCACCAGAACCAATTTAGTGCAAGTAGTGATTAGAGGCCTCATACGGTTATGGGGCTGCTGTAGCTCACACATGGGCTATGTACAGGGCACACCAGAGCAAGGGAAGATGCCACCACAAAGTTGTGTTTCGGGTAGGTGGTATCTGAGGAAAGGCTTGGTGTTTCCTCAACTTTTTTTGATGTACAACTATTACGGCTCTGTATTTCTTTGTAGTTGTTGCTGTAGTTGGGCTTGATGTCATAAAATGACAAAAAGGGGGAAAATGAAATGGGAAATTATCCATTTACTGTGAAATTAATTATCCATTTGCTGCGAAATTTAAAGAGAATGCTTTTCTTTAATTCAATGCTGTACTGATCTTTGTAAACGATGCTTTGATGAAGGGTTGCAGTCAGCTTAACTCTGTGTGAATTCTGTAAACCTTCTACTTGACCTTGCGATAGTCGAACTCAGCGAAGGCTGAAGAACCATTATGTCTGAAAGACCAGGGAGTTGCCCTTGAGAGTGTGATAAGGAACACTATATGGCAAGCATCTGTACAATGTTTCAGTGCTCTTTGTATTAAGGCATCTGGCGTAGCGTAGTGAGTCAATCCTGCAAGATTCAAACTAAAGACCTTTCTTTGCTCCTGCTAATAGTTGAGTAGATTTAATTTCCACGACAATGACCCTTGATTTTATTTTAGTTGATAAAATCTACAGCACCATCTTCATTGATCTGCTCTGATACTAGCTTAATAAACTGTCCTTTCTTGTCGATACATGTGTTTTCCATTTGCGTCACTATTCTAGTTGCTTCTTGTACATCCAATGTATCTGAGGAACAAATTATTCTCCCCAAATGGTGGACTCTAGAAGTCTCCTCAATATTTTAATTATATTATATTGGCTGTTCTTTATTACAGGGTTTGTCTCTTCTTTTATGAAAAGAGATGGTAATTGAAAACTCTTCAGTCCTCTGACTACACTTCCATATCTATGGAGCATTAAATAGTTAAGATCAATCACTTTGCTGTTGTGTCCATTCCTCAGAAACACTCAGACATCCCATCCAGACTGAGCAAATTTATTAATTTACCATGGTATAAAACAAATTGGTTTGAATGGGGTTAAGTGAACCTGCTCGTTCAGTGATTGTAGTTAATGTCAGTCTCCATGCATCAAATTATTTCACTAAAAGGTTTACTTCCTATTAATAAGGGGGTATTAAAATATTATCACATAGTATCAGTAGCAACTTCACTTGCAGCACTACCCAGGAACAACAGTTCAAGAGTGAGGGAGAGCAGAGATCAAAGTCTGAGAACAATGCACGAGAATGTCCCAACAATGGAACAGAATATGAGAACAATAGACTGGAATGTTCCAATACTGACCAGGGGTTTACATTTGGGTCTTCACAATCTTCCTCAAGATTGGGTCGATCTTAAGTGTGCTTTGGATGATTCAAGCTGATTTCTATCCTCTCCTCACTATTATTCCTGGTAAGTCTTTCTATCTGACTATGAATTCAATAATCTTTGTTGAACTAACTTACTGTCCTCATAACTTAAATACTGAAAAAAAGGAAGCTGTTGCCATGACTTCTGTCCACAAACTCCATTCCTAACCAAGCAATTTTAATGCCAATATCTGAAGTGGAATCAAACTGCGTATAACTCCAACACGTACTTCGGCTCTAAGCTGATATCTATTTCCATATTCTCTCCAGCACCAATCCTGTTCACTATCAACTCCGCAATATCTCAGGTCTACCATTTTGTCTCAGTCTACCTGCTGAATAAACCATCATCTGCACCTTTGTTATATCCAGATTCAACTGTTCCTATTCTCTTCCTGCCACAAATAATTTGACTAGAAATATTGTGTGTTCTCCCTGAAAAGTGCTGACTTCAAGAGAGTCAGTGGGATTGTGATAATATCACTACACTTGCAATCAGAGCCCCAGGCTATTACTGTGGGTAGTCAGAGCCTTTTTCCCCAGGATACTAATCTCAATTACAAGGGGACATAGTTTTAAGGTAAGAAGGGAAAGTTTAAAGGAGATGTGAGACAGCTTTTTTACACCGATGGTGATAAGTACCTGAAATGTGCTTCTGAAAGGTAATGGTGGAGGTGGATACAATAGCAATTTCTTGAATAGGTTGGGAATCAAGGGATATGGACCATGAAAAGATAAATGTTTTTTCATTTGGAAAGGCATCAAGTGTGAGCACAGTCTTATTGGGCCGAAGGGCCTGTTCCTGTGCTGTACTATTCTTTATTCATTACTCTCTGTTTCCTCTATAGTTTAGATTAGATTAGATTATTTACAGTGTGGAAACAGGCCCTTTGGCCCAACAAGTCCACACCGACCCATTCCCCTACATTTACCGCTTCATCTGTTTGTGGTTTGGGAGTTCTTTAAAGACGAGCAACAACTACCAATTTCCGAGCACCGTCCTACAACTCATCCGCTTTATCCTCAATTACAATGTCTTCACCTTTGACAACAGGTTCTTCATCCAGGCACATGGTTCAACCACGAGGACCAAATTTGCACCCCAATATGCCAACATCTTTAGGCTCATGTTTGAACAAGATTTCTTCTCTACGCAGGACCTCCAACCAACACTATGCACCAGGTACATCAACGACATTTTCTTCCTCTGGACCCATGGCGAGGAGTCACTGAGAAAACTACACAGTGATATCAACAAGTTTTATCCCACCTTCACACTCACAATGGACTACTCTCTACTGTCTCATTTTGGACACATGTATCTCCATCAAGGATGGGCACCTAACTCTACCGCAAACCCACAGATAACCTCACAATGCTACACTTCTCCACCTTCCACCCAAAACATATTAAAACAGCCAGCCCCTATGGACAAGCCCTACGCATACACAGAATCTGTTCAGATGAGGAGGAGTTGTTTAAAAGAGTTAAATCATCTCCTTGGTACACTGTGCAGTACGTTCTAAGTGCTGAATACAAGTTTCTCTGCAACTCTTTAGAGGGGCTGAATGGTTTATTCCTGTGCATCAGTAATAGCCTTGAGGAATTCTGTCAGAGACATGTTGTGTGACATTACACGGGAGGTAGGAGCACCAGTTGGCCATTCGGTCTCTGCTACACCATTCAGACAGATCAGAGCTGATCTGACTGTGGCTGAACTCCCTGTCCATCTCTGTTCCCAATAACCACGGGTTTCCTTTACTATCAAGGAGCTACTGAGCTCAGCCTTGAATATCTTCACTGCTCCCTGCAGATGAGAATGCCACAGCTAGCACATCCCTCAGGACAAAGGAGCATCCTCATCTCAATCTGAAATGGGAGCACCCTTACATTTAAAGTGATTGTCCTTGGACCAAATCACCTCCTATTTGTGACATGATGCGCAGCAAATAAGAACAGATGTAGACCATTCAACCACAACAAACCTGACCCACATTAGCACTGGCTGTCTAGTTGATCAAATATCTATCAAATTCAGCCTTCACTGCTCTCTGCACAACACATTATCAGATACATCCTTATCTCAGTCTGAAATGGAAGAGGCCACATTTTCAAACATTCTCCAGTTCCCCTAGTTCGACACACCCACATCCATCCTCTCAGCATCCACCCTGTCAATTCCCCTCAGGGTCAGTTATGTCTCAAGATGATCATGCCTATTTCTGCTGAACTTCAAAGGTTATCCATCCAAACTGCGCAACATTTCCACATGGGATGAGCTGGTCATCCCAGGAATCAACTGAGTGAGCTATGTCCATACACCTTCTCGTGTAATTAAATTCGTTCTGAGGTAAAGAGATTTAAAAACCCCCGTGCAGTCCTCCAGCTGTGATCTCAGTAAAACTGGGAACAGCTGCAGCAACGCTTCCTTCATGGGTGACTCCTTGAAAGAAACATTAAAATTGAGAAAAGAGCCGGAACACACTTGATTTCTTAAGTCTTAAAGAAGGCAACTTTGATTGGTTAAGATTCGGAGATGCCGGTGTTGGACTGGGGTGTACAAAGTTAAAAATCACACAATACCACGTTATAGTCTAACAGGTTTAATTGGAAGCACACTAGCTTTCGTAGCGACGCTCCTTCATCAGGTGATAGTGGAGGGCTCGATCGTAACACAGAATTTACAGCAAAAAATTACAGTGTGATGTAACTGAAATTATACATTGAAAAATTAATTGTCTGTTAAGCCTGTCATCTGTTAGAATACAGCAATAGTTTCACTTCTTTCATGTGTAAATCACAAAACCCATTTTTTTAAAGTTGCATTCTCGGGTTAGCTGTTAACAATGCTGATAGCTAGACAATATGTTGAACATAGAACATAGAACATAGAACAATACAGCACAGAACAGGCCCTTCGGCCCACGATGTTGTGCCGAACTTCTATCCTAGATTAAGCACCCATCCATGTACCTATCCAAATGCCGCTTAATGGTCGCCAATGAATCTGACTCTACCACTCCCACGGGCAGCGCATTCCATGCCCCCACCACTCTCTGGGTGAAGAACCCACCCCTGACATCTCCCCTATACCTTCCACCCTTCACCTTAAATTTATGTCCCCTTGTAACACTCTGTTGTACCCGGGGAAAAAGTTTCTGACTGTCTACTCTATCTATTCCTCTGATCATCTTATAAACCTCTATCAAGTCACCCCTCATCCTTCGCCGTTCCAACGAGAAAAGGCCGAGAACTTTCAACCTATCCTCGTACGACCTACTCTCCATTCCAGGCAACATCCTGGTAAATCTTCTCTGCACCCTCTCCAAAGCTTCCACATCTTTCCTAAAGTGAGGCGACCAGAACTGCACACAGTACTCCAAATGTGGCCTAACCAAAGTCCTGTACAGCTGCAACATCACCTCACGACTCTTGAATTCAATCCCTCTGCTAATGAACGATAATACTCCATAGGCCTTCTTACAAACTCTATCCACCTGAGTGGCAACCTTCAAAGATCTATGTACATAGACCCCAAGATCCCTCTGTTCCTCCACCTGACTAAGAACCCTACCATTAACCCTGTATTCCGCATTCTTATTTGTTCTTCCAAAATGGACAACTTCACACTTGGCAGGGTTGAACTCCATCTGCCACTCCTCAGCCCAGCTCTGCATCATATCTAAGTCCCCCTGCAGCCGACAACAGCCCTCCTCACTGTCCACAACTCCACCTATCTTTGTATCATCTGCAAATTTACTGACCCACCCTTCGACTCCCTCATCTAAGTTGAAGGTGTTAGCCCCCTGTGTTCTCTGTTTATGACCTGATGTTTAGATTGATTCTAATCTAAAAATTGAGATAACAGAGTTTTACATAAATTCATGCATTTTTTGAGCTCAGAGTTCTACATGAATGTATGTAGCTTTTGAGAAAACGACATGTAGTATATGTGTGCATGTGGGTCTTTGTGTGTGTGTCTGTCTGGGGTGGGGTTTGTGAGTGTGAGAAAGTGTGTGTGTGTGTGTAGTGAGTGCAGAGCGTCTTAAGTCTGTGAGGGGGTGCATGTTTGGGAGTATGTGTGTCTATAAGGGTGTGTGTGGGTGTCTGTGTGTGCGTCTGTGTGTACGTGTGTCCGTGTGCATGTGAGGGTGTGTGTGTAGGAATATCTGTGTGTGTGTATAGTGCAATGGTGATCACCTATAATGTGACATGAACCCAAGGTCCCGGTTGAGGCCCTCCCTATGGGTACCAAACTTAGCTATCAGCCTCTGCTCGGCCACTTTCCTCTGCTGCCTGTCCCGAAGTCCACCTTGGAGGATGTTCACCCGAAGGTCCGAGGCCGAATGTCCTGGGCCACTGAAGCGTTCCCCAACTGGGAGGGAACCCTCCAGTCTGTTGATTGTTGTGTGGTCCCCATTCTTCCGTGACCAAAATTTGATTAATTTTAAAGTAGCAATGATTTTTTGTGTGGGAAATCATGTCACACGAACTTGACTGATTTTTCTGAAGAAGTAACAAAGAGGATTGATGAGGGCAGAGCGGTGAACGGGATCCGTATGGACTTCAGTAAGGTGCTTGACAAGGTTCCCCATGGAATACTGGTAAGCAAGGTTACATCATATGGAATACAAGGAGAATTAGCCATTTGAATTGTCTCGAAGGCAAGAGGTGGTGGTGTAAGGTTGCTTTTCAGACTGGAGGCCTATGCCCAGTGGTGTGCTCCAAGGATCGGTGTTGAGTCCACTGCTTTTCATCATTTATATACATGATTTGGATGCAAACATAGGAGGTATAGTTTGTAAGTTTGCAGGTGGCAACAAAATTGGGGGTGCAGTGGACAGTGAAGAAAGTTTCCTCAGAGTACAATGGGATCTTGATCAAATGGGCCAATGGGCCGAGCAGTTGCTGTTGGAGTTTAGTTTAGATAAATACGAGGTACTGCATTTTGGAAAAGCAAATCAGAGCACGTCATATCCACTTAAAGGTAAGGGTGTGTTGCTGAACAAAGAGACATTGGAGTGCAGGTTCATAGTTCTTTGTAAATAGAGTTGCAGGCAGATAGGATAATGAAGAAGACATTTGGCATGCTTTCCTTCATTGGTCAGATGATTGAGTATCAGAATTAGGAGGTCATGTTGTGGCTGTACAGGACATTGGTTAGGCCACGTGCAATTCTGGTCTCCTTCCAAACGAAGAATGTGGTGAATCTTGAAAGGGTTCAGAAAATATTTACAAATATATTGCCAGGGTAGAGGATTTGAGCTATAGGGAGAGGCTGAAATAGGCTGGGACTGTTTTCCCTGGAGCGTTGGAGGCTTCTCAAGTTTCATAAAATCACGAGGGGCATGGATCGGACGAAGTCTTTTCCCTGGGGTGAGAGAGTCCCAAATTGTAGGGCATAGGCTTAGAGTGAGAGGGAAAAATATAAAATGGACCTAAGGAGACAACTTTTTCACATAGAGAATGGTGTGTGTATGGAATGAGCTACCAGAGGAAGTAGTGGAGATTGGTACAATTACAGCATTTAAAAGGCATCTGGACGGGTATATTAATAGTAAAGTTTAGAGGCATACAGGCCAGGTGCTGGCAAAAGAGACTAGATTAGGTTCGGATATCTGGTTGGCATGAATGAGGTGGACCGAAGGGTTTGTTTCCATGCTGTACATCTCTATGACTAAGTGCAGTATCACAGAGCAGTCAGGGCTCCCTTAGTGACAACAAGGGTGTGTTTGCACTGTGGTGATCTTTACAATCTAAATCTACACATCTGTACATGACAAGCACCTCAACGTACAAAGACCAGGAGGGCAATCTGTCAAGATTTGAATTCTCTCACCAGAGACTGTGAGAACGACAACATTTCTGGGGGGCATGGTAGATGGATGTAGCTTCACAAATCAAAATATGTGTATCCTTCAGTTCCTTTGTTTTTTTTAAAAAAACTTTCTCATTTAAACTGACTAACAGTTCCAGTATCCACTGTCGTTTATGGAAGAGAGTTCCAAACCTCTCCCATCCTTTGTCTGTAGATGTGCATCCTAACATTCATCCTGAATGCTCTGGCTCTCATTCTCAGACTGTGCCCCCTCGTTAGAGAATTGCCAGCCAATAGAAATCATTTATCTTTTTCTATTAATATCTTGGAGGATTTCACTCAGATCAGCCCTTAATCTTCAAGGTTCTTGCGAACACAGGCTTCATTTGTATATAAAAAAACAGAAATTGTTCAGCAGGTCTGGCATGCATCTGTGAGAGAGAAGCAAAGTTAGTGTTTCAAATCCGAGACCCTTCTTCAGAACGAAGTTGCATGATCCCTCTTCATAACTTCAGAACATATGAAACGAGAACAGATGACAGAATACTGAAGTCAGGACATTCTGCAGCAGCAGTGACTTTGGGAGTCTCTGTCAATGGAAAATTGTACCATGAATGCTGCTCACTGGATTGTTATCACTGTTCTGGGGTCTGGATATGGCTGACCAGTCAATGAGATGGTGACGTTGTTGTTCAAAAGGTAAAACCAGAGAGCAGATCAGCAGCAGATTAAACCAAGTCCAAATGTCTTTATGCCACACCAGGAACACCAATATTAACCAGGATGGTGTCGAACACCTTCTCCACCTGCTGAGTTGGTCAATGCATGTTTCCATGTGAGGTGATCTGTCCCTTCAGGCAGCTGACAAGCTCCTTGTTTGAAACTCTGGGCTGATGCATTCCCAGAGATGCTGCCTTATACTGTCTGAAAGCTCCTGTGGGAGACTGACACGACAGCATTGCTCAGCTTTGTGTCAAAACTCTGGCAATGAACAAACTCATTACAATAACAAATTTAATCCCAATTATGAAGGGGCGTTGCTGTTTAGTATATCATAATGAAATAACAAAAAAACAGAACCTGGGATCTCTCAGCAATAATGCTGCCCACACAAATACCACGAGCCCCATCACGAGATCACAAATAATTTCAACCAATGCTTCATCGAGTCAGTTTATTCCATGTGTGAAAATATATCTCAGAGCTGGTCTTCTGTTCTCTAGAGCAGGAGCTGCCCTCTTTAAACAAGAGCATTTCACTCACTGATTGAAATGTGATTCTTCATACACACTAAATGTGTGCATTACTGCCGAGGTCAGCATTTATTCCACTTCACTAATGGCCCAGGTTCCAGGGGTACATGAAGGGCTTTCCTGGAGGAAGGGGATTGAGTGAACAAGATGGGCTTCCAACAATGGAGGATTCACTGATGTCACTCTTATTGTCATTCTCCATCATTCCCAAACGGGTAACTAGGGACGAATAATAAACGCTGGCCCAGCCAGTGATGCCCACATCCCATCAATGGATAAGAATAAAGTGATAACCCTGGAGGTTCCATCTACCTTATAGTCCCTGGTCTGTATTCATCAGGATCATACCCATGTGTGGGGATAGGTGCCTTTTCCAAACTACAATCATAACCACCGGTATCCCGAGATATATCATGGGGAGTGCAGTTAGGATCACAGCTTGATGTGAGAGGAGCTGAATTCATGGATGACAGGCTATGGGCATGTGATCATATGGCCTGTTCCTTCACATTTACTTAAGGGTGGTCCCTGTCAATGTCCCCTCTATCTCCACATTATGTGGGAGGAAGATATGACAATCCAACTAAATACATTTTTAAAAATATAATTCTGTTAATTTGGACATCATCTTAACTTCGTCACTTGGAATAATTGGAGCCCCTATCACTGAGAGTGCCCTTGCAGTTGCCATTAAACCAGACCTTGGTGAGCTGCTGTAATTGGGGTGGATGGTGGCTCAGTGGTCAGCATTGCTGCCTCACAGCACCAGAGACATGTCTTCATTTCGAGCCTTGGGCGAATGTCTGTGTGGAGTTTGCACATTCTCCCCGTGTCTGCATGGGTTTTCACCCACAGGCCAAGGATGTGCAGGTTAGGTGAATTGGCCATGCTAAATTGCCCACAGTGATAGGTGCTTGGTCAGGGGTAAATATAGGGTAGGGAAATGGGTCTGAGTGGGTTCCTTTTCAGAGGGCCAGTATGGGCTTGTTGGGCTGAAGAGCCTGTTTCCATATTATAGGGAATGTAATTTAAACTGACAGTGAGAGATATTGGGGTGGGTCTTCTCCTGGAACAGATGTTTACACTGTTTTTCACAAATTTGCTGTGGGGCTTTCCCTTGGCTGGCCTGTCTGAACTCCTCCCTCATCCTGTTCCTGCAGATACTGCACAGAGTGAACCAGCAATAATGACGGTGGGCAACAGAACTGCATTCTATGCAGTATCTGCAGCACAGAGGCCCAGAGATGGAGAGCAGGAGGAAATCTGTGATTTTGCTCCTTATCATCTCTTGGAGCTTCATCCTCCTGTTGTTCATCTATGTTTTAAGTTTCTTACATTATGTTATTCAAGGAGTCCATCCTGAAGATTACTCGCTTTTCCTGCATAACTTCACAAAACTTGGTTATATGCTGCAGACCCTAAGTTGGTGCACAAACAGGTTTATTTATGCGGCAACATTATCTCGGTTCAGAGTGAAGATCACGAACCCAGCAAAGTAGCGAGTTACACAAATTCCTTGTATAATGAATATATGAAACTCCTTAGTGAAGCCACAGGAGGGTCCTGTTGTTCCAGACATGAAACAATTTTTCAAATTCATTCATGGGATGTTGGCATCACTGCCCAGGCCCAGCATTTATTACCCATCCCTAGATGCCCCTTGAGAAGTTGGTGGTGAACTGCCTTCTTGAACCGCTATTGTCCATGTAGGTCAACCCATAACGTTGTTCGGGAAGGAATTCCAGGAATTTGACACAGGGATATATTTACACTTCAAGATGGTGAGAAGCTTGGAAGGCAATTTACATGAGGTGGTGTTCCCATGTATTTGTTGCCATTGTCCTAAATGGAAGTGGCTGTGGGTTTGTAAGGTGCTGTCTGAGGATCTTTGGTGAATATCTGCACTGCATTTGTAGGTGGTACACACTGCTGCTACTGAGTATCTTTGGTGGAGGGAGTGGATATTTGTGTTTGGGGTTCCAATCAAGCAGTTTGCTTTGTCCTGGATGGTGTCAAGTTTCTTGAGTGTTTATTGGAGCTGCACTCATACAGGCAAGTGGAGCATACCCCATCACATCCGACAGAGAGTCCTTATCCCAGTGTAGAGGCAGGGTTGAGCTGGGAACCTGCAGATTTCCCATCTTATCATAATCCAAAGGAATTGTCCAGGAAAGTGGAATTTCCTACTGGGTAAGTCCTATCAGTTTGGAACCCTCTAAGAGTCCATCAAAAATCAAATTCTTTAGCGGGTTCTGATACAGTTAAACAGACGAGTTAATCTGTAAATATTCCATGTATACCAACCCTATACTAATGCCCCAAATAGCGATCTATGAGCTGGTTTGAAGTGAGAAATTGTGGTAGTTGATTACATGATATTATCAGAACCCACTCACCAAAGAAATGGCTGGCCTCTATTTTTTCAGCATCAAGCTTCCAGTTTCGTTGGGCTGCTTATCCATTGCAGTCTCATCAGAAATTTCCTGCCATTGATTACGATGCAGAGGTCGAACCTATTTTTTAATTAAACCAAACACCCAGAGAGTCTTGGTTCACTCTGTAATCTGTTAAAATAATAGGGACAGAGAACTCTAAAATTCCAATACATTAAGAAAATTATAATTATTTTCTTAACTCTAATAGTGAACACTAAACAACAACTGTTCACATATCCAAGTACCCTTCTTTTACCTACTTAGTATCTGATTCCAACTCCACAAAAGTACACTGTTCCAATTATTAAACTCGACACTTATTAAGCATTGCATTAACTTAATCTCAAAACCAAACAGGTTCCTCTGAATTCAATCCTCTGCCTGCTGATCTCGCGGGGCCGTCTTGTTTCTTTTTTTTAAAGTGAGAAGGTTTTACATGAAAAGGTACTTTGGTTGAAATTGTTTTCTAATATCTTTGAGAGGAAGATGTGAGATGGCCATTTCGCTCTCGGGCTCGGCAGCAATTGCTCACTATTCGATGGCAGTTGCTCTCCCTCAAACTTTCAAAATACCGGGTTATATAACACCCACCACTCAATAAACTCTTATAATCAGTTTCAAGGTGTCAAAACAATCAAACCAAATGCCATTGGTTCCTGGTATCCTGGGCACAACTTAAACTAATTGGGTAAATTGGAATTGTGGTCAAAACAGCAGCCAAACCTCAAGTAATTGGAACATGTATCTATTTTGGAACAGCTCCTCTCTCAGATGGCAGGTGTTGCTGTGCTTAAATTCAAAAAGCTGTTTCTATCTTGCAGCCAACATACACTCTATTGGCTTTGGAACAATGTGGATTCCTTGGTTACAGTTCCAGATACAGACTGTACATCCATCTGTACTGTCACCAAAAAAACTGATTCACCGAAACTGCAGTCACCCCTCCCCCCGACTGATCCCTACCCAAGACTGCAATCTCCCCCTCCCTGACTGATCCCTACTCAACACTGCAATCACCCCCTCCCTGACTAATCCCTACCCAACACTGCAATCTCAATCACCCTGACAGTTCCCTACCCAACACTGCAATCTCCCCCTCCCTGACTGATCCATACCCAACACTGTAATAATCCCCTCTCTGACTGATCCCTACCCAACACTATAATCACCCCCTCCCAGACTGATCCCTACCGAACACTGCAATCACCCCCTCCTTGACTGATCCCTCCCCAACACTGCAATCTCCCCTCCCTGACTGATCCCTACCCAACACTGTAATCACCCCCTCCCTGACTGATCCCTACCCAACACTGCACTCACCCCCTCCCTGACTGATCCCGACACAACACTGCAATCTCCCCCTCCCTGACTGATCCCTCCACAACACTGCACCCACCCCTCCCCTCGACTGATCCCTACCCAACACTGCAATCTCCCCCTCCCTGACTGATCCCTAACAAAAACTGCAATTCCCCCTCCCTGACTGATCCATACCCAACACTGCAATCTCCCCCTCCCTGGCTGATCCCTTCCCAACACTGCAATCACCTCCTCCCTGACTGATCCCTACCCAACACTGCAATCTCCCCCTCCCTGATTGATCCCTACCCAACACTGCAATCTCCCTCTCCCTGACTGATCCCTACCCAACACTGCAATCTCCCCCTCCCTGACTGATTCCTACCCAACACTGCAATCTCCCCCTCCCCGACTGATCCCTACCCAACACTGCAATCTCCCCCTCCCTGACTGATCCCTACCCAACACTGCAATCTCCCCCTCCCAAAGACAAAAGAACACCTAGAGAGAAAATAGGACCCTTCAAGGTCCAGAGTGGACATGTTTGTGCAGAATCGCAGGAGTTATTTCTCCTCTGTGTTTACCTTGGAGAACGACATGAAGGCTTGGGAACTTGGGAAAGTTAGTGATGATCTCTTGGGGACAGTTCCTATCACAGGAGAGGATGTGTTGAATGCATTAGAATGTATGAAGGTGGATAAATCTCCTGGACCTGACCAAACATATCCAACAGCACCTCAAGAGGCGAGGGAAGTACTTGTGGGGTCCTGCTGATCTTTTTGCCTCACCGTTAGCCACGGGTGAGGTCCTGGAAGACTGGAGGACAGCATATGTTGCACCCTTATTTAAAAATGGTTGCAAAGATAAACCTGGGAACTATAGATCAGTAAACCTAACATCCGTGGTAAGTAAGTTACTTGAGAAGATGCTGAGAGATTAGATAGACATGCATTTGGAAATACAACATTTGATTGGGAGTAGTTAGCAAAGCTTTGTGCATGGGAGACCATGCCTCACAAATTTGTCAGCGTTCTTTTTTGAAGTGATCAGGAAGTTTGACGAGGGCAGGCCAGTACATGTAGACTCTACAGATTTCAGGAAGGCCTTTGATAAGGTTCCACATGGTACCTTGCTCTGGAAGGTTAGATCGCATGGAATCCAGGGGGCGTTGGCAAGCTGAGTACACAATTGGCTTGATGGTAGGAAGCAGAGGGTAACAGTCAGACTGGAGGCCTGTGACTAGTGGTGTGCCTCAGTGGTCGTAGAATCATAGAATCCCTCCTCCGTGGAAACAGGCCCTTCGGCCCAACAAGTCTACTGGCCCTCTGAAGATCATTTCACTCAAACCCATTTCTCTACTTTATTACTCTGCATTTACCCCTGACTAACCAACTTACTTACACATCCATGAACATTCTCGGCAATTGAGCATGGCCAATTTACTTGACCTGCAGATCTTTGGATTGTGGGAGGAAACCGGTGCACCCAGAGGAAACCCACGCAGACATGGGGAGAACGTACAAACTCAGTTGGTGTGGTATGGTGGCTCAGTGGTTGGCACTGCTGCCTCACAGCGCCAGGGACCCGGGTTCGACCCCAGCCTCGGGTGACTGTGTGGAGTTTGCACATTCTCCCTGTATCTGCATGGGTTTCTTTTGGGTGCTCCGGTTTCCTCCCCATTCCAAAAATGTACAGGTCAGATGAATTAGCCAGGCTAAATTGCCCATAGTGCTCGGTGCATTCGTCAAGTGTAAACATTGGTAGGGAGAATGGCCCTGGGTGGGTTACTCTTCAGCAGGTCGGTGTGGCTTGTTGGGCCAAATGGCCTGTTTCCACACTGTAGGAAATCTAACCCTAACAGGATCTAACCCACACAGACCATCCTGTGTGGTCGGAATTGAACCCAGATCCACGGTGCTGTGAGGCAGCAGTGCTAACCACTGAGCCATTGTGCCGCTGAGCTGGTCAGTGCTAGGCCCATTGCTGTTTGTTATCTATATCAATGATTTGGATGAGGATGTTTAAGGCATGATTAGTAAGTTTGCAGATTACATTAAAAAAAGTGAGGAAGATTCTCAGCAATTGCAACAGGGCCTTGATCAGCTGGGGAATTGGGCTGAGAAATGACAAATGGAGTTTAATACAGGCAAGGGCGAGATCTTGTATTTTGGAAAGTCACATCAAGACAGGGGTTTCATGGTGAATGGTAGGGCCTGAAAGAGTGTCGTGGAACAGAGGGACCTTGGATTCCAGGAGCACGGATCTCTGAACTCAGGGAGACAGGGCAGTGAAGAAGGCCTTTGGCACAATGAGCCCTTCATCAGTCAGGGCATGGAATATCGAAGTTGGGGAGTTCTGTTGTAGTTGTGCAGGATGTTGGTGAGGCCGCACTTGGACTTTTTGTGTTCAGTTTTGCCCACCTTGCGATAGCAAGGATGTTATTATACTGGAAAGAGTGCTGAAGAAATTTAAAAGGATGTACCCAGAACTCAACTAGACAGATATAGTGAGAGGTTGGACAAGCAAGGACATTTTCTTTCGTGTGTAGGAGACTGAGGGTGTCCTTATAAAGGTGTATAAGATCATGGGAGGCATGGATAGGGTGAATACACTCAGTCTTTATCCAAGGCTTGGGGAATCAAGGATGAAAGGGTATCAGTTTAAGGTGAAAGGGGAAGATTAAAAGGGAACCTGAGGGACAATGCTTTTCCCCAGAGGGTGGTACACATCCGGAATGAACTACCAGTGCAAATGGTCGAGGAGGATACATTTAATAACATTTAAAAGGCACTTGGACAAATACATGGAGAGGGACGTATTGGAAGGATATGGGTCAAGTGCAGGGAAACGGGGTTAGTGTGGATGGACCAGTTTGGGCCAAAGAGCCTGTCTCCATGCTGTAGAACTCTATGAACATACATAAGTGTCCCATCATCCAGAAGCGGCCAAAGCAACACGAACACGAGCCGGGACAAATGTGAAACAGTCCTGCAGAATTTGGCAGGAAGCCAGCCTGGCCGTGCAGTGAAGGATTCCTGGTACAGGAGCTGTGGTGAGATGCCCATAGAGAACTGGGGAGGGAAGCTGGAAAGCTCACTCCACTGCTGATAGCCTGGAGGACCCCCGGCTGGGATAAGGCAGCTGGGATCCGGTCACCCCAGGGGAACCTACAGGCTGTGACAGAGCTAAGTCTCTGACACAATGAGCAGGGCAGAACGTTACAGGAAAATCTCACCCACATGGGACTACTCCAGTTACAATTGGGAAGAGCCCAATCCAGTGAAAGGAGGGTCTCTGGGGATGGGGAGGCAGCCTCAGGTTACATTGACAATCTGGAAGGACAGTGTATGAGCTCCAAGCAGCTGCATGGGTCCTGTACCCCTGCAACACTGAGCAACACACATCAGGCCCTAGTAGGAGGTGCCAGGAGCAAATACAATCCCTAGGGAACTACGACCCCTCCCAGAATGGGATAGTGTGTACCTTTGGTGTTCTACCTCCACAGGGGGATAATGACAGGCACCACACTGACACATCCACACCCGCTCACAGATGGGGACTCCCACTGCCTGTCTCCCAGGTAACTGCACCTTTTGCCCCCAGCCCTGAGCCACAGCCGAACTCAGATTCCATGAATCATGTGGTTACCCAGTGTAAAGCAGCTTATGGTCTCACTCCGTACACAACAGCCATTCCAGGCACCCAGCTGGTGGGCAGCACCAAAAAGATCCCATCTCTGTCACAGATACTGACTGACAGTCTGTCATACACAGAGTGGACGCTGAGGAGCAAACCAAATTAATCGCCATGTGCCTTAGTCCAGCAAGCCATTCAGCCCTCCCTGAGGGCCAACAGCTCGGGAGGGGCATCCATGATGAGATGAAGGCAGTGATCCTCACTGCTCGAGGGCAGGATAAGGCATATCCTGCAGAGGCGCTACATAACTGCATGACAACAACCAGGGGAATGCCCCTCCCCTCCCCCCTGTCAGCTTCACCCGGAGACTCTGGGTCCAATTTGTCTGGATTTTTGGGGATATGACCTGCACCTCTCTTAGCGATGAGAAACTGGGCACGACCCTTTGTCTCCCATGTCTCAGAAAGGAGGAGGGACACCTGGGATTCGACCCAATATCGCGCCCGTAATGAGGCTTGGGTTCTCTGCTAATTAATTGCTGAATACGAAATAGACTTTAGGGATTTCCACATTGCGTTAAAGGAGCTCAGGGATCAGAAGCGATTGGTAGGGTTTCCCCGAGAATGGGTGCATGGTAGTAGGATACCAAGCACCCTGCCTGGACTAGGGGTCATTTTCGTACAGCGATATCCCCAGGAAGCCCACCAGGGAGAATTCCTCAGAAAAAAAATTAAAAACGGGCTGTGACCACGATGGAAGGCTCCTCCCCCAGCTTGTCCCACACATACCAGGCTCTCACAATGGACTAGGCATTAAGATCACAGGGAATTCCTTGTTCATGAACATTTATTACAAACTGACACTAATCCCCATTAAAATAATCATGTTCCCAATTGACCCAACATGATTAACCAGATCATCCTCGGCCCAATCAGAGATTATGGTGAGCAGTAAAACCACACCCTGTGCAGTAACGGGATGATGGAACAGCTGAGGGAGGAGCTCAGGCAGTCCAGCCAAGGGAAAGTCCCATCCCGGGTTAGTGACAAAAAGCATAAATATTTGTTCCAGGAGAACACCCACACCAACGTCTCTCACTGTCAGTGACAGCAGCTCACCAAGGGCTGGGTTAATAACAGCTGTAAGGACACTCTCGGTGGGACACCTGGGCTTGGTATGAGGGATTCCACTTAACCCAAGTGACCAAAGGTAGGATGAAGTCCAAATGATCGGAGTTGTATAAAAAAGGTATTTGGATGGGCTACCATGATTACCTCCCACTTACTGTGGAGATAGAGGGCACATTGACAGGGACCATACTTACCTAAATGGGAAGGACCAGGTCGTACCATGACATTATTAGCCTGTTATCCAAGAATTCGGCTCCTCTCACATCGGCTGTGGTTCTAACCGCACTCACCTTGATATATCTCGGGATACCAGTGGTTAGGACTGCAGGCTGCAACAGATGGGTACGATCATGGTGAATAATGCCTGGACACACCCCCAGGGGCTGGAAGGTAGATGGAACTCCCCGGGTGATCACCTTAGTTTCACTCATTTGCAGTGTTTGAGTGTTCCTGGCTGGGCCCAGTATTGATTTCCTGCCCATAGTTGCCATTACGACAGATTAAATTGCCCATTGTGTCAAGGGATATTCGGACTAGCTGGAATAGCCATAGGAAATGCAGGGTTTAGGGATATCATTGGGCGAGTGGGTCTGAGTTGGATTCTCTTCAGAGGGTCATTGTGGACTCAATGGGCCGAACGGTCTGATTCTGTTCTGTCAAGATTTTATGATATCACTTATCAGCTCTAAGACTTAGGGTGTAGGTTTGCTCGGTGACAGGTTTGATATCCAGACGTTTCGTTACCTGGCTGGGTAGCATCATCAGTGGGGACTTCCAAGTGAAGTTATAAGACCATCGGTTTGGAAAACGTACACAATGGCTTTTGCACAGACAGCTGGCTACTCTGACAACAACCAGCTTTTAAAATTAGGTTTGTAATTTATTGCATAAGCTTATTTTCTTTCCATTCAAGTGGATGAGTTGGGGGGAGATGTCACAAACTCCTGGCTAAAACACAGAGAGACAGCCAAGGTTTATTGGCCAAGGAAATCTCCCAAATCACAAAACCCGCACACCAGGCACAGCACAAACACAGCATAATGTAAAAGGCAACAGTTATTCTGGACAGACGTATCTATCAAACAAATGAGGGCCCAGACAGGTAGGCACCGGCTCCTGCCAGAACGATAGAAAGTTCCTGAAAACCATCCAGAAATGAACAAAAAAAGGGTTTATCTGCAGACTGATTGTCTGAATCTCTGGAGGCCTTCTGAGGAGACCAGCATAGCAAGAGACAGAGACCATCTGACCATCCAGAGAGAGAGAGGGCGAGAGAAAACAGTTTCGCAGACCCAGAAGCAGAACCAGAGAGAGAGAGAGAGAGAGAGACGGAGAGACAGGCTGAAGCAAAATCCAGGGGCATGGGAGAGAGGGAATGTGAAAATCAATTGAGAGATAGAGTTGGAACCAACTGGAATAACAATTGTCACTCCTTCAGTCTGTCTGTCCATGTTTAAACTCCTCAGTCTTAGTCTGACTTCCCCTTCTCTCCCTTTCTCTGTCCCCTCTCTCTCTGTCCTTCTGTCTGTCTCACTCTCACATACACACTCTTTCTCTCACTCTCTCCCTCTCCCTGTCTCTCTCTGCCCATCTTTCTCCCATCCCCCTTCTCCATCCCCACCCTCTCCATCTCTCTCTCTTTTTCTCACCCTCCCTTTCTGTTTTTCGTTATTTCAGACCTGAAAGATCTCATCCAATTTTGTACCCCCTCAAAAATACTATGCCCTTCATTTTCACTGTCCTCCCAAATTTATCCCCTTTCCCAAATATCTTCCCTCCCAAATAATTGCCTCACCAAATTAGACCCCCTCAAATATTTTGCTGCCCCCCCCCCAAACATTGCTGTGAGCCCCACTCCCTGGGGCAGAGGGAGTTGAGTGGAAAAGTGTGGAGCTGGAAAAGCCCAGCAGATCAGGCCTGAACCATCGACTCTCCTGGCTGACCTGCTGTGCTTCCCCAGCTCCACACTTTGTAACTCTGACTCTCCAACATCTGCAGTCCTCACTTTCTCACACAGGTAAATGAGTCTGGGTTGACTGACTGGCCTGTGGCTGTTTTAATGCATAGGAAGATCCCAGTCCCAGAATTATAGAAGGCTTGTATCACAGATGGAATCCTTTCTGCCCATTATCCCCCTCCCCCATTAAATGATCTTGGTCCTGTTCAGGATCCTCAGGATTGTCCCCTGAATGGCCTCACTGACTATCCTTTCTGTGGAAACCTCTTCTCCGTGTTGTTGTACTGTTCACCAAGCTGGGAATTTGTGTTACAGACGTTTCGTCCCCTGTCTAGGTGACATCCTCAGTGCTTGGGAGCCTCCTGTGAAGCGTTTCTGTGATGTTTCCTCCAACATTTATAGTGGTTTATCTCTGCTGCTTCCGGTTGTCAGTTCCAGCTGTCCGCTGCAGTGGCCGGTATATTGGGTCCAGGTCGATGTGACAGGGGACGAAACGTCTGCAACACAAATTCCCAGCTCGGTGAACAGAACCACAACAACGAGCACCCGAGCTACAAATCTTCTCACAAACTTTGAACACCACTTCTCCATTCTGTCTCAGACTTTGTGTCTCATGCTGTCCCTCCCTCACTCTCTCTCTCTCTCTCTCACAGCAGCCCCTCCTTTGTCCACCAAACCTAAAACCCTATCAAACAGTCCCCCATCTCTGGCTGTCCCACTCCCCCCTTTTCTCCCAATCCCCTCCTTCCCATGTAGACCCACAGCTCCTGGGGGCTGGAGGACATGGTGCAGAGACTAACACACCTTTTGACTGACTGCTGTCATGCACAGAAAGATCCCACTCTGCAACCATTCCCCAGCCACACACACTGTCCTTCTCCCTCCATATGTGTCCTTCTTCCTCTCCCTGTTTCTCACTGCCCATCTCTCTCTTTCCCCACTTTCTCCATCCCCACTCTCTCCATGTCTCTCTTTCTCTTTTTGTCACCCTCCCCTTCTCTTTTTCTTCATTTTAGACTCAATGAGAATAGTACATTTATGTCCCTTACACTAACCCCCTCCCCACAGTCGGGGTAACATTCGGCAGAGACCAGGAAAAGGTTGATCCCCCGCATTAACTGTACAGCATCCAGTGACACAGAGACCAACTCTTCCCAATGTCCCTTCCCCAGTCACTGGGACAGGGGTCTAGGGAGACAGAGGGAGAGAAACTACAAGAGAGACAGAGAGATGGGTAGACAGACAGTGAGAGGGAGGGAGAGAACACGAGAAAGACGGGCAGGCAGAGGGTGGGAGAGAAAGTGAGAAGAACTGAAAAAGAGCAGGAGAGAAGTAGAGAGAGAAAAGGAGAGAGAGAGAGAGTAAAACCCCAGGAAGAGAAATACAATGTCAGACAGATACAAGGTGAAAAAGGAGAGGCAAAGAGAGGGAGAGAAGGTCAGATAGACAGCAAGAGAGAAAACCCAGGGAGAGATATAGGACAGAGTGATAGAGAGGGGTTGCAGCAGCAGCATAGAGCTGAGAGACTGGGTTGGGGGAGGGGGGCTGCTGCTACGATGCAACGAGAATGATTTACAGACAAGAATAGCAAGATCCCACAGAGCTGAGAGAAAGTTGCAGAGAGAGATGAGCAAGGTGTTGGTTTTGTGGAAGATTGAATGATTAAGCATTTCTGAAAAACATGATGGGGTTTCAATGGGGCAGAGTGTTGTAGGAAGGGAATCTGCAGGGAAATGTCAACAGGGCAGAGATATGAAGGATGTTGTGAGATAGGGATTGAAGGAAAAATGTGGGAGAGACAGCTGGGATCACAGAAATATACATAAGAGCTCTCATGGGAGTGGGAAGCAGTGAAATCGGTGGGATCAGACTGTGCAGCTGCCCATTCTAGCATTTTGCACCTTTGTCTCTCCTCATTGTAGAGCTCACATCTTGTGGTAAAATTCCCACAGACAGCCTGAATCCCACAATATGTGTGTGTGTGTGTGTGTGTCTGGCTGTCTGTCTGTCCGTCTGTGTGTGTGTGTGTGTGTGTCTGTGTGTGTGCGTGTGTCTGTGTGGTGTTTGTGTCTGTGTTCACTCTCTCTGGTTCCAGCTCCTGTCTGATGATTCCTTATAGCAGAATAATTTGATTCTCTGTCTCTGTACTGTCCGGGTTTCAGCTGCCAAATCAAATGCTAAATCAGTCACGATCCTATTGAATAGCAGAGCAGGCTCGATGGGCTGAATGGTCTCCTCCTGTTCCTATTTTGGATGGTCTTTTGTTCTTAACACTACCTCCCAGCTCTTCACCCCCACACTGGAGGTTATGACTCCACAAGGCCCTGATCTGTAGAGTGCTGCACTCTTCCGTGAGTCTCAGAGGGAACCAGCCTGATTTGGATTGGAGTTACAGCCTCTCAGTGAGAAGTGAAATCTCCTTGAGGTTCCCCTCAGTCTCTCACTGTAAGGTGGAGCAGGCCAGTCTCAGGGAAGCAAACAGCAGGCCAGGTCTGCCATGTCCTCCAGCTCCATTTCAGAAGGTCACATGGGCGGGGCTTGTTTCCTTCATCAGCTTCCCGTGCTCTCCCTTCTTGGTTCGAGTGGGGGCCCAATGGCCTTGCTCCTGGATCCTATTGAGGTGCAGGCTGGCTATGATTGGGTTATACGGGACATGCCCCTGGAGTGAAGTCAGTTAGCTCAGTTGGCTGGTCAGTTGTTTTATAATGCAGAATAAAACCAATAGTGTGTTCAATTCCCACACCAGCTGGGGTTACCCTGAAGGACTCTCTTTCCCAACCTCTCCCCTCAGCTGGGCCAGTGACCCTCTGATTAAATCCCCACCAGACCCCGCTCTGTAATGAGGAGCTGTCCCATGCTCTGGTAAGACTACGGTGACATTACATTGGTTTGTACCTGGAGCACTGTGTGCAGGACTAGTCACTGCATTGCCAGAGGGATGTTAGTGTGTGGGGAAGGTTTACTGGATGAATCCCCACTGGAATGAACAGCACTCTCTTTCCCCCAGTTAATTCACTCTTGCAGCCTTTGTGTCTTTGGAGACACGAGGACCATTTCACCTGAAACAGCAGCAGGATTTTATATTCATGAGCACCCAATAAGATTGGCTAGTTTACATACACACACACACACACACACACACACACACACAGACACACACACTCACACTCCCTCAAACACACACACACACTCCCTCAAACACACACAGACACACTCTCACACACACATACAAAAAGGACCCCGCCACACACATGCTCTGTCACACACACAGACACACGCTCCCTCAAACAGAAACACTCTCACACACACATACACACAGGCACAACTCTCTCTCTCTCTCACACACACACACACACGCACACACACGCACACGCGCACACACACACACACACTCCCTCAAACACACACAGACACACTCTCACACACATATACACAAAGGACCCCGCCACACACAGGCTCTCTCACACTCACAGACACACGCTCCCTCAAACAGAATCATTCACACACACACACACACACAGGCACAACTCTCTCACAGACACACACACACAGGCACAACTCTCTCACAGACACACACACAAGCACACACTATATCTCTCACACACACATACACGCATAGACATACGCTCCCTCAAATACACACACGGACACACACTCACACACACAAACACACACACACACAGCCACACACTCTCACATGAACATTCACTTTCTCTCTCACGCACACATATACAGACACACAGAGATACATATGCATCCACTCTTTCACACACACAAACACGGGCAGTCTCTCTCTCTCTCTCTGTCTCTCTCTCTCACACACATACACATATACACACACACATACACACACACACATACACACTCTCTCACACACATACTCACAGACACACTCTCTCTCACACACATACACACTCTCTCACACACACCCTCACTCACACACATGCACACAGAGACACACACACCCTCAAACACACACAGCCACACACTCTCACATGAACATTCACTTTCTCTCTCACGCACACATATACAGACACACAGAGATACACATGCATCCACTCTTTCACACACACAAACACGGGCAGTCTCTCTCTCTCTCTCTCTCTCTCTGTCTCTCTCTGTCACACACACACACACACACACACACACACACACACACACACATACACACACACATACACACACACGGCTGTAAAGGCATGGTTGAGGTATTGCTGGAGAAATGATTTCTCCGAGGACTGAACCCTGATCTCACATGATGACTGCTCCAGGGAGACAGACAACAGCTACAGATGACTTGTTGGATCTTCCTGTGCACCACCTCTTGCATCGACAGCGTTAGTCTGTTTGGGTGCCTGCTTTTCTAAAACGTCTCCAAGCAACAAGTAACAATAGATTGATGAAAGTTTTCCCCCAAACCATGTTTCAGACACATGCTGCTGTTATTTTTCACTGATTGTTTAAAATTATCTGAATCTTCTGAAATGGGGAGTGGCTTCCATTTCAAATTACGACACCAGAGTGCCTCGGGGACCCTGAGGAAATGATCAGGGAATTGCATCTGTTCCTTTCTATCCTCTGCACTCTGTACCACGAGATAGTGCTCCCTCAGTACCTCAGATAGTGCTCCCTGAATACCCCAGATAGTTCTACCTCAATACGTCAGATAGTGCTCCCTCAGTACCTCAGATAGTTCTCCCTGAATACCCCAGATAGTTCACCATCAATACGTCAGATAGTGCTCCCTCAGTACCTCAGATAGTTCTATCTCAATACCTCAGATAGTTCTCCCTCAATACCTCAGAAAGTGCTCCCTCAGTACCTCAGATAGTTCTATCTCAATACCTCAGATAGTTCTCCCTCAGTACCTCAGGTAGTTCTCCCTCAATACCTCAGATAGTTCTCCCTCAATACCTCAGAAAGTGCTCCCTCAATACCTCAGATAGTGCTCCCTCAGTACCTCAGAAAGTGCTCCCTCAATATTTCAGAAACTTCACCCTCAATACCTCAGAAAATGCACCCTCAATACCTCAGATAGTGCTCCCTCAGTACCTCAGATAGTACTCCCTAAATACCTCAAAGATTTCTCCCTCAATACCTCAGAAAGTTCTCCCTCAATACCGAAGAAAGCGTCACTTTATTGTATTTAACCCCCAAAGCCCCTTAGACAGTAGCTCCACAAAACATTCACATCCTCAACATTTCAGGATACAGCCCAGTTCCCCCTCAGATTGCGTTCAAACCACTTCAGACTGGAAGGACCCACATCCACCCCTGTCCAAGATTGGAGCCCCAGGTCCCCAGAACATTACTTGTCTCTCTGGATTAATTTTAGAATTCCTACAGTGTAGAAGCAAGCCATTCGGTCCATTGGCTCCACACTGACTGTCTGAACAGCATCCTACCCAGACTCACAACCTCTACTCTATCCCTGTAATGCTGCATTTCCCATGGCATCTTTGGGCGGTGGGAGGAAACTGGATCACCTGGAGGGAACCCGCACAGATACAGAGAGAATGTGTAATCTCCACAAAGACAGTCACCGGGAGTTAGAATCAAACCACTGATACACTGTGCTGTCCTCTCTCCCTGGATGCCATCTCATCTAACCTTTTACTAAGCAACCTCCCATGTGAAACCTTAACATCTGTCTCCTTGGTCATCCCTTCAAAAGCTCTATCAACTTGGACACAGCATTTCCACAAACAAAGCCAAGCTGACTATCCCTAATCAATTCTTGCTTTTCCAAATGCATGTAAATTGTCTCTCAGAATGCCCTCCAACAGCTTAGCCACCACTGCCATCAGGCTCACAGCTCCATAGTTCAATGGCTGTTCCTTGTAGCCTTACTTCAGTAATGGCACATCATTAACCACCGTCCAGTCTTCAGGCACCTCACACGTTGCCACTGATCGGTCCATCTGACAAGGCCATCTACATCCTTCTGTAATCTAAGGATATCATCCTCAGTATTTATCACCCAACCAATCTTCATATTACTCATGAACCCAATGATTAACCCACCACCATTCAAATCTAAATCTTTTCGATCAACCACATCAGTAAGACCCCAACAGTGAGACATGAACAGACAGAGATTTCTAATTGGGCCATCACTGTCTGCTTCCTCCCACTCAGCATTCTGCGCCAAATTCCTTGGATCTTGAGTTTTTATTTTCACTACCAGTTTCCAATATGGGTCCTGATAAAAGCCTTACTGACCTCCAAGCAGGAGACAGGAAAGCATTGCCCTTATTTACACACCTGGTCACCTCCTTAAAAAGTGCAATCCCATTGGTCAGACCCGACCCCTCCTTAACACAACCATTCTGACTGGTCTTCATGAACTCCAGTCTCTTTAAATGCTGATTAATTCTATCTCCCAAAATTGCTTCAAACAGACGCCCCACCCACGATATTAGCCTGACTGGCCTGTAGCTGCCTGGTATATCCCATGTTCCTTCTTGAATAACAGTACCACATGGTCAGTCCGACGACACCTCTACTGTGGCCAGAGGGGATTTGAAAATGTTTGCAAGTGTACCTGCTACTTCCTCCATCACCTCATTCGGTAAACTGAGATACATTTCCACCGTCTTTGGGGATTTATTGGGTTGTAAGAATGCCAGACCACCCAGAACCAACTCTCTCTCTATATATGCTAATTCATTTAATTGTATCACAGAGCATCTTCACAATTTCATATCAACCCTGTCCCAATGAGCATTGACAAAATGAATCCATTCACTGTAGCCTCTGGGTCTATGCACAAATTCGCACTGTGTTCCACAACCTACTCTTTCTCTCATTATCAATTCACCCTTAATGTCACTGTAAGGTACTTTCAGGTTTTTATTTCCCCTCTTAGCACTCCTCTCTCCCAGGCAATTAGCCTGCGATATGATTTGGAGGAGTATGGATTAGCATTGGGAAGCTCAGAAATAAGGAACACATGACTGTGCTGAGTGTGGGGCAGTGGGATTCTTTTGGGATGAGCACACGGAAGCTGAGGAATAAACCTCAGCCCTGCAGCATGAAAATATCCCTTTGAGCTGGCAGGTCAGTCACATGAAATGAAAACTCCAACACTGGGAAAAGCGGGTGGTAACCAAATTAAGGTGGTCTGTTTGAACACAGTCTCTGGAATCTGGACGTGGGAATCATTGCTGAGCAGGGTATGTAGGAAGCAGAGGCAGAAATGTACTGAACAATTTCAGATATTCCTCTTAGGCCACAAGATATGGGAGCAGAAATTAGGCCATTCAGCCCATGTGATAGTGTGGCACTCACTCAGTCCTGACTCCCTTACAATGCAGTTATCCCCCAGACCGATGCGCTGACAGTGCAGAACTCCCTCAGTAATGATCCTCTGACAGTGTGGCACTCCCTCAGTACTGACTCTCTGACACTGCAGCACTCCCTCAGTACTGACTCTCTGTCAGTGCAGCACTCCCTCAGTACTGACATTCTCACAGTGCAGCACTAACCCCAGATTGATCCTCTGACATTGCGGCAATCCCCCATTACTGACCCCCTGATAGCGCAGCACTCCCTCAGTACTGACCCTCTGACAGTGTGGCACTCCGTCAGTACTGACCCTCTGACAGTGCAGCACTCCCTCAGTACTGACCCTCTGACAGTGCAGCACTCCCTCAGTACTGACCCTCTCACAGTGCAGCACTCCCTCAGTACTGACTCTCTGACAGTGCAGCACTCCCTCAGTACTGACCCTCTCACAGTGCAGCACTCCCTCAGTACTGACCCTCTGACAGTGCAGCACTCCCACAGTACTGACCCTCCGACAGTACGGCACACCCGCAGTGCTGACTCTCTGACAGTGCAGCCCTCCCTCAAACTGACCCTCTGACAGTCCAGCACTCCCTCAGAACTGACCCTCTGACAGTGTAGCAATCCCTGAGTACTGACCCTCTCACAGTGCGGCGCTCCCACATTTAGACCCTCTGATAGTACAGCGCTCCCTCAGCACTGACCCTCCGACAGTGCAGCGCTCCCTCAGTACTGACCCTCTGACAGTGCAGCACTCCCTCAGTACTGACCCTCTGACAGTGCAGCACTCCCTCAGTACTGGCGCTCTGACAGTGCAGCACTCCTTCCGTACTGACCATCTGACAGTGCAGCACTCCCTCAGAACTGACCCTCTGACAGTGCAACACTCCCTCAGTACTGACCCTCTCACAGTGTAGCAATCCCTGAGTACTGACCCACTCACAGTGCGGCGCTCCCACAGTATAGACTCTCTGATAGTGCAGCATTCCCTCAGCACTGACCCTCCGACAGTTCAGCACTCCCTCAGTACTGACCCTCTGACAGTGCAGCACTCCCTCAGTACTGGCCCTCTGACAGTGCTACTCTCATTCAGTACTGTTCCTGTGACACTGCAGTACTCCATCAGAACTGACCCTCTGACACTGCACTGACCCTCCGACAGTGCAGCACTCCCTCAGTACTGGCCCTCTGACAGTGCAGCACTCCCTCCGTAATGACCATCTGACAGTGCAGCACTCCCTCAGAACTGACCCTCTGACAGTGCAACACTCCCTCAGTACTGACCCTCTCACAGTGTAGCAATCCCTGAGTACTGACCCACTCACAGTGCAGCGCTCCCACAGTATAGACCCTCTGATAGTGCAGCACTCCCTCAGTACTGACCCTCTGACAGTGCAGCACTACCTCAGTACTGACCCCCTGACAGTGCAGCACTCCCTCAGTACTGGCCCTCTGACAGTGCTACTCTCCTTCAGTACTGTTCCTGTGACACTGCAGTACTCCATCAGAACTGACCCTCTGACACTGCAACAGCTCCTTGGCCCTGCGCCCCTGACGGCGCTGCAATCCCTCAGTACTGACCCTCTGACAGTGCAGCCTTCCCTTAGTACTGACCCTCTGACAGTGCAGCACTCTCTCAGTACTGACCCTCTATCAGTGCAGCTCTCCCTCAGCACTGCTCCTTTGACACTGCAGCACACCATCAGAAATGACGTTCTGACACAACAGCATTCCCTCAGTACTGACTCTCTGACTCTGCAGCACTCTCTTTGCACTGACATTTCTACAGTGCAGCATTTCCTCTGTACTGATACTCATACAGTGTGGCATTCCCTCAGTACTGACCATTGGACAATGTAGCCCTCCCTCAATACAAATGCTCTTACAGTGCAGCACTCCCTCGATACCGACCCTCCGATAACGTGGCATTTTCTCAGTACTGACTCTCCGACAGAGCAGAACTCCCTCAGCACTGACACTCTGACAGTGCGGCACTGCCTCAGTCCTGCACTTCTGATAGTCCAGCACTGCCTCAGTACTGACCCTTTGACAGTGCAGCTCTCCCTCAGTACTGACCCTCTGTAACAACACTCCCACAGAACTGACACACTGACCGTGTAGCGCTCCCTCAGTACTGACCCTCTGGCAATGCAGCAATCGCTCAGTACTGACTGTCTGACACGTAGTGTGGTGGTCCCTCAGTACTGACCCCCTCACATCACGGTGGTCCCTCAGTACTGACCCCCTCACAGTGCGGTGATCCCTCAGTGCTGACCCCCTCACATCGCGGTGATCCCTCAGTACTAATCCCCTCAGAGTGTGGTGCTCCCTCAGTACTGACCCCATCACATCGCGGTGATCCCTCAGTACTAATCCCTTCAGAGTGTGGTGCTCCCTCAGTACTGACCCCCTCACATCGCGGTGGTCCCTCAGTACTAATCCCTTCAGAATGCGATGCTCCCTCAGTTCTAACCCTTTCACAGTGCAGCGCTCCCTCAGTAGTAACCCTCTCACAGTGCGACACTCTGACAGCATGGCCATCCATTAGTACTGACTATCAGAGACTGCGCACTTCATCATTACTGACCTTCTCACTGCACTGCAATCCCTCCGTCCTGACTCTCTGACAATGCTGCACTCCCTCCACACTGATCCTCTGACAATGCTGCACTCCCTCCACACTGATCCTCTGACAATGCTGCACTCCCTCCATACTGACTCTCTGACAATTCTGCACTCCAACCAAACTGATCCTCTGACGATGCTGCACTCCCTCCGACCTGAATCTCTGACAATGCTACACCCCCTCCAAACTGACCCACTGACACTGCTGCACTCCCCCGACAATGACCCTCTGACAATGCTGCACTTCCTCCTTCCTGACTCTCTGACAATGCTACACTCCCTCCATACTGACCCGCTGACACTGCTGAACACCCCCGACACAGACCATCTGACACTGCTGCATTCCCGCCACACTGACCCGCTGACAATGATGTACCCCCTCCATACTGACCCTCTGACACTGCTGCAATCCCCCATCACTGACCTTCTGACACTGCTGCACTCCCCCTACACTGACCCTCTGACAATGATGCACTCCCTCCATTCTGAGCCTCTGACAATGCTGCACTCCCTCCACACTGCCTCTCTGACAATGCTGCACTCCCTCCACATTTCTACTCTGACAATGCTGCACTCCCTCCACACTGATCCTCTGACAATGCTGCACTCCCACCGTCCTGACCCTCTGACAGTGCTGCACTACCTCCATGCTGACCCTCTTACAATGCTGCACTCCCTCCACACTGCCTCTCTGACAATGCTGCACTCCCTCCACATTGCTCCTCTGGCAATGCTGCACTCCCTCCACACAGATCCTCTGACAATACTGCACTCCCTCCATACTGACTCTCTGACAAATCTGCACTCCCTCCACACTGATCCTCTGACAATGCTGCACTCCCACCGTCCTGACACTCTGACAATGCTGCACTCCCTCTACACTGACCATCTGAAACTGCTGCATTCCCGCCACACTGACCCTCTGACAATGATGTACTCTCTCCATACTGACCCTCTGACACTGCTGCACTCCCCCAACACTGACCATCTGACAGTGCTGCACTCCCGCCACACTGAGCTTCTGACAATGCTGCACCCCTTCCACACTGATCCTCTGACAATGCTGCACTCCCTCCACACTGCCCCTCTTACAATGCTGCCCCGCCTCCACACTGATCCTCTGACAATGCTACACCCCCTCCAGACTGATCCTCAGACAATGCTGCACCTCCTCCACACTGATTGTCTGACAATGCCGCACTTAATCCACACTGACCCTCTGACAATGCTGGAATCCCTCTACACTGACCCTCTGACACTGCTGCACTCCCCCAACACTGACCATCTGACACTGCTGCACTCCCCCGACACTGACCTTCTGACAATGATGCACTCCCTCCACACTGATCCTCTGACAATGCTGACTCCCTCCACACTGATCTTATGACAATGCTGCACTCAATCCACACTGAATCTCTGGCAATGTTGCACCCCCTCCATACTGATCCTCTGAAAATGCTGCACCCCCTCCATACTGATTCGCTGACAATGCTGCAACCCCTCCACAATGATTTTCTGACAATACTGCATCCCCTCCATACTGATCGTCTGATAATGCTGCCCCCCTCCACACTGACTCTCTGACAATGCGCCCCCCCCTCCACACTGACTCTCTGACAATGCTGCACACCCTCCACACTGACTCTCTGACAATGCTGCACACCCTCCACACTGACTCTCTGACAATGCGGTCCCCCCTCCAAACTGAACCTCTGACTTTGCTGCACACCCTCCACACTGATCCTCTGACACTACTGCACTCCCTCCACACTGTTCTTCTGACAATACTGCACTCTCTCCACACTGACCCTCTGACAATGCTGCACCCCCTCCACACTGACCCTCTGACAATGATGCACTCCCTCCACATTGATCCTCTGACAATGCTGCATACCCTCCACACTGATCCTCTGACAATGCTGCATACCCTCCACACTGATCCTCTGACAATGCTGCACTCACTCCACACTGACGCTCTGACAATGCTGCACTCCCTCCACACTGTTCTTCTGACAATACTGCACTCTCTCCACACTGACCCTCTGACAATGCTGCACCCCCTCCACACTGACCCTCTGACAATGATGCACTCCCTCCACATTGATCCTCTGACAATGCTGCATACCCTCCACACTGATCCTCTGACAATGCTGCACTCACTCCACACTGACGCTCTGACAATGCTGCACTCCCTCCATACTGATATTCTGACAATGCTGCACTCCCGCCACACTGATCTTCTGACAATGCTGCACTCCCTCCACACTGATCTTCTGACAATGCTGCACTCCCTCTACACTGATCCTCTGACACTGCTGCACTCCCTGCACACTGACTCTCTGACAATGCTGTACTCACTCCACACTGATCCTCAGACAATGCTGCACTCACTCCACACTGACCATCTGACAATGCTGCACTCCCTCCACACTGACCCTCTGACAATGCAGCACTCCCTCCACACTGATCTTCTGACAATGATGCACTCCCTCCACACTGAACATCTGACAATGCTGCACTCCCTCCACACTGACCCTCTGACAATGCTGCACTCCCTCCACACTGACTCTCTGGCAATGCTGCACTCCCTCCACACTGATCTTCTGACAATGCTGCACTCCCTCCGCACTGACACTCTGACAATGCTGCACTCCCTCCACACTGATCTTCTGACAATGCTGCACTCCCTCCACACTGAATCTCTGACAATGCTGCCCCTCCCCTCCACACTGACTCTCTGAAAATGCTGCCCCCGCTCCACACTGACTCTCTGACAATGCTGCACTCCCTCGACACTGACCCTCTGACAATGCTGCACTCCCTCCACACTGACTCTCTGACAATGCTGCCCCTCCCCTCCACACTGACTCTCTGAAAATGCTGCCCCCGCTCCACACTGACTCTCTGACAATGCTGCACTCCCTCGACACTGACCCTCTGATAATGCTGCACTCCCTCCACACTGACTCTCTGACAATGCTGCATTCCCTCCACACTGATCTTCTGACAATGCTGCACTCCCTCCACACTGATCCTCTGAAAATGCTGCACTCCCTCCACACTGACTCTCTGACAATGCTGCATTCCCTCCACACTGATCCTCTGATAATGCTGCATTCCCTCCGCACTGATCCTCTGACAATGCTGCCCCCCCTTACCACTGACTCTCTGAAAATGCTGCCCCCGCTCCACACTGACTCTCTGACAATGCTGCACTCCCTCCACACTGACCCTCTGACAATGCTGCACTCCCTCTACACTGATCCTCTGACACTGCTGCACTCCCTCCACACTGACTCTCTGACAATGCTGCACGCCCTCCACACTGACCCTCTGACAATGATGCACTCGGTCCACACTGATCCTCTGACATTGCTGCACGCCCTCCACACTGACCCTCTGACTCTTCTGCCCTCCCCCCACACTGACTCTCTGACAATGATGCACTCCCTCCACACTGATCCTCTGACAATGCTGCACTCCCTCCACACTGACCCTCTGACAATGCTGCACTCCCTCCACACTGACCCTCTGACAATACTGCACTCCCTCCACACTGCCTCTCTGACAATGCTGCACTCCCTCCACATTGCTCCTCTGACAACGCTGCACTGCCTCCACACTGACCCTCTGACAATGCTGCACTCCCTCCACACTGACCATCTGACAATGCTGCACTCCCTCCACACTGATCTTCTGACAATGATGCACTCCCTCCACACTGAACATCTGACAATGCTGCACTCCCTCCACACTGACCCTCTGACAATGCTGCACTCCCTCCACACTGACTCTCTGGCAATGCTGTACTCCCTCCACACTGATCTTCTGACAATGCTGCACTCCCTCCACACTGAATCTCTGACAATGCTGCCCCTCCCCTCCACACTGACTCTCTGAAAATGCTGCCCCCGCTCCACACTGACTCTCTGACAATGCTGTACTCCCTCGACACTGACCCTCTGACAATGCTGCACTCCCTCCACACTGACTCTCTGACAATGCTGCATTCCCTCCACACTGATCTTCTGACAATGCTGCACTCCCTCCACACTGAATCTCTGACAATGCTGCACCCCCTCCATACTGAATCTCTGACAATGCTGCACTCCCTCCACACTGCCCCTCTTACAATGCTGCCCCGCCTCCACACTGATCCTCTGACAATGCTACACCCCCTCCAGACTGATCCTCAGACAATGCTGCACCTCCTCCACACTGATTGTCTGACAATGCCGCACTTCATCCACACTGACCCTCTGACAATGCTGGAATCCCTCTACACTGACCCTCTGACACTGCTGCACTCCCCCAACACTGACCATCTGACACTGCTGCACTCCCCCGACACTGACCTTCTGACAATGATGCACTCCCTCCACACTGATCCTCTGACAATGCTGACTCCCTCCACACTGATCTTATGACAATGCTGCACTCAATCCACACTGAATCTCTGGCAATGTTGCACCCCCTCCATACTGATCCTCTGAAAATGCTGCACCCCCTCCATACTGATTCACTGACAATGCTGCAACCCCTCCACAATGATTTTCTGACAATACTGCATCCCCTCCATTCTGATCGTCTGATAATGCTGCGCCCCTCCACACTGACTCTCTGACAATGCGCCCCCCACTCCACACTGACTCTCTGACAATGCTGCACACCCTCCACACTGACTCTCTGACAATGCTGCACACCCTCCACACTGACTCTCTGACAATGCGGTCCCCCCTCCAAACTGAACCTCTGACTTTGCTGCACACCCTCCACACTGATCCTCTGACAATACTGCACTCCCTCCACACTGTTCTTCTGACAATACTGCACTCTCTCCACACTGACCCTCTGACAATGCTGCACCCCCTCCACACTGACCCTCTGACAATGATGCACTCCCTCCACATTGATCCTCTGACAATGCTGCATACCCTCCACACTGATCCTCTGACAATGCTGCATACCCTCCACACTGATCCTCTGACAATGCTGCACTCACTCCACACTGACGCTCTGACAATGCTGCACTCCCTCCACACTGTTCTTCTGACAATACTGCACTCTCTCCACACTGACCCTCTGACAATGCTGCACCCCCTCCACACTGACCCTCTGACAATGATGCACTCCCTCCACATTGATCCTCTGACAATGCTGCATACCCTCCACACTGATCCTCTGACAATGCTGCACTCACTCCACACTGACGCTCTGACAATGCTGCACTCCCTCCATACTGATATTCTGACAATGCTGCACTCCCGCCACACTGATCTTCTGACAATGCTGCACTCCCTCCACACTGATCTTCTGACAATGCTGCACTCCCTCTACACTGATCCTCTGACACTGCTGCACTCCCTGCACACTGACTCTCTGACAATGCTGTACTCACTCCACACTGATCCTCTGACAATGCTGCACTCACTCCACACTGACCATCTGACAATGCTGCACTCCCTCCACACTGACCCTCTGACAATGCAGCACTCCCTCCACACTGATCATCTGACAATGATGCACTCCCTCCACACTGAACATCTGACAATGCTGCACTCCCTCCACACTGACCCTCTGATAATGCTGCACTCCCTCCACACTGACTCTCTGGCAATGCTGCACTCCCTCCACACTGATCTTCTGACAATGCTGCACTCCCTCCACACTGAATCTCTGACAATGCTGCCCCTCCCCTCCACACTGACTCTCTGAAAATGCTGCCCCCGCTCCACACTGACTCTCTGACAATGCTGCACTCCCTCGACACTGACCCTCTGGCAATGCTGCACTCCCTCCACACTGACTCTCTGACAATGCTGCATTCCCTCCACACTGATCTTCTGACAATGCTGCACTCCCTCCACACTGATCCTCTGAAAATGCTGCACTCCCTCCACACTGACTCTCTGACAATGCTGCATTCCCTCCACACTGATCCTCTGATAATGCTGCATTCCCTCCGCACTGATCCTCTGACAATGCTGCCCCCCCTTACCACTGACTCTCTGAAAATGCTGCCCCCGCTCCACACTGACCCTCTGACAATGCTGCACTCCCTCTACACTGATCCTCTGACACTGCTGCACTCCCTCCACACTGACTCTCTGACAATGCTGCACGCCCTCCACACTGACCCTCTGACAATGATGCACTAGGTCCACACTGATCCTCTGACATTGCTGCACTCCCTCCACACTGACCCTCTGACACTTCTGCCCTCCCCCCACACTGACTCTCTGACAATGATGCACTCCCTCCACACTGATCCTCTGACAATGCTGCACTCCCTCCGCACTGACCCTCTGACAATGCTGCACTCCCTCCACACTGACCCTCTGACAATACTGCACTCCCTCCACACTGCCTCTCTGACAATGCTGCACTCCCTCCACATTGCTCCTCTGACAACGCTGCACTGCCTCCACACTGACCCTCTGACAATGCTGCACTCCCTCCACACTGACCATCTGACAATGCTGCACTCCCTCCACACTGATCTTCTGACAATGATGCACTCCCTCCACACTGAACATCTGACAATGCTGCACTCCCTCCACACTGACCCTCTGACAATGCTGCACTCCCTCCACACTGACTCTCTGGCAATGCTGTACTCCCTCCACACTGATCTTCTGACAATGCTGCACTCCCTCCACACTGAATCTCTGACAATGCTGCCCCTCCCCTCCACACTGACTCTCTGAAAATGCTGCCCCCGCTCCACACTGACTCTCTGACAATGCTGTACTCCCTCGACACTGACCCTCTGACAATGCTGCACTCCCTCCACACTGACTCTCTGACAATGCTGCATTCCCTCCACACTGATCTTCTGACAATGCTGCACTCCCTCCACACTGAATCTCTGACAATGCTGCACCCCCTCCACACTGATCCTCTGATAATGCTGCACTCCCTCCGCACTGATCCTCTGACAATGCTGCCCCCCCTTACCACTGACTCTCTGAAAATGCTGCCCCCGGTCCACACTGACTCTCTGACAATGGTGCACTCCCTCCACACTGACCCTCTGACAATGCTGCACTCCCTCTACACTGATCCTCTGACACTGCTGCACTCCCTCCACACTGACTCTCTGACAATGCTGCACGCCATCCACACTGACCCTCTGACAATGATGCACTCGGTCCACACTGATCCTCTGACATTGCTGCACTTCCTCCACACTGACCCTCTGACACTTCTGCCCTACCCCCACACTGACTCTCTGACAATGATGCACTCCCTCCACACTGATCCTCTGACAATGCTGCACTCCCTCCACACTGACCCTCTGACAATGCTGCACTCCCTCCACACTGACCCTCTGACAATGCTGCACTCCCTCCACACTGCCTCTCTGACAATGCTGCACTCCCTCCACATTGCTCCTCTGACAACGCTGCACTGCCTCCACACTGACCCTCTGACAATGCTGCAACCCCTCCATACTGACTCTCTGACAATGCTGCGCTCCCTCCACACTGATCCTCTGACAATGCTGCACTCCCACCGTCCTGACCCTCTGACAATGCTGCACTCCCTCCATTCTGACCCTCTGACAATGCTGCACTCCCTCCACACTGCCTCTCTGACAATGCTGCACTCCCTCCACATTGCTCCTCTGACAATGCTGCACTCCATCCACATTGCCTCTCTGACAATGCTGCACTCTCTCCACACTGATCTTCTGACAATGCTGCACTTCCTCCAAACTGACCCTCTGACAATGCTGCACTCCATCTACACTGATCCTCTGAGACTGCTGCACTCCCTCCACACTGCCTCTCTGACAATGCTGCACCTCCTCCACACTGACCCTCTGACAATGATGCAATCGGTCCACACTGATCCTCTGACAATGCTGCACTTCCTCCACACTGACCCTCTGACAATGCTGCACACCCTCCACACTGAACCTCAGACAATGCTGCACCCCCTCCATACTGATCCTCTGACAATGCTGCACTCCCTCCACACTGCCTCTCTGACAATGCTGCCCTCCCTCCACATTGCTCCTCTGACAATGCTGCACGCCCTCCACACTGCCTCTCTGACAATGCTGCACTCTCTCCACACTGATCTTCTGACAATGCTGCACTCCCTCCACACGGACCCTTTGACAATGCTGCACTCCCTCTACACTGATCCTCTGACACTTCTGCCCTCCCCCCACACTGACTCGCTGACAATGATGCACTCCCTCCACACTGATCCTCTGACAATGCAGCATTCCCTCGACACTGACCCTCTGACAATGCTGCACTCCCTCCATTCTGACCCTCTGACAATGCTGCACTCCCTCCACACTGCCTCTCTGACAATGCTGCACTCCCTCCACATTGCTCCACTGACAATGCTGCACTGCCTCCACACTGACCCTCTGACAATGATGCACTCGGTCCACACTGATATTCTGACAATGCTGCACTCCCACCACACTGATCTTCTGACAATGCTGCACTCCCTCCACACTGATCTTCTGACAATGCTGCACTCCCTCTACACTGATCCTCTGCCACTGCTGCACTCCCTGCACACTGACTCTCTGAAAATGCTGTACTCCCTCCACACTGATCCTCTGACAATGCTGCACTCACTCCACACTGACCCTCTGACAATGCTGCACTCCCTCCACACTGACCCTCTGACAATGCAGCACTCCCTCCACACTGATCTTCTGACAATGATGCACTCCCTCCACACTGAACATCTGACAATGCTGCACTCCCTCCACACTGACCCTCTGACAATGCTGCACTCACGCCACACTGACTCTCTGACAATGCTGCACTCCCTCCACACTGAATCTCTGACAATGCTGCCCCTCCCCTCCACACTGACTCTCTGAAAATGCCGACCCCGCTCCACACTGACTCTCTGACAATGCTGCACTCCCTCGACACTGCCCCTCTGACAATGCTGCACTCCCTCTACACTGATCCTCTGACACTGCTGCACTCCCTCCACACTGACTCTCTGACAATGCTGCACGCCCTCCACACTGACCCTCTCACAATGATGCACTCGGTCCACACTGATCGTCTGACATTGCTGCACTCCCTCCACACTGACCCTCTGACACTTCTGCCCTCCCTCCACACTGAGTCTCTGACAATGATGCACTCCCTCCACACTGAACATCTGACAATGCTGCACTACCTCCACACTGACCCTCTGACAATGCCGCACTCCCTCCACACTGTCTCTCTGACAATGCTGCACTCCCTCCACACTGATCTTCTGACAATGCTGCACTCCCTCCACACTGAATCTCTGACAATGCTGCCCCTCCCCTCCACACTGACTCTCTGATAATGCTGCCCACTCTCCACACTGACTCTCTGACAATGCTGCACTCCCTCGACACTGACCCTCTGACAATGCTGCACTCCCTCCACACTGACTCTCTGACAATGCTGCACTCCCTCCACACTGATCTTCTGACAATGCTGCACTCCCTCGACACTGAATCTCTGACAATGCTGCACCCCCTCCATACTGATCCTCTGAAAATGCTGCCCCCGCTCCACACTGACTCTCTGACAATGCTGCACTCCCTCGACACTGCCCCTCTGACAATGCTGCACTCCCTCCACACTGACTCTCTGACAATGCTGCACTCCCTCGACACTGCCCCTCTGACAATGCTGCACTCACGCCACACTGATCTTCTGACAATGCTGCACTCCCTCCACACTGACCCTCTGACAATGCTGCACTCCCTCCACACTGACTCTCTGACAATGCTGCACTCCCTCGACACTGCCCCTCTGACAATGCTGCACTCACGCCACACTGATCTTCTGACAATGCTGCACTCCCTCCACACTGACCCTCTGACAATGCTGCACTCCCTCTACACTGATCCTCTGACACTGCTGCACTCTCTCCACACTGACTCTCTGACAATGCTGCACGCCCTCCTCACTGACCCTCTGACAATGATGCACTCGGTCCACACTGATCCTCTGACATTGCTGCAGTCCCTCCACTCTGACCCTCTGACACTTCTGCCCTCCCCCCACACTGACTCTCTGACAATGATGCACTCCCTCCACACTGATCCTCTGACAATGCTGCACTCCCTCCACACTGACCCTCTGACAATGCTACACTCCCTCCACACTGCCTCTCTGACAATGCTGCACTCCCTCCACATTGCTCCTCTGACAACGCTGCACTGCCTCCACACTGACCCTCTGACAATGCTGCACTCCCTCCGTACTGACTCTCTGACAATGCTGCACTCCCTCTACACTGATCCTCTGACACTGCTGCACTCTCTCCACACTGACTCTCTTACAATGCTGCACGCCCTCCACACTGACCCTCTGACAATGATGCACTCGGTCCACACTGATCCTCTGACATTGCTGCAGTCCCTCCACTCTGACCCTCTGACACTTCTGCCCTCCCCCCACACTGACTCTCTGACAATGATGCACTCCCTCCACACTGATCCTCTGACAATGCTGCACTCCCTCCACACTGACCCTCTGACAATGCTACACTCCCTCCACACTGCCTCTCTGACAATGCTGCACTCCCTCCACATTGCTCCTCTGACAACGCTGCACTGCCTCCACACTGACCCTCTGACAATGCTGCACTCCCTCCGTACTGACTCTCTGACAATGCTGCGCTCCCTCCACACTGATCCTCTGACAATGCTGCACTCCCACCGTCCTGACCCTCTGACAATGCTGCACTCCCCCCATTCTGACCCTCTGACAATGCTGCACTCCCTCCACACTGCCTCTCTGACAATGCTGCACTCCCTCCTCATTGCTCCTCTGACAATGCTGCACTCCCTCCACACTGCCTCTCTGACAATGCTGTACTCTCTCCACACTGAATCTCTGACAATGCTGCACTCCCTCCACACTGATCTTCTGACAATGCTGCACTCCCTCGACACTGACCCTCTGACAATGCTGAACTCACGCCACACTGATCTTCTGACAATGCTGCACTCCCTCCACACTGACCCTCTGACAATGCTGCACTCCCTCTACACTGATCCTCTGACACTGCTGCACTCCCTCCACACTGACTCTCTGACAATGCTGCACGCCCTCCACACTGACCCTCTGACAATGATGCACTCGGTCCACACTGATCCTCTGACATTGCTGCACTCCCACCACACTGACTCTCTGACAATGATGCACTCCCTCCACACTGATCCTCTGACAATGCTGCACACCCTCCACACTGACCCTCTGACAATGCTGCACTCCCTCCACACTGCCTCTCTGCCAATGCTGCACTCCCTCCACATTGCTCCTCTGACAACGCTGCACTGCCTCCACGCTGACCCTCTGACAATGCTGCACTCCCTCCATACCGACTCTCTGACAATGCTGCGCTCCCTCCACACTGATCCTCTGACAATGCTGCACTCCCACCGTCCTGACCCTCTGACAATGCTGCACTCCCTCCATTCTGACCCTCTGACAATGCTGCACTCCCTCCAAACTGCCTCTCTGACAATGCTGCACTCCCTCCTCATTGCTCCTCTGACAATGCTGCACTCCCTCCACACTGCCTCTCTGACAATGCTGCACTCTCTCCACACTGATCTTCTGACAATGCTGCACTCCCTGCACACTGACCCTCTGACAATGCTGCACTCCATCTACACTGATCCTCTGACACTGCTGCAATCCCTCCACACTGCCTCTCTGACAATGCTGCACCTCCTCCACACTGACCCTCTGACAATGATGCAATCGGTCCACACTGATCCTCTGACAATGCTGCACTTCTACCACACTGACCCTCTGACATTGCTGCACCCCCTCCACACTGATCCTCAGACAATGCTGCACCCCCTCCATACTGATCCTCTGACAAGGCTGCACTCCCTCCACACTGCCTGTCTGACAATGCTGCCCACCCTCCACATTGCTCCTCAGACAATGCTGCACTCCCTCCACATTGCTCCTCTGACAATGCTGCACGCACTCCACACTGCCTCTCTGACAATGCTGCACTCTCTCCACACTGATCTTCTGACAATGCTGCACTCCCTCCACACGGACCCTTTAACAATGCTGCACTCCCTCTACACTGATCCTCTGACACTTCTGCCCTCCCCCCATACTGACTCTCTGGCAATGATGCACTCCCTCCATTCTGACCCTCTGACAATGCTGCACTCCATCGACACTGATCCTCTGACAATGCAGCATTCCCTCCACACTGACCCTCTGACAATGCTGCACTCCCTCCATTCTGACCCTCTGACAATGCTGCACTCCCTCCACACTGCCTCTCTGACAATGCTGCACTCCCTCCTCATTGCTCCTCTGACAATGCTGCACTGCCTCCACACTGACCCTCTGACAATGCTGCACTCCCTACACACTGAACCTCTGAAAAAGCTGCACCCCCTCCACACTGACCCTCTGACAATGATGCACTCCCTCCACGTTGATCCTCTGACAATGCTGCATACCCTCCACACTGATCCTCTGACAATGCTGCACTCACTCCACACTGACGCTCTGACAATGCTGCACTCCCTCCACACTGATCTTCTGACAATGCTGCACGCCCTCCACACTGATCTTCTGACAATGCTGCACTCCCGCTACACTGATTTTCTACAATGCTGCACTCCCTCCACACTGATCTTCTGACAATGCTGCACTCCCGCCACACTGATTTTCTGACAATGCTGCACTCCCTCCACACTGATCTTCTGACAATGCTGCACTTCCTCTACACTGATCCTCTGACACTGCTGCACTCCCTGCACACTGACTCTCTGACAATGCTGCACTCCCTCCACACTGCCTCTCTGACAATGCTGTACTCTCTCCACACTGAATCTCTGACAATTCTGCACTCCCTCCACACTGATCTTCTGACAATGCTGCACTCCCTCGACACTGACCCTCTGACAATGCTGCACTCACGCCACACTGATCTTCTGACAATGCTGCACTCCCTCCACACTGACCCTCTGACAATGCTGCACTCCCTCTACACTGATCCTCTGACACTGCTGCACTCCCTCCACACTGACTCTCTGACAATGCTGCACGCCCTCCACACTGACCCTCTGACAATGATGCACTCGGTCCACACTGATCCTCTGACATTGCTGCACTCCCACCACACTGACTCTCTGACAATGATGCACTCCCTCCACACTGATCCTCTGACAATGCTGCACACCCTCCACACTGACCCTCTGACAATGCTGCACTCCCTCCACACTGCCTCTCTGCCAATGCTGCACTCCCTCCACATTGCTCCTCTGACAACGCTGCACTGCCTCCACACTGACCCTCTGACAATGCTGCACTCCCTCCATACTGACTCTCTGACAATGCTGCGCTCCCTCCACACTGATCCTCTGACAATGCTGCACTCCCACCGTCCTGACCCTCTGACAATGCTGCACTCCCTCCATTCTGACCCTCTGACAATGCTGCACTCCCTCCACACTGCCTCTCTGACAATGCTGCACTCCCTCCTCATTGCTCCTCTGACAATGCTGCACTCCCTCCACACTGCCTCTCTGACAATGCTGCACTCTCTCCACTCTGATCTTCTGACAATGCTGCACTCCCTGCACACTGACCCTCTGACAATGCTGCACTCCATCTACACTGATCCTCTGACACTGCTGCACTCCCTCCACACTGCCTCTCTGACAATGCTGCACCTCCTCCACACTGACCCTCTGACAATGATGCAATCGGTCCACACTGATCCTCTGACAATGCTGCACTTCTACCACACTGACCCTCTGACATTGCTGCGCCCCCTCCACACTGATCCTCAGACAATGCTGCACCCCCTCCATACTGATCCTCTGACAAGGCTGCACTCCCTCCACACTGCCTGTCTGACAATGCTGCCCACCCTCCACATTGCTCCTCTGACAATGCTGCACTCCCTCCACATTGCTCCTCTGACAATGCTGCACGCACTCCACACTGCCTCTCTGACAATGCTGCACTCTCTCCACACTGATCTTCTGACAATGCTGCACTCCCTCCACACGGACCCTTTAACAATGCTGCACTCCCTCTACACTGATCCTCTGACACTTCTGCCCTCCCCCCATACTGACTCTCTGACAATGATGCACTCCCTCCACACTGATCCTCTGACAATGCAGCATTCCCTCCACACTGACCCTCTGACAATGCTGCACTCCCTCCATTCTGACCCTCTGACAATGCTGCACTCCCTCCACACTGCCTCTCTGACAATGCTGCACTCCCTCCTCATTGCTCCTCTGACAATGCTGCACTGCCTCCACACTGACCCTCTGACAATGCTGCACTCCCTACACACTGAACCTCTGAAAAAGCTGCACCCCCTCCACACTGACCCTCTGACAATGATGCACTCCCTCCACGTTGATCCTCTGACAATGCTGCATACCCTCCACACTGATCCTCTGACAATGCTGCACTCACTCCACACTGACGCTCTGACAATGCTGCACTCCCTCCACACTGATCTTCTGACAATGCTGCACTCCCTCCACACTGATCTTCTGACAATGCTGCACTCCCGCCACACTGATTTTCTACAATGCTGCACTCCCTCCACACTGATCTTCTGACAATGCTGCACTCCCGCCACACTGATTTTCTGACAATGCTGCACTCCCTCCACACTGATCTTCTGACAATGCTGCACTCCCTCTACACTGATCCTCTGACACTGCTGCACTCATTGCACACTGACTCTCTGACAATGCTGCACTCACTCCACACTGACCCTCTGACAATGCTGCACTCCCTCCACACTGACACTCTGACAATGCAGCACCCTCTCCACACTGATCTTCTGACAATGATGCACTCCCTCCACACTGAACATCTGACAATGCGGCACTCCCTCCACACTGACCCTCTGACAATGCTGCACTCCCTCCACACTGACTCTCTGACAATGCTGCACTCCCTCCACACTGATCTTCTGACAATGCTGCACTCCCTCCACACTGAATCTCTGACAATGCTGCCCCTCCCCTCCACACTGACTCTCTGATAATGCTGCCCCCTCTCCACACTGACTCTCTGACAATGCTGCACTCCCTCGACACTGACCCTCTGACAATGCTGCACTCCCTCCACACTGACTCTCTGACAATGCTGCACTCCCTCCACACTGATCTTCTGACAATGCTGCACTCCCTCCATACTGAACCTCTGACAATGCTGCACCTCCTCCATACTGATCCTCTGAAAATGCTGCCCCCGCTCCACACTGACCCTCTGACAATGCTGCACTCCCTCGACACTGCCCCTCTGACAATGCTGCACTCACGCCACACTGATCTTCTGACAATGCTGCACTCCCTCCACACTGACCCTCTGACAATGCTGCACTCCCTCTACACTGATCCTCTGACACTGCTGCACTCCCTCCACACTGAGTCTCTGACAATGCTGCACGCCCTCCACACTGACCCTCTGACAATGATGCACTCGGTCCACACTGATCCTCTGACATTGCTGCAGTCCCTCCACTCTGACCCTCTGACACTTCTGCCCTCCCCCCACACTGACTCTCTGACAATGATGCACTCCCTCCACACTGATCCTCTGACAATGCTGCACTCCCTCCACACTGACCCTCTGACAATGCTGCACTCCCTCCACACTGCCTCTCTGACAATGCTGCACTCCCTCCACATTGCTCCTCTGACAACGCTGCACTGCCTCCACACTGACCCTCTGACAATGCTGCACTCCCTACGTACTGACTCTCTGACAATGCTGCGCTCCCTCCACACTGATCCTCTGACAATGCTGCACTCCCTCCATTCTGACCCTCTGACAATGCTGCACTCCCTCCACACTGCCTCTCTGACAATGCTGCACTCCCTCCTCATTGCTCCTCTGACAATGCTGCACTCCCTCCACACTGCCTCTCTGACAATGCTGCACTCTCTCCACACTGAATCTCTGACAATGCTGCACTCCCTCCACACTGATCTTCTGACAATGCTGCACTCCCTCGACACTGACCCTCTGACAATGCTGCACTCACGCCACACTGATCTTCTGACAATGCTGCACTCCCTCCACACTGACCCTCTGACAATGCTGCACTCCCTCTACACTGATCCTCTGACACTGCTGCACTCCCTCCACACTGACTCTCTGACAATGCTGCACGCCCTCCACACTGACCCTCTGACAATGATGCACTCGGTCCACACTGATCCTCTGACATTGCTGCACTCCCTCCACACTGACCCTCTGACACTTCTGCCCTCCCCCCATACTGACTCTCTGACAATGATGCACTCCCTCCACACTGATCCTCTGACAATGCTGCACACCCTCCACACTGACCCTCTGACAATGCTGCACTCCCTCCACACTGCCTCTCTGACAATGCTGCACTCCCTCCACATTGCTCCTCTGACAACGCTGCACTGCCTCCACACTGACCCTCTGACAATGCTGCACTCCCTCCGTACTGACTCTCAGACAATGCTGCGCTCCCTCCACACTGATCCTCTGACAATGCTGCACTCAAACCATCCTGACCCTCTGACAATGCTGCACTCCCTCCATTCTGACCCTCTGACAATGCTGCACTCCCTCCACACTGCCTCTCTGACAATGCTGCACTCCCTCCTCATTGCTCCTCTGACAATGCTGCACTCCCTCCACACTGCCTCTCTGACAATGCTGCACTCTCTCCACACTGATCTTCTGACAATGCTGCACTCCCTGCACACTGACCCTCTGACAATGCTCCACTCCATCTACACTGATCCTCTGACACTGCTGCACTCCCTCCACACTGCCTCTCTGACAATGCTGCACCTCCTCCACACTGACCCTCTGACAATGATGCAATCGGTCCACACTGATCCTCTGACAATGCTGCACTTCTACCACACCGACCCTCTGACAATGCTGCACCCCCTCCACACTGATCCTCAGACAATGCTGCACCCCCTCCATACTGATCCTCTGACAATGCTGCACTCCCTCCACACTGCGTCTCTGACAATGCTGCCCACCCTCCACATTGCTCCTCTGACAATGCTGCACTCCCTCCACATTGCTCCTCTGACAACGCTGCACGCCCTCCACACTGCCTCTCTGACAATGCTGCACTCTCTCCACACTGATCTTCTGACAATGCTGCACTCCCTCCACACGGACCCTTTGACAATGCTGCACTCCCTCTACACTGATCCTCTGACACTTCTGCACTCCCCCCATACTGACTCTCTGACAATGATGCACTCCCTCCACACTGATCCTCTGACAATGCAGCATTCCCTCCACACTGATCCTCTGACAATGCTGCACTCCCTCCATTCTGACCCTCTGACAATGCTGCACTCCCTCCACACTGCCTCTCTGACAATGCTGCACTCCCTCCTCATTGCTCCTCTGACAATGCTGCACTCCCTCCACACTGCCTCTCTGACAATGCTGCACTCTCTCCACACTGAATCTATGACAATGCTGCACTCCCTCCACACTGATCTTCTGACAATGCTGCACTCCCTCGACACTGACCCTCTGACAATGCTGCACTCACGCCACACTGATCTTCTGACAATGCTGCACTCCCTCCACACTGACCCTCTGACAATGCTGCACTCCCTCTACACTGATCCTCTGACACTGCTGCACTCCCTCCACACTGACTCTCTGACAATGCTGCACGCCCTCCACACTGACCCTCTGACAATGATGCACTCCCTCCATTCTGACCCTCTGACAATGCTGCACTCCCTCCACACTGCCTCTCTGACAATGCTGCACTCCCTCCTCATTGCTCCTCTGACAATGCTGCACTCCCTCCACACTGCCTCTCTGACAATGCTGCACTCTCTCCACACTGATCTTCTGACAATGCTGCACTCCCTGCACACTGACCCTCTGACAATGCTCCACTCCATCTACACTGATCCTCTGACACTGCTGCACTCCCTCCACACTGCCTCTCTGACAATGCTGCACCTCCTCCACACTGACCCTCTGACAATGATGCAATCGGTCCACACTGATCCTCTGACAATGCTGCACTTCTACCACACTGACCCTCTGACAATGCTGCACCCCCTCCACACTGATCCTCAGACAATGCTGCACCCCCTCCATACTGATCCTCTGACAATGCTGCACTCCCTCCACACTGCCTCTCTGACAATGCTGCCCACCCTCCACATTGCTCCTCTGACAATGCTGCACTCCCTCCACATTGCTCCTCTGACAACGCTGCACGCCCTCCACACTGCCTCTCTGACAATGCTGCACTCTCTCCACACTGATCTTCTGACAATGCTGCACTCCCTCCACACGGACCCTTTGACAATGCTGCACTCCCTCTACACTGATCCTCTGACACTTCTGCCCTCCCCCCATACTGACTCTCTGACAATGATGCACTCCCTCCACACTGATCCTCTGACAATGCAGCATTCCCTCCACACTGATCCTCTGACAATGCTGCACTCCCTCCATTCTGACCCTCTGACAATGCTGCACTCCCTCCACACTGCCTCTCTGACAATGCTGCACTCCCTCCTCATTGCTCCTCTGACAATGCTGCACTCCCTCCACACTGCCTCTCTGACAATGCTGCACTCTCTCCACACTGAATCTATGACAATGCTGCACTCCCTCCACACTGATCTTCTGACAATGCTGCACTCCCTCGACACTGACCCTCTGACAATGCTGCACTCACGCCACACTGATCTTCTGACAATGCTGCACTCCCTCCACACTGCCTCTCTGACAATGCTGCACTCCCTCCTCATTGCTCCTCTGACAATGCTGCACTCCCTCCACACTGCCTCTCTGACAATGCTGCACTCTCTCCACACTGAATCTCTGACAATGCTGCACTCCCTCCACACTGATCTTCTGACAATGCTGCACTCCCTCGACACTGACCCTCTGACAATGCTGCACTCACGCCACACTGATCTTCTGACAATGCTGCACTCCCTCCACACTGACCCTCTGACAATGCTGCACTCCCTCTACACTGATCCTCTGACACTGCTGCACTCCCTCCACACTGACTCTCTGACAATGCTGCACGCCCTCCACACTGACCCTCTGACAATGATGCACTCGGTCCACACTGATCCTCTGACATTGCTGCACTCCCTCCACACTGACCCTCTGACACTTCTGCCCTCCCCCCATACTGACTCTCTGACAATGATGCACTCCCTCCACACTGATCCTCTGACAATGCTGCACACCCTCCACACTGACCCTCTGACAATGCTGCACTCCCTCCACACTGCCTCTCTGACAATGCTGCACTCCCTCCACATTGCTCCTCTGACAACGCTGCACTGCCTCCACACTGACCCTCTGACAATGCTGCACTCCCTCCGTACTGACTCTCAGACAATGCTGCGCTCCCTCCACACTGATCCTCTGACAATGCTGCACTCACACCATCCTGACCCTCTGACAATGCTGCACTCCCTCCATTCTGACCCTCTGACAATGCTGCACTCCCTCCACACTGCCTCTCTGACAATGCTGCACTCCCTCCTCATTGCTCCTCTGACAATGCTGCACTCCCTCCACACTGCCTCTCTGACAATGCTGCACTCTCTCCACACTGATCTTCTGACAATGCTGCACTCCCTGCACACTGACCCTCTGACAATGCTCCACTCCATCTACACTGACCCTCTGACACTGCTGCACTCCCTCCACACTGCCTCTCTGACAATGCTGCACCTACTCCACGCTGACCCTCTGACAATGCTGCACTCCCTCCACACTGATCCTCTGACAATGCTGCACTTCTACCACACTGACCCTCTGACAATGCTGCACCCCCTCCACACTGATCCTCAGACAATGCTGCACCCCCTCCATACTGATCCTCTGACAATGCTGCACTCACTCCACACTGCCTCTCTGACAATGCTGCCCACCCTCCACATTGCTCCTCTGACAATGCTGCACTCCCTCCACATTGCTCCTCTGACAACGCTGCACGCCCTCCACACTGCCTCTCTGACAATGCTGCACTCTCTCCACACTGATCTTCTGACAATGCTGCACTCCCTCCACACGGACCCTTTGACAATGCTGCACTCCCTCTACACTGATCCTCTGACACTTCTGCCCTCCCCCCATACTGACTCTCTGACAATGATGCACTCCCTCCACACTGATCCTCTGACAATGCAGCATTCCCTCCACACTGACCCTCTGACAATGCTGCACTCCCTCCATTCTGACCCTCTGACAATGCTGCACTCCCTCCACACTGCCTCTCTGACAATGCTGCACTCCCTCCACATTGCTCCCCTGACAATGCTGCACTGCCTCCACACTGACCCTCTGACAATGCTGCACTCCCTACATACTGAACCTCTGACAATGCTGCACCCCCTCCACACTGACCCTCTGACAATGATGCACTCCCTCCACATTGATCCTCTGACAATGCTGCATACCCTCCACACTGATCCTCTGACAATGCTGCACTCACTCCACACTGACGCTCTGACAATGCTGCACTCCCTCCACACTGATCTTCTGACAATGCTGCACTCCCTCCACACTGATCTTCTGACAATGCTGCACTCCCGCCACACTGATTTTCTGACAATGTTGCACTCCCTCCACACTGATCTTCTGACAATGCTGCACTCCCGCCACACTGATTTTCTGACAATGCTGCACTCCCTCCACACTGATCTTCTGACAATGCTGCACTCCCTCTACACTGAACCTCTGACACTGCTGCACTCCCTGCACACTGACTCTCTGACAATGCTGCACTCACTCCACACTGACCCTCTGACAATGCTGCACTCCCTCCACACTGACCCTCTGACAATGCAGCACCCTCTCCACACTGATCTTCTGACAATGATGCACTCCCTCCACACTGAACATCTGACAATGCTGCACTCCCTCCACACTGACCCTCTGACAATGCTGCACTCCCTCCACACTGACTCTCTGACAATGCTGCACTCCCTCCACACTGATCTTCTGACAATGCTGCACTCCCTCCACACTGAATCTCTGACAATGCTGCCCCTCCCCTCCACACTGACTCTCTGATAATGCTGCCCCCTCTCCACACTGACTCTCTGACAATGCTGCACTCCCTCGACACTGACCCTCTGACAATGCTGCACTCCCTCCACACTGACTCTCTGACAATGCTGCACTCCCTCCACACTGATCTTCTGACAATGCTGCACTCCCTCCACACTGAATCTCTGACAATGCTGCACCCCCTCCATACTGATCCTCTGAAATGCTGCCCCCGCTCCACACTGACTCTCTGACAATGCTGCACTCCCTCCACACTGATCTTCTGACAATGCTGCACTCCCTCCACACTGAATCTCTGACAATGCTGCACTCACGCCACACTGATCTTCTGACAATGCTGCACTCCCTCCACACTGACCCTCTGACAATGCTGCACTCCCTCTAGAATGATCCTCTGTCACTGCTGCACTCCCTCCACACTGACTCTCTGACAATGCTGCACGCCCTCCACACTGACCCTCTGACAATGATGCACTCGGTCCACACTGATCCTCTGACATTGCTGCAGTCCCTCCACACTGACCCTCTGACACTTCTGCCCTTCCCCCACACTGACTCTCTGACAATGATGCACTCCCTCCACACTGATCCTCTGACAATGCTGCACTCCCTCCACACTGACCCTCTGACAATGCTGCACTCCCTCCACACTGCCTCTCTGACAATGCTGCACTCCCTCCACATTGCTCCTCTGACAACGCTGCACTGCCTCCACACTGACCCTCTGACAATGCTGCACTCCCTCCGTACTGACTCTCTGACAATGCTGCGCTCCCTCCACACTGATCCTCTGACAATGCTGCACTCCCACCGTCCTGACCCTCTGACAATGCTGCACTCCCTCCATTCTGACCCTCTGACAATGCTGCACTCCCTCCACACTGCCTCTCTGACAATGCTGCACTCCCTCCTCATTGCTCCTCTGACAATGCTGCACTCCCTCCACACTGCCTCTCTGACAATGCTGCACTCTCTCCACACTGAATCTCTGACAATGCTGCACTCCCTCCACACTGATCTTCTGACAATGCTGCACTCCCTCGACACTGACCCTCTGACAATGCTGCACTCACGCCACACTGATCTTCTGACAATGCTGCACTCCCTCCACACTGACCCTGTGACAATGCTGCACTCCCTCTACACTGATCCTCTGACACTGCTGCACTCCCTCCACACTGACTCTCTGACAATGCTGCACGCCCTCCACACTGACCCTCTGACAATGATGCACTCGGTCCACACTGATCCTCTGACAATGCTGCACTCCCTCCACAATGACCCTCTGACACTTCTGCCCTCCCCCCACACTGACTCTCTGACAATGATGCTCTCCCTCCACACTGATCCTCTGACAATGCTGCACTCCCTGCACACTGACCCTCTGACAATGCTGCACTCCCTCCACACTGCCTCTCTGACAATGCTGCACTCCCTCCACATTGCTCCTCTGACAACGCTGCACTGCCTCCACACTGACCCTCTGACAATGCTGCACTCCCTCCATACTGACTCTCTGACAATGCTGCGCTCCCTCCACACTGATCCTCTGACAATGCAGCACTCCCACCGTCCTGACCCTCTGACAATGCTGCACTCCCTCCATTCTGACCCTCTGACAATGCTGCACTCCCTCCACACTGCCTCTCTGACAATGCTGCACTCCCTCCTCATTGCTCCTCTGACAATGCTGCACTCCCTCCACACTGCCTCTCTGACAATGCTGCACTCTCTCCACACTGATCTTCTGACAATTCTGCACTCCCTGCACACTGACCCTCTGACAATGCTGCACTCCATCTACACTGATCCTCTGACACTGCTGCACACCCTCCACACGGCCTCTCTGACAATGCTGCACCTCCTCCACACTGACCCTCTGACAATGATGCAATTGGTCCACACTGATCCTCTGACAATGCTGCACTTCTACCACACTGACCCTCTCACAATGCTGCACCCCCTCCACACTGATCCTCAGACAATGCTGCACCCCCTCCATACTGATCCTCTGACAATGCTGCACTCCCTCCACACTGCCTCTCTGACAATGCTGCCCACCCTCCACATTGCTCCTCTGACAATGCTGCACTCCCTCCACATTGCTCCTCTGACAATGCTGCACGCCCTCCACACTGCCTCTCTGACAATGCTGCACTCTCTCCACACTGATCTTCTGACAATGCTGCACTCCCTCCACACGGACCCTTTGACAATGCTGCACTCCCTCTACACTGATCCTCTGACACTTCTGCCCTCCCCCCATACTGACTCTCTGACAATGATGCACTCCCTCCACACTGACCCTCTGACAATGCAGCACCCTCTCCACACTGATCTTCTGACAATGATGCACTCCCTCCACACTGAACATCTGACAATGCTGCACTCCCTCCACACTGACCCTCTGACAATGCTTCACTCCCTCCACACTGACTCTCTGACAATGCTGCACTCCCTCCACACTGATCTTCTGACAATGCTGAACTCCCTCCACACTGAATCTCTGACAATGCTGCCCCTCCCCTCCACACTGACTCTCTGATAATGCTGCCCCCTTTCCACACTGACTCTCTGACAATGCTGCACTCCCTCGACACTGACCCTCTGACAATGCTGCACTCCCTCCACACTGACTCTCTGACAATGCTGCACTCCCTCCACACTGAATCTCTGACAATGCTGCACCCCCTCCATACTGATCCTCTGAAAATGCTGCCCCCGCTCCACACTGACTCTCTGACAATGCTGCACTCCCTTGACACTGCCCCTCTGACAATGCTGCACTCACGCCACACTGATCTTCTGACAATTCTGCACTCCCTCCACACTGACCCTCTGACAATGCTGCACTCCCTCTACACTGATCCTCTGACACAGCTGCACTCCCTCCACACTGACTCTCTGACAATGCTGCACGCCATCCACACTGACCCTCTGACAATGATGCACTCGGTCCACACTGATCCTCTGACATTGCTGCAGTCCCTCCACACTGACCCTCTGACACTTCTGCCCTCCCCCCACACTGACTCTCTGACAATGATGCACTCCCTCCACACTGACCCTCTGACAATGCTGCACTCCCTCCACACTGCCTCTCTGACAATGCTGCACTCCCTCCACATTGCTCCTCTGACAACGCTGCACTGCCTCCACACTGACCCTCTGACAATGCTGCACACACTCCGTACTGACTCTCTGACAATGCTGCACTCCCTCCACACTGATCCTCTGACAATGCTGCACTCCCACCGTCCTGACCCTCTGACAATGCTGCACTCCCTCCATTCTGACCCTCTGACAATGCTGCACTCCCTCCACACTGCCTCTCTGACAATGCTGCACTCCCTCCTCATTGCTCCTCTGACAATGCTGCACTCCCTCCACACTGCCTCTCTGACAATGCTGCACTCTCTCCACACTGAATCTCTGACAATGCTGCACTCCCTCCACACTGATCTTCTGACAATGCTGTACTCCCTCGACACTGACCCTCTGACAATGCTGCACTCACGCCACACTGATCTTCTGACAATGCTGCACTCCCTCCACACTGACCCTGTGACAATGCTGCACTCCCTCTACACTGATCCTCTGACACTGCTGCCCTCCCCCCACACTGACTCTCTGACAATGATGCACTCCCTCCACACTGATCCTCTGACAATGCTGCACTCCCTCCACACTGACCCTCTGACAATGCTGCACTCCCTCCACACTGCCTCTCTGACAATGCTGCACTCCCTCCACATTGCTCCACTGACAACGCTGCACTGCCTCCACACTGACCCTCTGACAATGCTGCACTCCCTCCATACTGACTCTCTGACAATGCTGCGCTCCCTCCACACTGATCCTCTGACAATGCTGCACTCCCACCGTCCTGACCCTCTGACAATGCTGCACTCCCTCCATTCTGACCCTCTGACAATGCTGCACTCCCTCCACACTGCCTCTCTGACAATGCTGCACTCCCTCCTCATTGCTCCTCTGACAATGCTGCACTCCCTCCACACTGCCTCTCTGACAATGCTGCACTCTCTCCACACTGATCTTCTGACAATGCTGCACTCCCTACACACTGACCCTCTGAGAATGCTGCACTCCCTCCACACTGACCCTCTGACAATGCTGCAAACCCTCCACACTGACCTTCTGACAATGATGCACTCCCTCCATACTTACCCTCTGACAATGCTGCACTCCCTCCACACTGACCCTCTGTCAATACAGGACTCACTCCACACTGATCCTCTGACAATGCTGCACTCCCACCGTCCTGACCCTCTGACAATGCTGCACTCCCTCCATTCTGACCCTCTGACAATGCTGCACTCCCTCCACACTGCCTCTCTGACAATGCTGCACTCCCTCCTCATTGCTCCTCTGACAATGCTGCACTCCCTCCACACTGCCTCTCTGACAATGCTGCACTCTCTCCACACTGATCTTCTGACAATGCTGCACTCCCTGCACGCTGACCCTCTGACAATGCTGCACTCCATCTACACTGATTCTCTGACACTGCTGCACTCCCTCCACACTGCCTCTCTGACAATGCTGCACCTCCTCCACACTGACCCTCTGACAATGATGCAATCGGTCCACACTGATCCTCTGACAATGATGCACTTCTACCACACTGACCCTCTGACAATGCTGCACCCCCTCCACACTGATCCTCAGACAATGCTGCACCCCCTCCATACTGATCCTCTGACAATGCTGCACTCCCTCCACACTGCCTCTCTGACAATGCTGCCCACCCTCCACATTGCTCCTCTGACAATGCTGCACTCCCTCCACACGGACCCTTTGACAATGCTGCACTCCCTCTACACTGATCCGTTGACACTTCTGCCCTCCCCCCACACTGACTCTCTGACAATGATGCATTCCCTCCACACTGATCCTCTGACAATGCAGCATTCCCTCCACTCTGACCCTCTGAAAATGCTGCACTCCCTCCATTCTGACCCTCTGACAATGCTGCACTCCCTCCATTCTGACCCTCTGACAATGCTGCACTCCCTCCACATTGCTCCTCTGACAATGCTGCACTGCCTCCACATTGACCCTCTGACAATGCTGCACTCCCTGCACACTGATCCTCTGACAATGCTGCACTCCCTCCACACTGACCCTCTGACAATGCTGCACCACCTCCACACTGATCCTCAGACAATTCTGCACCCCCTCCATACTGATCCTCTGATACTGCTGCACCCCCTCCACACTGAACCCCTGACAATGCTGCACTCCCTCCACACTGACTCTCTGACAATGCTGCACCCCCTCCACTCTGACCCTCTGACACTACTGCCTTCCCCCCACACTGACTGTCAGACAATGATGCTCTTCCTCCACACTGATCCTCTGACAATGCTGCACTCCCTCCACACTGAACCTCTGACAATGCTGCACTCCCTCCATACTAACCCTCTGACAATGTTGCACTCCTTCGACACTGACTCCTTGACAATGCTGTACTCCCTCCACATTGATCTTCTGACAATGCTGCTCTGCCTCCACACTGATCCACTGATAATTCTGCACCCATTCCACACTGACTCTCTGAAAATGCTGCACTCCCTCCACACTGATCCTCTGACAACGCTGCACTCCCTCCACACTGCCTCTCTGACAATGCTGCACTCCCTCCACACTTACTGTATGACAATGCTTCACTCCCCCAAACTGACCCTCTGACAATGCTAAACCCCCTCCACACTGATCCTTTGACAATGCTGCACTCCCTCCACACTGATCCTCTAACAATGCTGCGCTCCCTCCACACTGACCGTCTGACAATGCTGCACTACCTCTACACTGATCCTATGACAATGCTGCACTGCCTCCATACTGAACCTCTGACAATGCTGCAGCCCCACCACACTGTTTCTCTGATAATGCTGCATTCCCTCCACACTGATCCTCTGGCAATGCTGTAGTCCCTCCACACTGATCATCTGACAATGCTGGACTCCCTCCACACTGACCCTCTGACAATGCTGCACTCCCTCCACACTGACTCTCTGACAATGTTGCACTCCCTCCACACTGATCCTCTGACAATGCTGCACTCCCTCCACACTGACCCCCTGACAATGCTGCACTCCCTCCACACTGATCCTCTGAAAATGCTGCACTCCCTCCACACTGACCCTCTGAGAATGCTGCACTCCCTCCACACTGACCCTCAGACAATGCTGCAAACCCTCCACACTGACCTTCTGACAATGATGCACTCCCTCCATACTTACCCTCTGACAATGCTGCACTCCCTCCACACTGACCCTCTGTCAATACAGCACTCCCTCCACACTGACCCTCTGATAGTGATGCACTCCCTCAGTACTGACTCTCTGACAATGCTGCACTCACTCCACACTGACCCTCTGACAATGCTGCACTCCCTCCACACTGACCCTCTGACAATGCTGCACCCCCTCCACACTGACTCTCTGACAATGATGCACTCCCTCCACACTGATCCTCTGACAATGCTGCACTCCCTCCACACTGACCCTCTGACACTACTGCCCTCCCCCACTCTGACTCTCTGACAATGATGCACTCCCTCCACACTGTTCCTCTGACAATGCTGCACTCCCTCCACACTGATCCTCTGACAATGCTGCACTCCCTCCACAATGACCCTCTGACAATGCTGCATTCCCTCCACACTGACCCTCTGACAATGCTGCACTCCCTCCACACTGCCTCTCTGACAATGCTGCCCTCCCTCCACATTGCTCCTCTGACAATGCTGCGCTCCCACCACACAGCCTCTCTGACAATGCTGAACTCTCTCCACACTGATCTTCTGACAATGCTGCACTCCCTCCACACGGACCCTTTGACAATGCTGCACTCCCTCTACACTGATCCTTTGACACTTCTGCCCTCCCCCCACACTGACTCTCTGACAATGATGCATTCCCTCCACACTGATCCTCTGACAATGCAGCATTCCCTCCACACTGACCCTCTGAAAATGCTGCACTCCCTCCATTCTGACCCTCTGACAATGCTGCACTCCCTCCACACTGCCTCTCTGACAATGCTGCACTCCCTCCACATTGCTCCTCTGACAATGCTGCACTGCCTCCACATTGACCCTCTGACAATGCTGCACTCCCTGCACACTGATCCTCTGACAATGCTGCACTCCCTCCACACTGAACCTCTGACAATGCTGCACTCCCTCCATACTGACCCTCTGACAATGTTGCACTCCCTCGACACTGACTCCTTGACAATGCTGTACTCCCACCACATTGATCCTCTGACAATGCTGCTCTGCCTCCACACTGATCCTCTGACAATTCTGCACTCCCTCCACACTGATCCTCTGACAATGCTGCACTCCCTCCACACTGACCCTCTGACAATGCTGCATGCCCTCCACACTGATCCTCTGACAATGCTGCACCCCCTCCATACTGATCCACTGATAATTCTGCACCCATTCCACACTGACTCTCTGAAAATGCTGCACTCCCTCCACACTGATCCTCTGACAACGCTGCACTCCCTCCACACTGCCTCTCTGACAATGCTGCACAACCCTCCACACTTACTGTATGACAATGCTTCACTCCCCCAAACTGACCCTCTGACAATGCTTCACCCCCTCCACACTGATCCTTTGACAATGCTGCACTCCCTCCACACTGATCCTCTAACAATGCTGCGCTCCCTCCACACTGACCCTCTGACAATGCTGCACTACCTCTACACTGATCCTATGACAATGCTGCACTGCCTCCATACTGAACCTCTGACAATGCTGCAGCCCCACCACACTGTTTCTCTGATAATGCTGCACTCCCTCCACACTGACCCTCTGACAATGCTGCACTCCCTCCATACTGACCCTATGACAATGTTGCACTCCCTCCACACTGACTCTCTGACAATGCAGCATTCCCTCCACTCTGACCCTCTGAAAATGCTGCACTCCCTCCATTCTGACCCTCTGACAATGCTGCACTCCCTCCATTCTGACCCTCTGACAATGCTGCACTCCCTCCACATTGCTCCTCTGACAATGCTGCACTGCCTCCACATTGACCCTCTGACAATGCTGCACTCCCTGCACACTGATCCTCTGACAATGCTGCACTCCCTCCACACTGACCCTCTGACAATGCTGCACCACCTCCACACTGATCCTCAGACAATTCTGCACCCCCTCCATACTGATCCTCTGATACTGCTGCACCCCCTCCACACTGAACCCCTGACAATGCTGCACTCCCTCCACACTGACTCTCTGACAATGCTGCACCCCCTCCACTCTGACCCTCTGACACTACTGCCTTCCCCCCACACTGACTGTCAGACAATGATGCACTTCCTCCATACTGAACCTCTGACAATGCTGCAGCCCCACCACACTGTTTCTCTGATAATGCTGCACTCCCTCCACACTGACCCTCTGACAATGCTGCACTCCCTCCATACTGACCCTATGACAATGTTGCACTCCCTCCACACTGATCCTCTGACAATGCAGCATTCCCTCCACTCTGACCCTCTGAAAATGCTGCACTCCCTCCATTCTGACCCTCTGACAATGCTGCACTCCCTCCATTCTGACCCTCTGACAATGCTGCACTCCCTCCACATTGCTCCTCTGACAATGCTGCACTGCCTCCACATTGACCCTCTGACAATGCTGCACTCCCTGCACACTGATCCTCTGACAATGCTGCACTCCCTCCACACTGACCCTCTGACAATGCTGCACCACCTCCACACTGATCCTCAGACAATTCTGCACCCCCTCCATACTGATCCTCTGATACTGCTGCACCCCCTCCACACTGAACCCCTGACAATGCTGCACTCCCTCCACACTGACTCTCTGACAATGCTGCACCCCCTCCACTCTGACCCTCTGACACTACTGCCTTTCCCCCACACTGACTGTCAGACAATGATGCACTTCCTCCACACTGATCCTCTGACAATGCTGCACTCCCTCCACACTGAACCTCTGACAGTGCTGCACTCCCTCCATACTAACCCTCTGACAATGTTGCACTCCTTCGACACTGACTCCTTGACAATGCTGTACTCCCTCCACATTGATCTTCTGACAATGCTGCTCTGCCTCCACACTGATCCACTGATAATTCTGCACCCATTCCACACTGACTCTCTGAAAATGCTGCACTCCCTCCACACTGATCCTCTGACAACGCTGCACTCCCTCCACACTGCCTCTCTGACAATGCTGCACTCCCTCCACACTTACTGTATGACAATGCTTCACTCCCCCAAACTGACCCTCTGACAATGCTAAACCCCCTCCACACTGATCCTTTGACAATGCTGCACTCCCTCCACACTGATCCTCTAACAATGCTGCGCTCCCTCCACACTGACCGTCTGACAATGCTGCACTACCTCTACACTGATCCTATGACAATGCTGCACTGCCTCCATACTGAACCTCTGACAATGCTGCAGCCCCACCACACTGTTTCTCTGATAATGCTGCATTCCCTCCACACTGATCCTCTGGCAATGCTGTAGTCCCTCCACACTGATCATCTGACAATGCTGGACTCCCTCCACACTGACCCTCTGACAATGCTGCACTCCCTCCACACTGACTCTCTGACAATGTTGCACTCCATCCACACTGATCCTCTGACAATGCTGCACTCCCTCCACACTGACCCCCTGACAATGCTGCACTCCCTCCACACTGATCCTCTGAAAATGCTGCACTCCCTCCACACTGACCCTCTGAGAATGCTGCACTCCCTCCACACTGACCCTCTGACAATGCTGCAAACCCTCCACACTGACCTTCTGACAATGATGCACTCCCTCCATACTTACCCTCTGACAATGCTGCACTCCCTCCACACTGACCCTCTGTCAATACAGCACTCCCTCCACACTGACCCTCTGATAGTGATGCACTCCCTCAGTACTGACTCTCTGACAATGCTGCACTCACTCCACACTGACCCTCTGACAATGCTGCACTCCCTCCACACTGACCCTCTGACAATGCTGCACCCCCTCCACACTGACTCTCTGACAATGATGCACTCCCTCCACACTGATCCTCTGACAATGCTGCACTCCCTCCACACTGACCCTCTGACACTACTGCCCTCCCCCACTCTGACTCTCTGACAATGATGCACTCCCTCCACACTGTTCCTCTGACAATGCTGCACTCCCTCCACACTGATCCTCTGACAATGCTGCACTCCCTCCACAATGACCCTCTGACAATGCTGCACTCCCTCCACACTGACCCTCTGACAATGCTGCACTCCCTCCACACTGCCTCTCTGACAATGCTGCCCTCCCTCCACATTGCTCCTCTGACAATGCTGCGCTCCCACCACACAGCCTCTCTGACAATGCTGAACTCTCTCCACACTGATCTTCTGACAATGCTGCACTCCCTCCACACGGACCCTTTGACAATGCTGCACTCCCTCTACACTGATCCTTTGACACTTCTGCCCTCCCCCCACACTGACTCTCTGACAATGATGCATTCCCTCCACACTGATCCTCTGACAATGCAGCATTCCCTCCACACTGACCCTCTGAAAATGCTGCACTCCCTCCATTCTGACCCTCTGACAATGCTGCACTCCCTCCACACTGCCTCTCTGACAATGCTGCACTCCCTCCACATTGCTCCTCTGACAATGCTGCACTGCCTCCACATTGACCCTCTGACAATGCTGCACTCCCTGCACACTGATCCTCTGACAATGCTGCACTCCCTCCACACTGAACCTCTGACAATGCTGCACTCCCTCCATACTGACCCTCTGACAATGTTGCACTCCCTCGACACTGACTCCTTGACAATGCTGTACTCCCACCACATTGATCCTCTGACAATGCTGCTCTGCCTCCACACTGATCCTCTGACAATTCTGCACTCCCTCCACACTGATCCTCTGACAATGCTTCACTCCCTCCACACTGACCCTCTGACAATGCTGCATGCCCTCCACACTGATCCTCTGACAATGCTGCACCCCCTCCATACTGATCCACTGATAATTCTGCACCCATTCCACACTGACTCTCTGAAAATGCTGCACTCCCTCCACACTGATCCTCTGACAACGCTGCACTCCCTCCACACTGCCTCTCTGACAATGCTGCACTCCCTCCACACTTACTGTATGACAATGCTTCACTCCCCCAAACTGACCCTCTGACAATGCTTCACCCCCTCCACACTGATCCTTTGACAATGCTGCACTCCCTCCACACTGATCCTCTAACAATGCTGCGCTCCCTCCACACTGACCCTCTGACAATGCTGCACTACCTCTACACTGATCCTATGACAATGCTGCACTGCCTCCATAATGAACCTCTGACAATGCTGCAGCCCCACCACACTGTTTCTCTGATAATGCTGCACTCCCTCCACACTGACCCTCTGACAATGCTGCACTCCCTCCATACTGACCCTATGACAATGTTGCACTCCCTCCACACTGACTCTCTGACAATGCTGCATTCCCTCCACATTGATCCTCAGACAATGCTGCACTGCCTCCACACTGACCCTCTGACAATTCTGCACTCCCTACACACTGACTCTCTGACAATGATGCATTCCCTCCACACTGATCCTCTGACAATGCAGCATTCCCTCCACACTGACCCTCTGAAAATGCTGCACTCCCTCCATTCTGACCCTCTGACAATGCTGCACTCCCTCCACACTGCCTCTCTGACAATGCTGCACTCCCTCCACATTGCTCCTCTGACAATGCTGCACTGCCTCCACATTGACCCTCTGACAATGCTGCACTCCCTGCACACTGATCCTCTGACAATGCTGCACTCCCTCCACACTGAACCTCTGACAATGCTGCACTCCCTCCATACTGACCCTCTGACAATGTTGCACTCCCTCGACACTGACTCCTTGACAATGCTGTACTCCCACCACATTGATCCTCTGACAATGCTGCTCTGCCTCCACACTGATCCTCTGACAATTCTGCACTCCCTCCACACTGATCCTCTGACAATGCTGCACTCCCTCCACACTGACCCTCTGACAATGCTGCATGCCCTCCACACTGATCCTCTGACAATGCTGCACCCCCTCCATACTGATCCACTGATAATTCTGCACCCATTCCACACTGACTCTCTGACAATGTTGCACTCCCTCTGCACTGATCGTCTGACAATGCTGCACCCCCTCCATACTGATCCTGTGATAATGATGCACTCCCTCCACACTGATCCTCTGACAATGATGCTCTCCCTCCACACTGATCCTCTGACAATGCTGCACTCCCTCCACACTGAACCTCTGACAATGCTGCTCTCCCTCCATACTGTCCCTCTGACAATGTTGCACTCCCTCGACACTGACTCTCTGACAATGCTGCACTCCCTCCACATTGATCCTCTGACAATGCTGCACTCCCTCCACACTGACCCTCTGACAATGCTGCACCCCCTCCACACTGACTCTCTGACAATGCTGCACTCCCTCCACACTGATCCTCTGACAATGCTGCACTCCCTCCACACTACCTCTCTGACAATGCTGCACTCCCTCCACACTTACTGTATGACAATGCTGCACTCCCCCAAACTGACCCTCTGACAATGCTGCACTCCCTCCACACTGACCCTCTGACAATGCTGCACTCCCTCCACACTGATCCTCTAACAATGCTGCGCTCCCTCCACACTGACCCACTGACAATGCTGCACCCCCTCCACACTGACCCTCTGACAATGATGCACTCCCTCCACACTGATCCTCTGACAATGCTGCACTCCCTCCACACTGACCCTCTGACACTCCTGCCCTCCCCCACTCTGACTCTCTGAAAATGATGCACTCCCTCCTCACTGATACTCTGACAATGCTGCACTGCCTCCACACTGATCCTCTGAAAATGCTGCATCCCATCCATACTGATCCTCTGACAATGCTGCACCCCCTCCACAATGATCCTAGACAATAATGCACCCCCTCCACCCTGATCCTCAGAAAATGCTTCACTCCCTTCAAACTGACCCTCTGACAATGCTGCACTCCCTCCACCCTGACCATCTGACAATTTTGCACTCCCTCCACACTGATCCTCTGACAATGCTGCACCCCCTCCACAATGATCCTCAGACAATACTGCACCCCCTCCACACTGATCCTCTGAAAATGCTTCACTCCCTCCACATTGATCCTCTGACAATGCTGCACTCCCTCCACACTAATCCTCTGACAATGCTGCACTCCCTCCACAATGACCCTCTGACAATGCTGCACTCCCTCCACACTGACCCTCTGTCAATACAGCACTCCCTCCACACTGACTCTGATAGTGATGCACTCCCTCAGTACTGACTCTCTGAGAATGCTGCACTACCTCCACACGGATCATCTGACAGTGCTGCACTCCCTCCAAACTGACCCTCTGACAATGCTGCACTCCCTCCACACTGACCCTCTGTCAATACAGCACTCCCTCCACACTGACTCTCTGATAGTGATGCACTCCCTCTGTACTGACTCTCTGACAATGCTGCACTCCCTCCACACGGATCCTCTGACAATGCTGCACTCCCTCCACACTGATCCTCTGACAATGGTGCACTCCCTCCTCACTGACCCTCTGACAATGCTGCACTCCCTCCATACTGACGCTCTGACAATGCTGCACTCCCTCCACACTGACTCTCTGACAATGCTGCACTCCCTCCACACTGATCCGCTGACAATGCTGCACTACCTCCATACTGACCCTCTGACACTGCTGCACTCCCCCAAACTGACCCTCTGACAATACTTCACCCCCTCCACACTGATCCTTTGACAATGCTGCACTCCCTCCACACTGACCCTCTGAAAATGCTGCACACCCTCCACACTGATCATCTGACAATGCTGCACTCCCTCCACACTGACTCTCTCACAATACAGCACGCCCTCCACACTGACTCTCTGACAATGCTGTACTCCCTCCACACTGACTCTCTGACAATGCTGCACTCCCTCTACACTGATCCTCTGAAAATTCTGCACTCCCTCCACACTGACCCTCTGACAATGCTGCACTCCCTCCACACTGACACTCTGACAATGCTGCATTCCGTCCACACTGACCCTCTGACAATACTGCACTCCCTCCAAACTGACCCTCTGATCGTGATGCACTCCCTCAGTACTGACTCTCTGACAATGCTGCACTCCGTCCACACTGATCCTCTGACAATGCTGCACTCCCTCCATACTGACCCTCTGACAATGCTGCTATCCCTCCACACTGACCCTCTGTCAATACAGCACTCCCTCCACACTGACCCTCTGATAGTGATGCACTCCCCCAGCACTGACTCTCTGACAATGCTGCACTCCCCCCACACTGATCCTCTGATAATGCTGCACTCCCTCCACACTAAACCTCTGACAATGCTGCGCTCCCTCCACACTGATCCTCTGACAATGCTGCACTCCCTCCACACTGACCCTCTTTCAATTCTGCACTCCCTCCACACTGACCCTCTGACAATGTTGCACTCCCTCCAGACTGATCCTCTGACAATGCTGCAGTCCCTCCACACTGACCCTCTGACAATGCTGCACTCCCTCCACAATGACACTCTGACAATGCTGCATTCCGTCCACACTGACCCTCTGACAATACTGCACTCCCTCCACACTGACACTCTGATAGTGATGCACTCCCTCAGTACTGACTCTCTGACAATGCTGCACTCCCTCCACACGGATCCTCTGACAATGCTGCACTCCCTCCACACTGACCCTCTGACAATGCTGCACTCCCTCCACACTGACCCTCTGAGACTACTGCCCTCTCCCCGCACTGACTCTCAGACAATGATGCACTCCCTCCACACTGACACTCTGACAATGCTGCACTCCCTCCATACTGACCCTATGACAATGTTGCACTCCCTCCACACTGACTCTCTGACAATGCTGCATTCCCTCCACATTGATCCTCAGACAATGCTGCACTGCCTCCACACTGACCCTCTGACAATTCTGCACTCCCTCCACACTGATCCTCTGACAATGCTGCACTCCCTCCGCACTGCCTCTCTGACAATGCTGCACCTCCTCCACACTGACCCTCTGACAATGATGCAATCGGTCCACACTGATCCTCTGACAATGATGCACTTCTACCACACTGACCCTCTGACAATGCTGCACCCCCTCCACACTGATCCTCAGACAATGCTGCACCCCCTCCATACTGATCCTCTGACAATGCTGCACTCCCTCCACACTGCCTCTCTGACAATGCTGCCCACCCTCCACATTGCTCCTCTGACAATGCTGCACTCCCTCCACACGGACCCTTTGACAATGCTGCACTCCCTCTACACTGATCCGTTGACACTTCTGCCCTCCCCCCACACTGACTCTCTGACAATGATGCATTCCCTCCACACTGATCCTCTGACAATGCAGCATTCCCTCCACTCTGACCCTCTGAAAATGCTGCACTCCCTCCATTCTGACCCTCTGACAATGCTGCACTCCCTCCATTCTGACCCTCTGACAATGCTGCACTCCCTCCACATTGCTCCTCTGACAATGCTGCACTGCCTCCACATTGACCCTCTGACAATGCTGCACTCCCTGCACACTGATCCTCTGACAATGCTGCACTCCCTCCACACTGACCCTCTGACAATGCTGCACCACCTCCACACTGATCCTCAGACAATTCTGCACCCCCTCCATACTGATCCTCTGATACTGCTGCACCCCCTCCACACTGAACCCCTGACAATGCTGCACTCCCTCCACACTGACTCTCTGACAATGCTGCACCCCCTCCACTCTGACCCTCTGACACTACTGCCTTCCCCCCACACTGACTGTCAGACAATGATGCACTTCCTCCACACTGATCCTCTGACAATGCTGCACTCCCTCCACACTGAACCTCTGACAATGCTGCACTCCCTCCATACTAACCCTCTGACAATGTTGCACTCCTTCGACACTGACTCCTTGACAATGCTGTACTCCCTCCACATTGATCTTCTGACAATGCTGCTCTGCCTCCACACTGATCCACTGATAATTCTGCACCCATTCCACACTGACTCTCTGAAAATGCTGCACTCCCTCCACACTGATCCTCTGACAACGCTGCACTCCCTCCACACTGCCTCTCTGACAATGCTGCACTCCCTCCACACTTACTGTATGACAATGCTTCACTCCCCCAAACTGACCCTCTGACAATGCTAAACCCCCTCCACACTGATCCTTTGACAATGCTGCACTCCCTCCACACTGATCCTCTAACAATGCTGCGCTCCCTCCACACTGACCGTCTGACAATGCTGCACTACCTCTACACTGATCCTATGACAATGCTGCACTGCCTCCATACTGAACCTCTGACAATGCTGCAGCCCCACCACACTGTTTCTCTGATAATGCTGCATTCCCTCCACACTGATCCTCTGGCAATGCTGTAGTCCCTCCACACTGATCATCGAACAATGCTGGACTCCCTCCACACTGACCCTCTGACAATGCTGCACTCCCTCCACACTGACTCTCTGACAATGTTGCACTCCCTCCACACTGATCCTCTGACAATGCTGCACTCCCTCCACACTGACCCCCTGACAATGCTGCACTCCCTCCACACTGATCCTCTGAAAATGCTGCACTCCCTCCACACTGACCCTCTGAGAATGCTGCACTCCCTCCACACTGACCCTCTGCCAATGCTGCAAACCCTCCACACTGACCTTCTGACAATGATGCACTCCCTCCATACTTACCCTCTGACAATGCTGCACTCCCTCCACACTGACCCTCTGTCAATACAGCACTCCCTCCACACTGACCCTCTGATAGTGATGCACTCCCTCAGTACTGACTCTCTGACAATGCTGCACTCACTCCACACTGACCCTCTGACAATGCTGCACTCCCTCCACACTGACCCTCTGACAATGCTGCACCCCCTCCACACTGACTCTCTGACAATGATGCACTCCCTCCACACTGATCCTCTGACAATGCTGCACTCCCTCCACACTGACCCTCTGACACTACTGCCCTCCCCCACTCTGACTCTCTGACAATGATGCACTCCCTCCACACTGTTCCTCTGACAATGCTGCACTCCCTCCACACTGATCCTCTGACAATGCTGCACTCCCTCCACAATGACCCTCTGACAATGCTGCACTCCCTCCACACTGACCCTCTGACAATGCTGCACTCCCTCCACACTGCCTCTCTGACAATGCTGCCCTCCCTCCACATTGCTCCTCTGACAATGCTGCGCTCCCACCACACAGCCTCTCTGACAATGCTGAACTCTCTCCACACTGATCTTCTGACAATGCTGCACTCCCTCCACACGGACCCTTTGACAATGCTGCACTCCCTCTACACTGATCCTTTGACACTTCTGCCCTCCCCCCACACTGACTCTCTGACAATGATGCATTCCCTCCACACTGATCCTCTGACAATGCAGCATTCCCTCCACACTGACCCTCTGAAAATGCTGCACTCCCTCCATTCTGACCCTCTGACAATGCTGCACTCCCTCCACACTGCCTCTCTGACAATGCTGCACTCCCTCCACATTGCTCCTCTGACAATGCTGCACTGCCTCCACATTGACCCTCTGACAATGCTGCACTCCCTGCACACTGATCCTCTGACAATGCTGCACTCCCTCCACACTGAACCTCTGACAATGCTGCACTCCCTCCATACTGACCCTCTGACAATGTTGCACTCCCTCGACACTGACTCCTTGACAATGCTGTACTCCCACCACATTGATCCTCTGACAATGCTGCTCTGCCTCCACACTGATCCTCTGACAATTCTGCACTCCCTCCACACTGATCCTCTGACAATGCTGCACTCCCTCCACACTGACCCTCTGACAATGCTGCATGCCCTCCACACTGATCCTCTGACAATGCTGCACCCCCTCCATACTGATCCACTGATAATTCTGCACCCATTCCACACTGACTCTCTGAAAATGCTGCACTCCCTCCACACTGATCCTCTGACAACGCTGCACTCCCTCCACACTGCCTCTCTGACAATGCTGCACTCCCTCCACACTTACTGTATGACAATGCTTCACTCCCCCAAACTGACCCTCTGACAATGCTTCACCCCCTCCACACTGATCCTTTGACAATGCTGCACTCCCTCCACACTGATCCTCTAACAATGCTGCGCTCCCTCCACACTGACCCTCTGACAATGCTGCACTACCTCTACACTGATCCTATGACAATGCTGCACTGCCTCCATACTGAACCTCTGACAATGCTGCAGCCCCACCACACTGTTTCTCTGATAATGCTGCACTCCCTCCACACTGACCCTCTGGCAATGCTGCAGTCCCTCCACACTGACACTCTGACAATGCTGCACTCCCTCCACACTGATCCTCTGACAATGCTGCACTTCGCCTACACTGACCCTCTGACAATGCTGCACTCCCTCCACACTGATCATCTGACAATGCTGGACTCCCTCCACACTGACCCTCTGACAATGCTGCACTCCCTGCACACTGACTCTCTGACAATGATGCACTCCCTCCACACTGATCCTCTGACAATGCTGCACTCCCTCCACACTGACCACCTGACAATGCTGCACTCCCTCCACACTGATCCACTGAAAATGCTGCACTCCCTCCACACTGACCCTCTGAGAATGCATCACTCCCTCCACACTGACCCTCTGACAATGCTGCAAACCCTCCACACTGACACTCTGACAATGATGCACTCCCTCCATACTTACCCTCTGACAATGCTGCACTCCCTCCACACTGACCCTCTGTCAATACAGCACTCCCTCCACACTGACCCTCTGATAGTGATGCACTCCCTCAGTACTGACTCTCTGACAATGATGCACTCCCTCCATACTTACCCTCTGACAATGCTGCACTCCCTCCACACTGACCCTCTGTCAATACAGCACTCCCTCCACACTGACTCTCTGACAATGATGCACTCCCTCCACACTGATCCTCTGACAATGCTGCACTCCCTCCACACTGATCCTCTGACAATGCTGCACTCCCTCCACAATGACCCTCTGACAATGCTGCACTCCCTCCACACTGACCCTCTGACAATGCTGCACTCCCTCCACACTGACCCTCTGTCAATACTGCACTCCCTCCACACTGACTGTCTGATAGTGATGCACTCCCTCAGTACTGACACTCTGACAATGCTGCACTCCCTCCACACGGATCCTCTGACAATGCTGCACTCCCTCCACACTGACGCTCTGACTCTAATGCCCTCCCCGCGCACTGACTCTCAGACAATGATGCACTCCCTCCACACTGATGCTCTGACAATGCTGCACTCCCTCAATACTGACCCACTGACAATTTTGCACTCCCTCCAAACTGACTCTCTGACAATGCTGCACTCCCTCCACACTGATCCTCTGACAATGCCGCACTCTCTCCACACTGACTCTCTGACAATGCTAGACTCCATCCACACTGATCCTCTGACAATGCTGCACTCCCTCCATACTGATCCACTGATAATGCTGCACCCACTCCACACTGATCCTCTGACAATGCTGCACTCCCTCCACACTGACTCTCTGACAATGCTGCACTCACTCCACACTGACTCTCTGACAATGCTGCACCCCCTCCACACTGACTCTCTGACAATGTTGCACTCCCTCTGCACTGATCGTCTGACAATGCTGCACCCCCTCCATACTGATCCTGTGATAATGATGCACTCCCTCCACACTGATCCTCTGACAATGATGCACTCCCTCCACACTGATCCTCTGACAATGCTGCACTCCCTCCACACTGAACCTCTGACAATGCTGCTCTCCCTCCATACTGTCCCTCTGACAATGTTGCACTCCCTCGACACTGACTCTCTGACAATGCTGCACTCCCTCCACATTGATCCTCTGACAATGCTGCACTCCCTCCACACTGACCCTCTGACAATGCTGCACCCCCTCCACACTGACTCTCTGACAATGCTGCACTCCCTCCACACTGATCCTCTGACAATGCTGCACTCCCTCCACACTACCTCTCTGACAATGCTGCACTCCCTCCACACTTACTGTATGACAATGCTGCACTCCCCCAAACTGACCCTCTGACAATGCTGCACTCCCTCCACACTGACCCTCTGACAATGCTGCACTCCCTCCACACTGATCCTCTAACAATGCTGCGCTCCCTCCACACTGACCCACTGACAATGCTGCACCCCCTCCACACTGACCCTCTGACAATGATGCACTCCCTCCACACTGATCCTCTGACAATGCTGCACTCCCTCCACACTGACCCTCTGACACTCCTGCCCTCCCCCACTCTGACTCTCTGAAAATGATGCACTCCCTCCTCACTGATACTCTGACAATGCTGCACTGCCTCCACACTGATCCTCTGAAAATGCTGCATCCCATCCATACTGATCCTCTGACAATGCTGCACCCCCTCCACAATGATCCTCAGACAATAATGCACCCCCTCCACCCTGATCCTCAGAAAATGCTTCACTCCCTTCAAACTGACCCTCTGACAATGCTGCACTCCCTCCACCCTGACCATCTGACAATTTTGCACTCCCTCCACACTGATCCTCTGACAATGCTGCACCCCCTCCACAATGATCCTCAGACAATACTGCACCCCCTCCACACTGATCCTCTGAAAATGCTTCACTCCCTCCACATTGATCCTCTGACAATGCTGCACTCCCTCCACACTAATCCTCTGACAATGCTGCACTCCCTCCACAATGACCCTCTGACAATGCTGCACTCCCTCCACACTGACCCTCTGTCAATACAGCACTCTCTCCACACTGACTCTGATAGTGATGCACTCCCTCAGTACTGACTCTCTGAGAATGCTGCACTACCTCCACACGGATCATCTGACAGTGCTGCACTCCCTCCAAACTGACCCTCTGACAATGCTGCACTCCCTCCACACTGACCCTCTGTCAATACAGCACTCCCTCCACACTGACTCTCTGATAGTGATGCACTCCCTCTGTACTGACTCTCTGACAATGCTGCACTCCCTCCACACGGATCCTCTGACAATGCTGCACTCCCTCCACACTGATCCTCTGACAATGGTGCACTCCCTCCTCACTGACCCTCTGACAATGCTGCACTCCCTCCATACTGACGCTCTGACAATGCTGCACTCCCTCCACACTGACTCTCTGACAATGCTGCACTCCCTCCACATTGATCCTCTGACAATGCTGCACTGCCTCCACACTGACCCTCAGACAATGCTGCACTCCGACCACACTGACTCTCTGACAATGCTGCACTCCCTCCACTCTGACTCTCTGACAATGCTGCACACCCTCCACACTGACTCTCTGACAATGCTGCACTCCCTCTGCACTGATCATCTGACAATGCTGCACCCCCTCCAGACTGATCCTGTGATAATGATGCACTCGCTCCACACTGATCCTCTGACAATGATGCACTCCCTCCACACTGATCCGCTGACAATGCTGCACTCCCTCCATACTGACCCTCTGACACTGCTGCACTCCCCCAAACTGACCCTCTGACAATGCTTCACCCCCTCCACACTGATCCTTTGACAATGCTGCACTCCCTCCACACTGACCCTCTGAAAATGCTGCACACCCTCCACACTGATCATCTGACAATGCTGCACTCCCTCCACACTGACTCTCTCACAATACAGCACGCCCTCCACACTGACTCTCTGACAATGCTGTACTCCCTCCACACTGACTCTCTGACAATGCTGCACTCCCTCTACACTGATCCTCTGAAAATTCTGCACTCCCTCCACACTGACCCTCTGACAATGCTGCACTCCCTCCACACTGACACTCTGACAATGCTGCATTCCGTCCACACTGACCCTCTGACAATACTGCACTCCCTCCAAACTGACCCTCTGATCGTGATGCACTCCCTCAGTACTGACTCTCTGACAATGCTGCACTCCGTCCACACTGATCCTCTGACAATGCTGCACTCCCTCCATACTGACCCTCTGACAATGCTGCTCTCCCTCCACACTGACCCTCTGTCAATACAGCACTCCCTCCACACTGACCCTCTGATAGTGATGCACTCCCCCAGCACTGACTCTCTGACAATGCTGCACTCCCCCCACACTGATCCTCTGATAATGCTGCACTCCCTCCACACTAAACCTCTGACAATGCTGCGCTCCCTCCACACTGATCCTCTGACAATGCTGCACTCCCTCCACACTGACCCTCTTTCAATTCTGCACTCCCTCCACACTGACCCTCTGACAATGTTGCACTCCCTCCAGACTGATCCTCTGACAATGCTGCAGTCCCTCCACACTGACCCTCTGACAATGCTGCACTCCCTCCACAATGACACTCTGACAATGCTGCATTCCGTCCACACTGACCCTCTGACAATACTGCACTCCCTCCACACTGACACTCTGATAGTGATGCACTCCCTCAGTACTGACACTCTGACAATGCTGCACTCCCTCCACACGGATCCTCTGACAATGCTGCACTCCCTCCACACTGACCCTCTGACAATGCTGCACTCCCTCCACACTGACCCTCTGAGACTACTGCCCTCTCCCCGCACTGACTCTCAGACAATGATGCACTCCCTCCACACTGACACTCTGACAATGCTGCACTCCCTCCATACTGACCCTATGACAATGTTGCACTCCCTCCACACTGACTCTCTGACAATGCTGCATTCCCTCCACATTGATCCTCAGACAATGCTGCACTGCCTCCACACTGACCCTCTGACAATTCTGCACTCCCTCCACACTGACTCTCTGACAATGATGCATTCCCTCCACACTGATCCTCTGACAATGCAGCATTCCCTCCACACTGACCCTCTGAAAATGCTGCACTCCCTCCATTCTGACCCTCTGACAATGCTGCACTCCCTCCACACTGCCTCTCTGACAATGCTGCACTCCCTCCACATTGCTCCTCTGACAATGCTGCACTGCCTCCACATTGACCCTCTGACAATGCTGCACTCCCTGCACACTGATCCTCTGACAATGCTGCACTCCCTCCACACTGAACCTCTGACAATGCTGCACTCCCTCCATACTGACCCTCTGACAATGTTGCACTCCCTCGACACTGACTCCTTGACAATGCTGTACTCCCACCACATTGATCCTCTGACAATGCTGCTCTGCCTCCACACTGATCCTCTGACAATTCTGCACTCCCTCCACACTGATCCTCTGACAATGCTGCACTCCCTCCACACTGACCCTCTGACAATGCTGCATGCCCTCCACACTGATCCTCTGACAATGCTGCACCCCCTCCATACTGATCCACTGATAATTCTGCACCCATTCCACACTGACTCTCTGAAAATGCTGCACTCCCTCCACACTGATCCTCTGACAACGCTGCACTCCCTCCACACTGCCTCTCTGACAATGCTGCACTCCCTCCACACTTACTGTATGACAATGCTTCACTCCCCCAAACTGACCCTCTGACAATGCTTCACCCCCTCCACACTGATCCTTTGACAATGCTGCACTCCCTCCACACTGATCCTCTAACAATGCTGCGCTCCCTCCACACTGACCCTCTGACAATGCTGCACTACCTCTACACTGATCCTATGACAATGCTGCACTGCCTCCATACTGAACCTCTGACAATGCTGCAGCCCCACCACACTGTTTCTCTGATAATGCTGCATTCCCTCCACACTGATCCTCTGGCAATGCTGCAGTCCCTCCACACTGACACTCTGACAATGCTGCACTCCCTCGACACTGATCCTCTGACAATGCTGCACTTCGCCTACACTGACCCTCTGACAATGCTGCACTCCCTCCACACTGATCATCTGACAATGCTGGACTCCCTCCACACTGACCCTCTGACAATGCTGCACTCCCTGCACACTGACTCTCTGACAATGATGCACTCCCTCCACACTGATCCTCTGACAATGCTGCACTCCCTCCACACTGACCACCTGACAATGCTGCACTCCCTCCACACTGATCCACTGAAAATGCTGCACTCCCTCCACACTGACCCTCTGAGAATGCATCACTCCCTCCACACTGACCCTCTGACAATGCTGCAAACCCTCCACACTGACACTCTGACAATGATGCACTCCCTCCATACTTACCCTCTGACAATGCTGCACTCCCTCCACACTGACCCTCTGTCAATACAGCACTCCCTCCACACTGACCCTCTGATAGTGATGCACTCCCTCAGTACTGACTCTCTGACAATGCTGCACTCACTCCACACTGACCCTCTGACAATGCTGCACTCCCTCCACACTGACCCTCTGACAATGCTGCACCCCCTCCACACTGACTCTCTGACAATCATGCACTCCCTCCACACTGATCCTCTGACAATGCTGCACTCCCTCCACACTGATCCTCTGACAATGCTGCACTCCCTCCACAATGACCCTCTGACAATGCTGCACTCCCTCCACACTGACCCTCTGACAATGCTGCACTCCCTCCACACTGACCCTCTGTCAATACTGCACTCCCTCCACACTGACTGTCTGATAGTGATGCACTCCCTCAGTACTGACACTCTGACAATGCTGCACTCCCTCCACACGGATCCTCTGACAATGCTGCACTCCCTCCACACTGACGCTCTGACTCTAATGCCCTCCCCGCGCACTGACTCTCAGACAATGATGCACTCCCTCCACACTGATGCTCTGACAATGCTGCACTCCCTCAATACTGACCCACTGACAATTTTGCACTCCCTCCAAACTGACTCTCTGACAATGCTGCACTCCCTCCACACTGATCCTCTGACAATGCCGCACTCTCTCCACACTGACTCTCTGACAATGCTAGACTCCATCCACACTGATCCTCTGACAATGCTGCACTCCCTCCATACTGATCCACTGATAATGCTGCACCCACTCCACACTGATCCTCTGACAATGCTGCACTCCCTCCACACTGACCACCTGACAATGCTGCACTCCCTCCACACTGATCCACTGAAAATGCTGCACTCCCTCCACACTGACCCTCTGAGAATGCATCACTCCCTCCACACTGACCCTCTGACAATGCTGCAAACCCTCCACACTGACACTCTGACAATGATGCACTCCCTCCATACTTACCCTCTGACAATGCTGCACTCCCTCCACACTGACCCTCTGTCAATACAGCACTCCCTCCACACTGACCCTCTGATAGTGATGCACTCCCTCAGTACTGACTCTCTGACAATGCTGCACTCACTCCACACTGACCCTCTGACAATGCTGCACTCCCTCCACACTGACCCTCTGACAATGCTGCACCCCCTCCACACTGACTCTCTGACAATCATGCACTCCCTCCACACTGATCCTCTGACAATGCTGCACTCCCTCCACACTGATCCTCTGACAATGCTGCACTCCCTCCACAATGACCCTCTGACAATGCTGCACTCCCTCCACACTGACCCTCTGACAATGCTGCACTCCCTCCACACTGACCCTCTGTCAATACTGCACTCCCTCCACACTGACTGTCTGATAGTGATGCACTCCCTCAGTACTGACACTCTGACAATGCTGCACTCCCTCCACACGGATCCTCTGACAATGCTGCACTCCCTCCACACTGACGCTCTGACTCTAATGCCCTCCCCGCGCACTGACTCTCAGACAATGATGCACTCCCTCCACACTGATGCTCTGACAATGCTGCACTCCCTCAATACTGACCCACTGACAATTTTGCACTCCCTCCAAACTGACTCTCTGACAATGCTGCACTCCCTCCACACTGATCCTCTGACAATGCCGCACTCTCTCCACACTGACTCTCTGACAATGCTAGACTCCATCCACACTGATCCTCTGACAATGCTGCACTCCCTCCATACTGATCCACTGATAATGCTGCACCCACTCCACACTGATCCTCTGACAATGCTGCACTCCCTCCACACTGACTCTCTGACAATGCTGCACTCCCTCCACACTGACTCTCTGACAATGCTGCACCCCCTCCACACTGACTCTCTGACAATGTTGCACTCCCTCTGCACTGATCGTCTGACAATGCTGCACCCCCTCCATACTGATCCTGTGATAATGATGCACTCCCTCCACACTGATCCTCTGACAATGATGCTCTCCCTCCACACTGATCCTCTGACAATGCTGCACTCCCTCCACACTGAACCTCTGACAATGCTGCTCTCCCTCCATACTGTCCCTCTGACAATGTTGCACTCCCTCGACACTGACTCTCTGACAATGCTGCACTCCCTCCACATTGATCCTCTGACAATGCTGCACTCCCTCCACACTGACCCTCTGACAATGCTGCACCCCCTCCAAACTGACTCTCTGACAATGCTGCACTCCCTCCACACTGATCCTCTGACAATGCTGCACTCCCTCCACACTACCTCTCTGACAATGCTGCACTCCCTCCACACTTACTGTATGACAATGCTGCACTCCCCCAAACTGACCCTCTGACAATGCTGCACTCCCTCCACACTGACCCTCTGACAATGCTGCACTCCCTCCACACTGATCCTCTAACAATGCTGCGCTCCCTCCACACTGACCCACTGACAATGCTGCACCCCCTCCACACTGACCCTCTGACAATGATGCACTCCCTCCACACTGATCCTCTGACAATGCTGCACTCCCTCCACACTGACCCTCTGACACTCCTGCCCTCCCCCACTCTGACTCTCTGAAAATGATGCACTCCCTCCTCACTGATACTCTGACAATGCTGCACTGCCTCCACACTGATCCTCTGAAAATGCTGCATCCCATCCATACTGATCCTCTGACAATGCTGCACCCCCTCCACAATGATCCTAGACAATAATGCACCCCCTCCACCCTGATCCTCAGAAAATGCTTCACTCCCTTCAAACTGACCCTCTGACAATGCTGCACTCCCTCCACCCTGACCATCTGACAATTTTGCACTCCCTCCACACTGATCCTCTGACAATGCTGCACCCCCTCCACAATGATCCTCAGACAATACTGCACCCCCTCCACACTGATCCTCTGAAAATGCTTCACTCCCTCCACATTGATCCTCTGACAATGCTGCACTCCCTCCACACTAATCCTCTGACAATGCTGCACTCCCTCCACAATGACCCTCTGACAATGCTGCACTCCCTCCACACTGACCCTCTGTCAATACAGCACTCCCTCCACACTGACTCTGATAGTGATGCACTCCCTCAGTACTGACTCTCTGAGAATGCTGCACTACCTCCACACGGATCATCTGACAGTGCTGCACTCCCTCCAAACTGACCCTCTGACAATGCTGCACTCCCTCCACACTGACCCTCTGTCAATACAGCACTCCCTCCACACTGACTCTCTGATAGTGATGCACTCCCTCTGTACTGACTCTCTGACAATGCTGCACTCCCTCCACACGGATCCTCTGACAATGCTGCACTCCCTCCACACTGATCCTCTGACAATGGTGCACTCCCTCCTCACTGACCCTCTGACAATGCTGCACTCCCTCCATACTGACGCTCTGACAATGCTGCACTCCCTCCACACTGACTCTCTGACAATGCTGCACTCCCTCCACACTGATCCGCTGACAATGCTGCACTCCCTCCATACTGACCCTCTGACACTGCTGCACTCCCCCAAACTGACCCTCTGACAATGCTTCACCCCCTCCACACTGATCCTTTGACAATGCTGCACTCCCTCCACACTGACCCTCTGAAAATGCTGCACACCCTCCACACTGATCATCTGACAATGCTGCACTCCCTCCACACTGACTCTCTCACAATACAGCACGCCCTCCACACTGACTCTCTGACAATGCTGTACTCCCTCCACACTGACTCTCTGACAATGCTGCACTCCCTCTACACTGATCCTCTGAAAATTCTGCACTCCCTCCACACTGACCCTCTGACAATGCTGCACTCCCTCCACACTGACACTCTGACAATGCTGCATTCCGTCCACACTGACCCTCTGACAATACTGCACTCCCTCCAAACTGACCCTCTGATCGTGATGCACTCCCTCAGTACTGACTCTCTGACAATGCTGCACTCCGTCCACACTGATCCTCTGACAATGCTGCACTCCCTCCATACTGACCCTCTGACAATGCTGCTCTCCCTCCACACTGACCCTCTGTCAATACAGCACTCCCTCCACACTGACCCTCTGATAGTGATGCACTCCCCCAGCACTGACTCTCTGACAATGCTGCACTCCCCCCACACTGATCCTCTGATAATGCTGCACTCCCTCCACACTAAACCTCTGACAATGCTGCGCTCCCTCCACACTGATCCTCTGACAATGCTGCACTCCCTCCACACTGACCCTCTTTCAATTCTGCACTCCCTCCACACTGACCCTCTGACAATGTTGCACTCCCTCCAGACTGATCCTCTGACAATGCTGCAGTCCCTCCACACTGACCCTCTGACAATGCTGCACTCCCTCCACAATGACACTCTGACAATGCTGCATTCCGTCCACACTGACCCTCTGACAATACTGCACTCCCTCCACACTGACACTCTGATAGTGATGCACTCCCTCAGTACTGACTCTCTGACAATGCTGCACTCCCTCCACACGGATCCTCTGACAATGCTGCACTCCCTCCACACTGACCCTCTGACAATGCTGCACTCCCTCCACACTGACCCTCTGAGACTACTGCCCTCTCCCCGCACTGACTCTCAGACAATGATGCACTCCCTCCACACTGACACTCTGACAATGCTGCACTCCCTCCATACTGACCCTATGACAATGTTGCACTCCCTCCACACTGACTCTCTGACAATGCTGCATTCCCTCCACATTGATCCTCAGACAATGCTGCACTGCCTCCACACTGACCCTCTGACAATTCTGCACTCCCTCCACACTGATCCTCTGACAATGCTGCACTCCCTCCGCACTGACCCTCTGACAATGCTGCACTCCCTCCACACTGACCCTCTGAGACTACTGCCGTGCCCCCGCACTGACTCTCAGACAATGATGCACTCCCTCCACACTGATCCTCTGACAATGCTGCACTCCCTCCATACTGACCCTATGACAGTGTTGCACTCCCTCCACACTGACTCTCTGAAAATTCTGCATTCCCTCCACATTGATCCTCAGACAATGCTGCACTGCCTCCATACTGACCCTCTGACAAATCTGCGCTCCCTCCACACTGACCCTCTGACAATGCTGCACCCCCTCCACACTGATCCTCTGACAATGCTGCACCCCCCATACTGATCCACTGAAAATGCTGCACCCCCTCCACACTGACTCTCTGACAATGCTGCACTCCCTCCACATTGATCCTCTGACAATGCTGCACTCCCTCCACACTAACTCTCTGACAATGCTGCACTCCCTCCACACTGACTCTTTGACAATGCTGCATCCCCTCCACACTGACTCTCTGACAATGCTGCACTCCCTCTGCACTGATCGTCTGACAATGCTGCACTTCCTCCATACTGATCCTCTGACAATGCAGCACTCCCTCCACACTGATCCCCTGACAATGTTGCACCCCCTCGACACTGATCCTCTGATAATGCTGCACTCCCTCCACACTGATCCTCTGACAAAGCTGCACTCCCTCCACACTGATCCTCTGGCAATGCTCCACTCCGTCCACACTGACCCTCTGACAATGCTGCACTCCCTCCACACTGACCCTCTGATAGTGATGCACTCCCTCAGTACTGACTCTCTGACAATGCTGCACTCCGTCCACACTGATCCTCTGACAATGCTGCACTCCGTCCACACTGACCCTCTGACAATGCTGCACTCCCTCCACACTGATCCTCTGACAATGCTGCACCCCCCATACTGATCCACTGAAAATGCTGCACCCCCTCCACACTGACTCTCTGACAATGCTGCACTCCCTCCACATTGATCCTCTGACAATGCTGCACTCCCTCCACACTAACTCTCTGACAATGCTGCACTCCCTCCACACTGACTCTTTGACAATGCTGCATCCCCTCCACACTGACTCTCTGACAATGCTGCACTCCCTCTGCACTGATCGTCTGACAATGCTGCACTTCCTCCATACTGATCCTCTGACAATGCAGCACTCCCTCCACACTGATCCCCTGACAATGTTGCACCCCCTCCACACTGATCCTCTGATAATGCAGCACTCCCTCCACACTGATCCTCTGACAATGCTGCACTCCCTCCACACTGATCCTCTGATAATGCTGCACTCCCTCCACACTGATCCTCTGACAAAGCTGCACTCCCTCCACACTGATCCTCTGGCAATGCTCCACTCCGTCCACACTGATCCTCTGACAATGCTGCACTCCCTCCACCCTGACCCTCTGATAGTGATGCACTCCCTCAGTACTGACTCTCTGACAATGCTGCACTCCGTCCACACTGATCCTCTGACAATGCTGCACTCCGTCCACACTGACCCTCTGACAATGCTGCACTCCCTCCACACTGACCCTCTGACAATACTGCGCTCTCCCCACACTGACCCTCTGATAGTGATGCACTCCCTCAGTACTGACTCTCTGACTGTTTGGAAGTGGCCCTATACTGATCCTCCGACAGTGTGGCCCAGTCTCAGGGCAAAACCTCTGATAGTACAGCACTCCATCAGAACTGACACTCTGACAGTTTAGTACTGCATCAGTACTGACTCAGTGACAGGGTAGCACTCCCTCAGTACTGACCCATTGCCTTGGTCGTGCACCTCTGACAGTCCAGCAGTGCCTCAGTACTGACCCTCTGTCAGTCCAGCACTCCCTCAGTACTGACGCTCTGACAGTATAGCATTCCCTCAGTACTGACTCTCTGACAGTGTGGAAGTGGCCCTATACTGACCCTCCGACATTGTGGCCCAATCTCAGGCCAAAACCTCTGACAGTACTGCTGTCCATCAGAACTGACACTCTGACAGTACAGCACTGCCTCAGTACTGACTCATTGACAGGGTAGTACTCTCTCAGTACTGACCCTCTGCCTCGGTTCTGCACCTTTGACAGTCCAGCAGTGCCTCAGGGTACTGTCTATCTGACAGTGTAGCACTCTCTCTGTACTAATCCTCTGACAGTGCAGCACTCCTCAGTACTGACCCTCTGGCAATGAGGCACTCCCACAGTACTGACCCTCTGACAGTGCAGCACTCCCTCAGTACTGACCCTCAGACAATGAGGCACTCCCTCAGTACTGACCATCTGACAGTGCAGCACACCCTCAGTACTGACCCTCAGACAATGAGGCACTCCCTCAGTACTGACCCTCTGACAGTGCAGCACTCCCTCAGTACTGACCATCTGGCAATGAGGCACTCCCTCAGTACTGACCCTCTGACAGTGCAGCACTCCCTCAGTACTGACCCTCTGACAATGAGGCACTCCCACAGTACTGACCCTCCGATGGTGCAGCACTCCCTCAGTACTGTCTATCTGACAGTGTAGCACTCTCTCTGTACTGACCCTCTGACAGTGCAGTACTCCTCAGTACTGACCCTCTGACAGTGCAGCACTCCCTCAGTACTGACCCTCAGACAATGAGGCACTCCCTCAGTACTGACCCTCTGACAGTGCAGCACTCCCTCAGTACTGACCATCTGGCAATGAGGCACTCCCTCAGTACTGACCCTCTGACAGTGCAGCACTCCCTCAGTACTGACCCTCAGACAATGAGGCACTCCCTCAGTACTGACCCTCTGACAGTGCAGCACTCCCTCAGTACTGACCCTCTGACAATGAGGCACTCCCTCAGTACTGACCCTCCGATGGTGCAGCACTCCCTCAGTACTGTCTATCTGACAGTGTAGCACTCTCTCTGTACTGACCCTCTGACAATGCAGCACTCCCTCAGTACTGACCCTCAGACAATGAGGCTCTCCCTCAGGACTGACCTTCTGATGGTGCAGTGCTCTCTCAGTGCAGATCCTCTGATAGGGAGGCTTGCCATCTGTACTGACCCTCTGACAGTGTGGTGCTCACTCAGTACTGACTCTCTGACAGTGCAGCACTCTCTCTGTACTGACCATCTGACAGTGCAGTACTCCCTCAGTACTGACCCTCTGATGGTGCAGTGCTCCCTCAGTACTCACCCTCAGACAGTGTAGCACTCCCTCAGTACTGACCCTCAGACAGTGTAGCACTCCCTCAGTACTGACCCTCAGACAATGAGGCACTCTCTCTGTACTGACCCTCAGACAGTGTAGCACTCCCTCAGTACTGACCCTCAGACAATGAGGCACTCCCTCAGTACTGACCCTCTGACAGTGCAGCACTCTCTCGGTACTGACCATCTGAAATAGCACTCACTCAGAACTGACACTCTCACTGTATAGCTCTCCCTCAGTACTGACCTTTTCATAGTGCATGCTCCCTCAGTTCTGACCCTCTGACAGTGTAGTGCTCTTTTAGTCCTGACCCTCTGATGGTGCAGTGCTCTCAGAGTACAGAGCTTCAGACAGTGCGGCATTCCCTCTGGATTGAACCGCTGACAGTGTGGTGCTCCCTCAGTACTGACCCTTTGACAGTGTAGTACTCCTCAGAAATGGCCCTCTGGTAATGCAGCAGTCCCTCACTACTGACTGTCCGATAGTGCGGTGATCCCTCAGTACTCACCCTCTGACAGTGCAGCACTCCCTCAGTCCTGACGCTCACACAGTGCAGAACTTCCTCAGTACAGACCATCTGACTGTGTGGCTCTGCCCCCATACCGACCATGTGACAGTGTGGTACACCCTCAGTACTGACCCTCTGACAGTGCAGCTCTTTGGCAGTGCAGCACTCCTTTAGTTCTGACATTCTTACAGTGTAGTGCTCCCTCAGTACTAACCCTCTAAGAATGCACCGCTCCATCAGTACTAACCCTCTGAGAATGCACCGCTCCATCAGTACTGACCCTCTGAGAGTGCAGCACTCCCTCAGTACTGACCCTCTCACAGTGCGGCGCTCCATCAGTACTGACCCTCTGACACTGCAGCACTCCCTCAGTACTGACCATCTTACAGTGCAACACTCCCACAGTACTAACCCTCTGACAGTACAGCACTCCCTAGGTACTGACCCTCTGGCAGTGCAGCACTCCCTCAGGGCTTCATGATAATTTCAGACATGATAGAGATTGAACCAACAATGTTGGCATCACGAATCTGTTAGCTGAGGTTAATGACCCCCCTTTGTAGTAGAGGGATTCAATCCCTCTGACAGTGCAGCACTCCCTCAGTGTTGACCTTCCGACAGTGCAGCACTCCCTCAGTACTGACCTTCCGACAGTGCAGCACTCCCTCAGTGTTGACCTTCCGACAGTGCAACACTCCCTCAGCACTGACCCACTTTTTTTCTATTTCATAGAGTCTTGTGGAAATATGGAGACATAGGGTTTGCAGATTCTGAGGAAGCATGAGAGAGACACACAAACCAAACCCTGTCTGAAACTCTCTGCAATAGACTATTCAGAGGCTCAGAGTCACTGAGATGAAAATCTCTGCAATAGAGTATTCAGAGGCACAGAGTCACAGAGATGCACAGCTTGGAAATGGACGCTCCTGTCCAACTTGTCCATACCAACCAGATATTCTCATCTCATTTCATTCCATTTGCTAGCACTTGGCTGATATCCCTCTAAACCCTTCCTATTCACATACTCATCCTGATGCCTTTTACATGTCGCAATTGTACCAGCCCCCATCACTTCCTCTGGCAGCTACCTGCATGACCTTGAATAAGTGCTCAAACATTCATACTGTCGATACAAACGCTAATAAACACCAACCTACGAAAGGATATCATTGTCATTTTCAACTGACCCTTTGCTTCTTCATTACGCTGATTTGAACAGAGGTAAAGAAACAGAGTTAGTGACCATCCACCGTCACCCTGTTATAAAACTTATTTTCAAATGTGGCTTGTATGTGATTCCCGCACCCTCTAATAGTTGCCTGGAAGGTGGGGGTGAGCTGTACTCTCCTGCTGCAGTCCTTGGGTGTCCCACAGTGATGTTAGGGAGGGAGCTCCAGGAGTTTGACCTGAAAGAGAGAGTTCACCTTTCAATCCAGTGATTTCTGCGGGATAGTTCCTTCAGAACAGACCGTTTTGAGGAAGGGTCACTTGACAAAGGCACTTCACAAAGATCCTGATCAATGTAACTTTGTGATGTTAGTTCAGAAGGAACAGCTCAGACCTAACATTTCGGTGTGCCTTTGTTCTGTATCTGTTCTCCCATGTATCCCGCCCTCTGAATACAATACCTTACACAGCCTTAAACCTGTTTGTCAACTTTCAGCAGAAGCAGCCTCAGGGCATTGAACACAGACTGAATTACTCAGTGACACTTGGATCAGGTCAAGTTCTCAAGTAAACAGATGGTGGGGAAATTCAGCACAATTCAGCAGGTAGCAACGCTGAAGAGAGAGAGGAACAATTCGCATTCCAAGTGACTCTTCCTCAAAACGGTCTGTTCTGAAGGAACTTTCCCGCAGAAATCACTGGATTGAAAGGTGAACTCTCTCTCTGTCTCTTTCTCCCTCTCCCTTCAGAGATGCTGCCGGACATGCTGAGCTTCTTCAGCAATCTCTGTATTGATGTTTCAATACAGAGCGTCCGTACATATTGATTTTAGTGTTGAATTCTCCAGCTTGCTCTATTTTTGGGTTTGAATCCCTCTGCTACAAAGGGGGGTCAGTTACCATAGCTAACAGGTTCGTGATGCCAACATTGTTGGCTCAATCTCTATCATGTCTGAAATGACCATGAAGGCCCCAGCTTCTCAAACTCGCCCCTCACCTGAGGTGTGTGACCCACCAGGCCTCTCTCTCTGACAAGACAGCAGCTCTCGGGTCCTCCTGGTCAATATTAACTTCCCAACTTTAAAAAGGGCACTCCAGTAAGAGAGCTCTTTACATGGTTCAGGTCAAACTCCTGGAGCTCCCTCCCTAACATCACTGTGGGACACCCAAGGACTGCAGCAGGAGAAAACAGCTCCCCCCCACCTTCCAGGCAACTATTAGAGGGTGTGGGAATCCCATACAAGCCACATTTGAAAATAAGTTTTATAACAGGGTGACGGTGGATGGTCACTAACACTGTTTCTTTACCTCTGTTCAAATCAGCGTAATGAAGAAGCTAAGGGTGGGTTGAAAATGACAGAGGGTCAGTACTGAGGGAGCACCATACTGTCAGAGGGTCAGCACAGAGGGAGTGCCACACTGTCAGAGGGTCAGTACAGAGAGAGTGCTGCACTGTCAGATGGTCAGTACAGAGAGAGTGCGACACTGTCAATGGGTCAGAACTGAGGGAGTGCTACACTGTCAATGGGTCAGTACTGAGGGAGTGCTAAACTGTCAATGGGTCAGTGCTGAGGGAGTGCTACACTGTCAATGGGTCAGTACTGAGGGAGTGCTGTACTGTCAGAGGTTTTGTCCTGAGATTGGGCCACACTGTCAGAGGATCAGTATAGGGCCACTTCCACACTGTCAGAGAGTCAGTACTGATGGAGTACATCACTATTCAGAGGATCAGTGTGGAGGGAGTGCTGTATTGACAGAGAGTCAGTGTGGAGGGAGTGCAGCATTGTCAGAGGGTCAGTATGGAGGGAGTGCAGCATTGTCAGAGGGTCAGTGTGGAGGGAGTGCAGCATTGTCAGTGAGTCAGGACGGAGGGATTGCTGTGCAGTGAGAGGGTCAGTAATGATGAAGTGCGCACTCTCTGACGGTCAGTACTAATGGATGGCCATGCTGTCAGAGTGTCACACTGTGAGAGGGTTACTACTAAGGGAGCGCTGCACTGTGAAAGGGTTAGAACTGAGGAAGCACCGCAGTCTGAAGGGATTAGTACAGATGGACCACCGCGATGTGAGGGGGTCAGTACTGAGGGAGCACCACACTCTGAGGGGATTAGTGCTGAGGGATCACCGCGATGTGAGGGGGTCAGTACTGAGGGATCACCGCGCTGTGAGGGGGTCAGTACTGAGGAAGCACCACACTATGTGTCAGACAGTCAGTACTGAGTGATTCCTGCATTGCCTGAGGGTCAGTACAGAGAGAGTGATGCACACTCAAAGGGTCATTACTGAGGGAGCGCTACACAGTCAGTGTGTCAGTTCTGAGGGAGTGTTGTTACAGAGGGTCAGTACTGAGGGAGTGTTGCACTGCCAAAGGGTCTGTACTGAGGGAGTGCTGGATTATCAGAAGTGCAGGAATGAGGCAGTGCCGCACTGTCAGAGGGTCAGTACTGAGGGAGTGCTGCACTGTCAGAGTGTCAGTACTGAGGGAGTGCCGCACTGTCAGAGTGTCAGTACTGAGGGAGTGCTGCTCTGTCGGAGGGTCAGTACTGAGGGAATGCCGTGTTATCGGAGGGTCAGTACCGAGGGAATGCCACACTGTCGAAATGTCAGTGCTGAGGGAATGCTATTGTGTCAGAATGTCATTTCTGAGGGTGTGCTGCAGTGTCAAAGGACCAGTGCTGAGGGATTGCAGCACTGTCAGAGGGTCAGTACTGAGGGATTGCAGCACTGTCAGGGGCCAAGGGGCTGTTGCAGTGTCAGAGGGTCAGTTCTGAGGGAGTATTGAATGATCAGAGGATGCGCCGCACTGTCTTAAAGTCAGTATGAAGGTGCCCCACACTGTGGGAGGGTCAGTATACGGGCAATGCCTCACTGTCAGAGGGTCAGTACAGAGGGAGGGCTGCAGTGTCATAGGAAAAGTACTGAGGGGAGTCTCACTGTCAGAGGGCCAATACCAAGGGAGTGCTGCACTGTCAGAGGGTCAGAACTGAGGGAGTGCTGCACCGCCAGAGGGTCAGTATTGAGGGAGTGCTGCACCGTCAGAGGGTCAGTACTGAGGGAGTGCTGCACCGTCAGAAGGTCAGTACTGAGGGAGTGCTGCACCGTCAGAGGATCAGTACTGAGGGAGTGCTGCAATGTCAGAGGGTCAGTACTGAGGGAGTGCTACACTGTCAGAGGGTCAGTACTGAGGGAGTGCTGCACTGTCAGAGGATACTACTGCGGGTGTGCTACGCTATCAGGGGGGTCAGTAATGGGGAATTGCTGCAATGTCAGAGGGTCAATCTGGGGGCAGTGCTGCACTGTGAGAAGGTCAGTACTGAGGGAGTGCTGCAATGTCAGAGGATCAGTACTGAGGGAGTGCTGCACTGTCAGAGAGTCAGTACTGAGGGAGTGCTGCACTGACAGAGGATCATGACTGAGGGAGTGCTGCACTGTCAGAGGATCAGTACTGAGGTAGTGCTGCACTTTCAGAGGGTCAGTACTGAGGGAGTGCTGCACTGTGAGCGCATCAGTCTGGGGGATACTTGCATTGTAAGAGAGTCAGGACTGAGTGAGTGCCACACTATCAGATGGGCTGAATGGCCTAACCTCTGCTCCCATATCTTGTGGCCTAAGAGGAATATCTGAAATGGTTCAGTATATTTCTGCCTCTGCATCCTACATACCCTGCTCAGTAATGACTCCCACGTCCAGATTCCAGAGACTGTGTTCAAACAGACCATCATTAATTGGATATTGAACCTGAAGAGGTTCCACCCGCTTTTCCCAGTGTTGGAGTTTTCGTTTCGTGTGACTGACCTGCCAGATCAAAGGGATATTTTCATGCTGCAGGACTGAGGTTTATTCCTCAGCTTCCGTGTACTCATCCCAAATGAATCCCACTACTCCACACTCAGCACAGTCGTGTGTTCCTTATTTCTGAGCTTCCCAATGCTAATCCACATCCAGAATGACATCCCACACTCCTCCAAATCATATCGCAGGCTAATTGCCTGGGAGAGAGGAATGCTAAGAGGGGAAATAGAATTCTGAATGTACCTTACAGTGACATTCAGGGTGAATTGATAATGAGAGAAAGAGTAGGTTGTGGAACACAGTGCGAATTTGTGCATGGACCCAGAGGCTATAGTGAATGGATGCATTTTGTCAGTGCTCATTGGGACAGGTTTGATATGAAATCGTGGAGATGCTCTGTGATACAATTAAATGAATGAGCATATATATAGAGAGAGATGGTTCTGAGTGGTCTGGCATTCTTACAACCCAATAAATCTCCAAAGACGGTGGAAATGTATCTCAGTTTACCGAATGAGGTGATGGAGGAAGTAGCAGGTACACTTGCAAACATTTTCAAATCCCCTCTGGCCACAGTAGAGGTGTCGTCGGACTGACCATGTGGTACTGTTATTCAAGAAGGAACATGGGATATATCAGGCAGCTACAGGCCAGTCAGGCTAATATCGTGGGTGGGACGTATGTTGGAAGCAATTTTGGGAGATAGAATTAATCAGCATTTAAAGAGACTGGAGTTCATGAAGAAGAGTCAGAATGGTTGTGTTCAGGAGGGGTCAGGTCTGACCAATAGGATTGCACTTTTAAAGGAGGTGACCAGGTGTGTAAAAAGGGGCAATACTTTCCTGTTGCCTGCTTGGAGGTGAATAAGGCTTTTATCAGGATCCATATTGGAAACTGATATTGAAAATAAACACTCAAGTTCCAAGGAATTTGGCGCAGAATGCTGAGTGGGAGGAAGCAGACAGTGATGACCCAATTAGAAATCTCTGTCTGTTCATGTCTCACTGTTGGGGTCTTACTGATGTGGTTGATAGAAAAGATTTAGGTTTGAATGGTGGAGGGTTAATCATTGGGTTCATGAGTAATATGAAGATTGGTTGGGTGATAAATACTGAGGATGATAGCCTTAGATTAGAGAAGGATGGAGATGGCCTTGTCAGATGGACCGATCAGTGACAACGGGTGAAGTGCCTGAAGACTGGAGGGTGATTAATGATGTGCCATTATTGAAGTAAGGCTGCAATGAACAGCCATTGAACTATGGAGCTGTGAGCCTGATGGCAGTGGTGGGTAAGCTGTTGGAGGGCATTCTGAGAGACAATTTACATGCATTTGGAAAAGCAAGAATTGATTAGGGATGGTCAGCATGGCTTTGTGGAAATGGTTTATCCAACTTGATAGAGGTTTTGACGGGTTGACTGAGAAGATAGATGAGAAGGTTTCACATGGGAGACTGGTGAGTAAAAGGTTAGATGACATGACATCCAGGGAGACAGGACAACACGGTGCCTCAGTGGTTAGCACTGCTTCCTCACAGCACCAAGGATGCAACTTTGATTCTAGCTCCCAGCCACTGTCTGTGTGGAGTTTACACATTCTCCCTGTATCTGTGGGTTTCCTCTGGGTGTTCCGGTTTCTACCCACAATCCAAATATGTGCTGGTTAGGTGGGGTGGCTATGGGAAATGCAACATTACAGGGATAGAATAGTGAGTGTGAGTGTAGGTGGGATGCTTTTCAGACGGCCGATGTGGACCTGATGGGCTGAATGGCCTGATTTTACACTCTAGGAATTCAATGATTAATCAAGAGACCCAATAATATTCTGAGGACCAGGGCTCCAATCTTGGACTGTGGTTGATGTGGGTCCTTACAATCTGAAGGGCTTTGTGGATGAATGCAGGCTGAGAGTTGGGCTGGGCTGTGTTCTGAGGTGTTAAGGGTGTGAATATTTTTGTGGAGGTACTGTCTGAGGGGCATTGTGGGTAAACACAATGGAGTGGTGCTTTCTGAGGTATGAGGGAGCACTATCTGGTGGTACAAGGTGCAGAATGTAGGAAGGTATAGATACACTTCCCTGATCATTCCCTCAGGGTCCGCAAGGCACACTGGTGTCGCAATTTGGGATGGAGGCCACGTCCATTTTAGAAGATTCAGATCTTTTTGAACAAACATTGAAAAATAACATCACCATGTGTCTTAAACATGGAGGAAAACTGTTGTCAATGTATGGTCACTTGTAGCTTGGAGACTCTCTAGAAAAGCAGGCACCCAAACAGACCAATGCTGTCGATGCAAGACGTGGTGCACAGGAAGATCCAACAAGTAATTTGCAGTTGATGTCTGTCTCCCTACAGCAGTCATCATGCGAGATCAGGGTTCAGTCCTAGGAGAAGTAATCTCTCCATCGAACCTTTCTCCATGTTTGTACAGTAATCGTGGTTATGTGTGTGTATCTCTGTGTGAGAGAGAGAGACAGAGAGCGAGTGTCTGTGTGTGAGAGAGAGAGTGCATGTGTGTGTATCTCTGTGTGTCTGTGTGTGTGAGAGAGGGATTATGTGTTTATGTATGTGTCTGTCTCAGTGTGTGTTTGTGTGCGTGTGTGTGAGAGGAGAGGAATGCGTGCGTGTTTGAGGGAGTGAGAGTGTGTGTTTGTGTGCGTGTGTGAGAGAGAGAGGAATGTGTGTGTTTGAGGGAGTGAGAGTGTGTGTTTGAAAGAGAGTGTGTGTTTGTGTGTATGTGTGTGAGAGGAATGTGTGTGTGAGAGAGAGGAATGTGTGTATATGTTTGAGAGTGTGTGTTTGGGAGAGTGAGTGTCTGTGAGAGTGTGTGTGTGTGTGTGTGTGTGTGTCTGTGTGTGTGTCTGTGTGTGTGTGTGTGTGTGTTAGTGTGTGTGTGAACTAGCCAGTCTTATTGTGTGCCCAGCTGCTGTTTCAGGTGAAATGGTCCTCTTGTCTCCAAAGACACAAAGGCTGCAAGAGTGACTTAATTGTGGGAAAGAGAGTGCTGTTCATTCCAGTGGGGATTCATCCAGTAAACCTCCCCACACACTAACATCCCTCTGGCAATGAAGTGACTAGTCCTGCACACAGTGCTCCAGGTACAAACCAATGTAATGTCACCGCCGTATGACCAGAGCATGGGACAGCTCCTCATAACAGAGCGGTGTCTGGTGGGGATTTAATCAGAGGGTCACCATGGCCCAGCTGAGGGGAGAGGTTGGGAAGGAGAGTCCTTCAGGGTAACTCTAGCGAGTGTGGTAAGCTAACTGCCCAGCCAACTGAGCTAACCAACCTCACTCCAGGGGCATGTCCTGTATAACCCAATTATATCCAGCCTGCACCTCAATAAGAGCCAGGAGCAAGGCCATTCGGCCCACCCTAACCCAGAATGGAGAGCAAGGGAAGCTGATGAAGGAAACAAGCCCCTCCCATGTGGCCTTCTGAAATGGAGCTGGAGGACAGGGCAGACCTGGCCTGCTGTTTGCTTCCCCAGGACTGGCCTGCTCCACCTTACAGTGAGAGTCTGAGGGGAATCTCGAGGAGATTTCACTTCTCACTGAGAGGCTGCAACTCCAATCCAAATCAGACTGGTTCCCTCCGAGACTCACGGAAGAGTGCAGCACTCTACAGATCAGGGCCTTGTGGAGTCATAACCTCCAATGTGGGGGCCAAGAGCTGTGTGAGAAACAAAGCCCACTCACTTCAATAATTCCAGTCCAAACAAGATCTGAATCAGTAGTGCCATTTATTTTACACTTGCAAGTGGGTGTGATGTCCAGTGTCTATAAGGCAGAGGACATACACACACCAAATTCAATTCATACACAAGATTTATATGATTTGATGTCTATTGTTTTACACTGCTCCCTCCCCTGTTTACATCGTCCACTTCCCGAAGACCGGGCCCCCATTACCCCTGTTTATCTCTTGCCTTATCCGGCCTTGTCTGTGACAAAATGTTTATTCCTGGCCTCACAAGGCTGTTTGACCTCATCCTGCTGTAGGTAATTGTTAGGCATATTCTTTCTTCATCATTATCTACCCCCTTCATCTGTGCCTTTCCCGAGGCCGTTCTGATCCCTATGACCCTTTTAATTGGGGTTTGTTCCTGTGTTTTTGTAAAAGTGGGAAGCAGATGTTTATACCTACTGTTTGTACAGGCGTATCTAGCTTAACTTCATCCCCTCACAACATCTTATCTACTTGCCCATAATGTCTACCTTCTGACATACAGTTTTAGCTAATACAAAACCAATTATATATTTCCTCCACATCGTTTCCATTCTTGTTGACTCAGCTCTTGGCTAAAACAATTATACACTGGTGTGAGTTCATTTTACTTTGTAAGATGGAATTGCAGAATTGCAGAAGTAACATTAATTTACCTATATCCCACAATTTCCCCCTTTTCTTTAATTACCATTTGTTATCTTCTGCATTTTTCTTTTAGGGGCACCTGTTTCATCAAGTCTGTTTCAATCAGTCTTTGGGTGAGCCCTCGTATACAGGGTATGATCATTTTTTTTCATTGTTACCCACCAAAAGAAAGCTGACACAAAGCCTGCTGCAATCTGGTTACAAGCCTTGAATTCATCAGGTACCCACCCCCCCCCCCCCCGGGGCTCCTACCGAATCGAGATAAATCCTGTCATCGAAAGAAGTCTCTAACTGTAATCTCTTACCCCTTCCGTTTTTCCCTACTATCTTTTCCTTCTCAAATGCCAGGGTAAATGAAATTGCCAATTGTACAATTGCACATATCCCTCTCCAATCTGGAGGTAGCGTGGGTCTCAATATTTTGCCTCCACAGTCCCACCACAGATCCGCTCGGGGGAACCTTCAGTGCTGAGTAGTTCCCTCCCTTCTCCATTTCGGTTACATTCTTAATTTCTGTACATAATTTCAGCTCCCCCAAATCTTTCGATCGACTTGTACCTCGTCTACACACACGATGTGTGATTTCCAACTGCGGCAGAAAATATGGGGGGGAACTTTTGCATCTTTCTACTTCAAGGGAGGGAACAGCAGAGATAGGGAGGTACAATTCCTATCATTCCATGCAGTCTCATCCTGATACAGGGCTATCATACATTTCATGCCCTTCCTGTCTCCCTTCCACCCGAGCGGAAAGGGAACCCCCTGGGTCACTGGCCGACCGGAGGCACATGCATAACAATTGGTCTTGTTCAGACTTTTCACAGTATACTTTACCCATTCAACCCAGGCATTTGCGTCCCCATACCCAGTTTCTATTTCAATGGTCTGTTTCAAGTCCTTTCCCTCTATAAATTTTACTACTTTAGGATCAGCGGGAGGGGTGAAAGATTGTATCTTATTACCCAGTAGTTCTACCCTTTTTCCCTGTCCTACGCTAATTTGAAAACAATAGCCCAAGAAATCCTTCCCATTTGCTTTCATTTCTATCCCAAACATTTCATTTCATTGTATCTCATAGGTGCCCCCCACCCCCAGGATTGTTTCGTGCCAGGTGATTTTCCTTATCGTTAGGTATATTCAGTTACACTTTTTATCTGGACAATCACGAGCTGGTCGGAAGGGGGCCCGGTGTACTGTGACCAGACCATTATACTAAGTACCATCCCCGAGGCCATTCCCATAGGACTTAAGATGTATCTCAGAGCTGCGGTACTGTCTCTGATTATCTACATCCGCACAATTTACTAAGCTGCATACATCAGCGTCTATTACTTGTGGATTATCAGATTCAGGAACCGTTAATAATACATATGAAAATTATATTTGACAAAATCCCAATACTAAAAGGGTTAGCATCATATCTCTAGTAGCGTTCCCAGTATTCTAACCATCATGCTGAATATACAATCTTACAGAAATAATCCCGCGCTCGCGTCGCCACTGTATAATTAGTTACTCAAAGTCTCTTTAGTCTGAGTTTCAGCGAATCTTACATTGATTCGGCTGTCCAGACTTCTTCCTCAACTGGAGATTCCACTGACCCTTTGATCCGAGTGTAGTGAGTCCAGACTTTCTCCACTGTCCTTATTACCGTTTCAGTAGTCAAAAGAGCCTGGTACGGCCCTTCCCAGTCCGGCTGCAATTTAGTCTCTTTCCATGATTTTACTAAGATTCAATCGCCCGGCCGGATGGGATGAATGCTGCATTCAAGGGCTGGAGTCTGTGCCAATAAACCCTGTTTCCTGAGGAAAGACAAAGAGGAGGACAAGCCCAGTATATACTTCTTTAAAAACAAATCTTTAGTTTCGGGAATTGGCAATTCTCCATTCGTTCCCAAGTAAGGTAATCCAAATAAGATTTCATAGGGGGATAGTCTCAAGTCGTTTTTTGGGGCTGTTCGTACTCGCAAGAGAGCTATAGGTAAACATTTGGTCTAAGGGAGTCTGGTTCCTATTATCAATTTAGAGAGCTGTCGTTTGAGTGTTTGGTTCATTCTCTCAACCCTTCCCGATGATGGCGGGTGCCACGGAGTATGGAACTCCCAGGAAATTCCCAACCCTTTCATTACCCCCCGTAACACTTTAGAGGTAAAGTGAGTTCCTTGGTCGGAATCAATATGGTTCACGAGCCCATATCGGGGAATTGTGTGCTCCAATATTGTTTTAGACACTCCACTCGCAGTGGCGGTAGCTAGGGGGTATGCCTCAACCCAACCAGACAAATGATCTACTATAACCAGCATATAATTTAGTCTCCATACCCTGGGGAGTTCAGTATAATCTACTTGTATACTCTGGAAAGGTCTCAGTTCTGGGTCTCTTCCTCCCGGGGTCTGTTTTCTCAAGACTTTCTTATTTACCTTTCTGCATATGATACATCCCTCACATATTTGTTTAGCAATTGTATATATTCCTTTACATCCATATTCCCTAAGAACCAAATCACACATTGCTTGTACTCCCCAATGGCTGCCTTGGTGTAGGACAGCCATAATGTCTCGCATCATCATTTTGTTCAAATTCTCCTTCCATCAGGTAACATCCAATGCCCGTCTGCTGTTTTTACAACCCCTACATCTCTCAATTCATTTTCTTCGCTTTCAGTAAATATAGGAGCTTCCCTCGGACTTGGGACAGTAGGTATTAGGGAATGAATCACCACTTCTTGTGGGTTCAGGGCTGCTTCCCTCGCCACTTCATCGGCTAAACTATTTCCCCTAACCTCTAGTTCAAGTAGGAATGTCAACACGGTCAATTACTGTTTCGGGGGTAAAAAGGGGAAGGATTTACTGTTCCAGTATTTGAACCTATGATGATAGAAGGTCCGAAGGATAGGGTCACAGGGTAACTGCTGTATATCCCTGATATAGGCCAAATGGGTGGTCAGCTCAGACTTGTGAACTCTATGCATTGGAAAGAGCCCTTAGGGCATTAGAGAATAAAGATGGAACAGTATACACTGACTCTAAATATGCGTTTGGTGTTGTGCACACTTTCAGTAAGATATGGCAGGAACGACAGCTGATCAATAGCCGAGGGAAAGAATTAGTACATGAAGAATTGATTAAACGAGTCTTGGAGTCCCTATTACTTCCCCGAGAAATAGCAGTAGTGCATGTAAATAGTTATCAGATAGGGTGGGATTTAGAATGTGGACGCTGCAGAGATGGGGAGCTGTGTAGGGACAGAAGGTGGTTACAGAATCGGGAGTGCTGTAGGGACAAGAGGCTTTTACACAGAAGATCGCACGTTAGGCAACAGGGAAAATTGTAGTGATTTGAGGGTGTTTAAGAGATGGGCAGATTTGTGAGGGACAGAGAAAGATTAGATTACTTACAGTGTGGAAACAGGCCCTTCGGCCCAACAAGTCAGCACCACCTCACCAAAGCGCAACCCACCCATACCCCTACATCGACCCCTTACCTAACACTAAGGGGAATTTAGCATAGCCAATTCACCTGACTTGTACATCTTTGGACTGTGGGAGGAAACCGGAGCACCCGGAGGAAACCCACGCAGACACGGGGCGAACGTGCAAACTCCACACAGTCAGTCGCCTGAGGCGGGAAGTGAACCCGGGCCTCTGGCGCTGTGAGGCAGCACTGCTAACCACTGTGCCACCGTGCTGCCCACAAAGGTGCACTGAATAATGAAGAGTGTAATGGCTGGAGGAGGTTATGGAGAACATGAGATCTATCAGGGCGGGAAGGAGTTAGTGACATTGATAGACTGATGATTGTGTCTGCTGTAGGAGATTGTAAAGATCGTGAGCTTTCTATGTAGCAGAGTAAATACAGACAAAGCTGAAAGGCCTTGAGAATTATTAAATAGAGAGGCAGTATTTAGAGGAGATTGCAGAGAAAGAAGGTTTATAAAATGGCCTGTATGAGTAACAGAGATAAGTAGGGGTACTTTGACTGATGGATGTTTCAGAGGTAAAAACGGATCGCACAGGATCAATGAGGTTATGGAGACACAGTATTATTAGAGTTGGAGAAGTCTTGAGACATCGCACCAATCCCCACAGAAATCTTAAGGCAAGAAGGGTGTCATTTGAACCATGATGTTTGCACCAGCTCTTCATCTGAGTTGATTACAGAGTAGTGATCTTTTGCTTTCTCCCGTACCATTACACATTTATAAAGGTCTGTGAGAAGATTTGTAGCTTGGGTGCTCGCTGCTGTGGTTCTGTTCGCCGAGCTGGGAATTTGTGTTGCAGACGTTTCATCCCCATCTAGGTGACATCCTCAGTGCTTGGGAGCCACCTGTGAAGCGCTTCTGTGATGTTTCCTCTGGCATTAATCGTGGTTTGTCTCTGCCGCTTCCAGTTGTCAGTTCCAGCTGTCCGCTGCAGTGGTCAGTATATTGGGTCCAGGTCGATGTGTTTGTTGATAGAATCTGTGGATGAGTGCCATGCCTCTAGGAATTCCCTGGCTGTTCTCTGTTTGGCTTGTCCTATAATAGTGGTGTTGTCCCAGTCGAAATCATGTTGATTGTCATCTGCTTGTGTGGCTACTAAGGATAGCTGGTCGTGTCGTTTCGTGGCTAGTTGGTGTTCATGGATGCGGATCGTTAGCTGTCTTCCTGTTTGTCCTATGTAGTGTTTTGTGCAGTCCTTGCATGGGATTTTGTACACTACGTTGGTTTTGCTCATGCTGGGTATCGGGTCCTTCGTTCTGGTGAGTTGTTGTCTGAGAGTGTCTCTTGGTTTGTGTGCTGTTATGAGTCCTAGTGGTCGTAGTAGTCTGGCTGTCAGTTCAGAAATGTTCTTGATGTATGGTAACGTGGCTAGTCCTTTGGGTTGTGTCATGTCCTCATTCTGTTGTCTTTCCCTTAGGCATCTGTTGATGAAATTGCACAGGTATCCGTTTTTGGCGAATACATTGTAGAGGTGTTCATCTTCCTCCTTTTGCAGTTCTGGTGTACTGCACTGTGTTGTGGCCCTTTTCAACCGTGTCTTGATGCAACTTCTTTTGCGTGTGTTGGGGTGGTTGCTTTCGTAGTTCAGGACTTGGTCTGTGTGTGTGGCTTTCCTGTACACCTTTGTGGTGAATTCTCCGTTCAGTGTTCTGCCACACACGCGGATGACAAGCAACATGAGTTCGACTGGGACAACAATACTATCATAGGACACGCCAAACAAAGAACAGCCAGGGAATTCCTAGAGTCATGGCACTCATCCACAGATTCTATCAACAAACACATCGACCTTGACCTAAGAGACCGGCCACAGCAACGGACAGCTGGAACTGACAACCGGAAGCGGCAGAGATAAACCACTACAAATGCCGGAGGAAAGATCACAGAACCGCTTCACAGGAGGCTCCCAAGTACTGAGGATGTCACCTAGACAGTGGACGAAATGTCTGCAATACAAATTCCCAGCTCGGCAAACAGAACCACAACAATTACACATTTCATTTAGTCGCAATAATCATCTAATCCCCTCTTGAAAAATTCCATTGAACATCCGTTTACAACACTTCCAAGTGTATTCTAAATACTCGCCAAGTTTAAAGGTTCTTACTTCTATCATAGTTCCCCTATTGTACATAACCTGAAATCTGTGTCCTCTCGTTTTGTGAGTGGGTACCATTTTATCCAATCTAATCTAATCAGTCTGCCTATGAGTTTGAAAAACTTCATTCGATCTCCTCTTAGCCACCTTCATTTCATTGAGAACAGTTCCAACAGTCTGACTTCATAACTGATCTTACTCATTCCTGGAAATATTCTTTTAGATCAGTTCTTTCTCCTTTCCAATGGGTTTATATCCTTCCGATCATGGGACACAGTTGAAGTCGAATGTGTTTGATGCAAGTTCAACATCACCCCTTTACTCTTGAACTGTCAGTATTTATAAAGACAGGAACACTGTATGCTTTGCCAATGTTTAATGTCCTACAAACTTCAATGATCTTTGCACATCATGTGCTTCTGTTTTCCTGCCTATTTTATATTGTCTTTTCATGTTCTTGATAGAAAGTTGCATTTTCTCATGTTTCAATGTGCCAAACTTCATCAATCACCTCTCTACTGTTTCTAAGAAGTTGGCAATGTAAGTTTAGAGTTCGACAACGTTTTCCTCACAGTTTACATTTTTTAAGTGCTGTGTAAACTGTAAACTTTGAATGGGTCCCTGCACACCAGATGTACATCGTTCATAAATATCAAAATGAATGAGGTCCCCCAAACTGAATCCTGTGGAACTTTACTGAAAATCTATCTCCAGCCTGAATTAAAAATCTAGTGACCATTCCTCTCGATTTCCTACCAATCAGTCAATTTAGTTTCCAAATTGATACAATCCCTTTTATTCCGTGAATGAATGGATGAACGAATGATTTAATGTCACACATAACGAGGGAAAAACAGAGAAACATGTTTGTTGCCTGTGCCACAAAGATATTCCTCATCAATTTTGAACCGTTCTAGTGACAGAGTTTCCTCCTCTGTCACCATGGCCTGGGTGAGTTCGGCCACTTTGGTAAAGACAGAAATGAAGTATTCAACTCACACTCAGCCATTCCCCTTCTTCTCAGTACAAATCATTTTTCAAGTGTTGAATCAGCTTTACTCCACTTTTCAGCATGCTCCCATACACGTGTGACAACTTTATGTTGGCTCTCCATTCCCTTATAAATCCCTCCGCTCTACCATCTCTACCCTAATCCTTCAGCATTTCTCCTGGTTCACAATATTGTTCTCTATCTGACAGCTATTCAATTGTTCTTCTTCACCTTAAACCTTTTATCCATTGTCATCGAGGGAGGGTTGGGTTTGTTTACCCTGCCTTTCCTGTGTGAGGAACTATTCCTCGAACGGACCCATGTCATTGAAGGGAGCCCATTGTTCAATTTTTCTTTTTCTGACCAACTTGGTGTTCCGGTCATTCCTTCCCAGATTCATTCTTGCTCCACTGAAGGCAGCTCTCAGTCAATTGATTTTTCTCAAACTCAGTCAATGCACAACATTCTCTACCATCATCCTGAGTGTTACAATACAATGATAATCGTGCCAGAAAATGTTCCCGCCTGATACTGAATCCACTCTCCCCATCTCTTTTCCAAGGTTCAACAGTACATGGCCCCTTGGAGTGGGCACATACTCCTGCAGTAGCACCCCTCCATGCAATCCGTCACTGCCCAGACACGGTCAGTATCCCAGTCTGAATTTGGATAATGCAAGTTTCTCAACACGATCACGTTGCCATCTCTGTACCCTTTTCACTAGTTGCTGGCCTACAGACTGTTCCTCACAGCGTAAAGTTTTACTTTTTGTTCTATAGCTCCAGCCAAATTCATTCTGAACTTGGAGGCATCCAATTTCTCTCAGACTCATTATCTAACCCGATCTGGAACCAATACTTCTACACTTCGTCCTTTTCTTTCCTTTATATCATTTCTGAATATGTTATACTTTGGGCTCCATATGTCAGGAAAGATGCATTTAACCTGAAGCAGGTCTAGAGGAAGCTCACAAGAAAACTCCCAGGAATGAAAGGCTTAGCAGATGAGGAATGTTTGAGGGATCTGGGACTATACATGATGGAGTTTAGAAGGACAAGGGGAGATCTGATTGAAACTTGCAGAATACTGAGTGGCTTGGACAGAATGGACTTTGTGAAGATGTTTCCATTAACAGCAGAGACGAGTAACCAAGGGCACAGCCTTCGAGTAAAGGAAAAACCTTTGAGATCGGAGATAAGGGGAAACGTCTTCACCCACAGAGTGGGGAATCTGTGGAAATCATTGCCACAGAAGGCTGTGGATGAAAGGTCATTGAGTAGATTTAAAACAAAGATAGAAAAATTCTTGATTGCCCGGGGATCAAAGGGGGGAAGAAGGAAAATGGGCTTGAAAAACCGATCAGTCAACATTGAATGGTGGAGCAGACTCGATGGACACAATGAGATTCTTGACCCCACTATCCTGAAATTACATTGACAGTCACAGAAACACTGACACCTTCTTCAATTTCCTGACTCCCCTGTGACTATTGCTCATTCTTTCTTCTCCCTCCCTTCCTGTACAGTCAGGCTGTTTTTGGTACTACAAACATGGCTCTGGCTGCCCTCCCCTGAGCAGACAGTACCTTCATCAGCTTCCAAACTGGGAAACTGAATTGGGAGGGAGTCTCACCTCCCCTCCCCTCCAGGGTAATCCTGTATTCCCTGGCTGTAGCTCTTGACTGATCACCCATTCCCTTTCTTTTTACAGGCCGTTATGACAGCAGTGTGATCCCCTCCATGAATTTGTTGTCCACCTAACTCTCATCATAGATGTCTCACAGAATCTCCAGGCATTAGCTGCATGACCCGGTGTTCGTCTCGAACATCAGCAGTGGCTATGACTTCCCAATGTAAAAGAAAACGTTTTCCATTGAACCAACCTGCACTACCACAACATAAGCTGAAACGTGTTTAGTCTTACTCAATGAATTACGTTGTATAAAGTTAATATCAGAGGCACACGTTCAACATTCCTTCGCTTATCGGCCTGTAGGTGACTGAGATTCTTTGTTATACTGATTCAGACTTTCACTTATTACTGACATATCAGCCTTCAGCCCAACTTCCAAGAAAGAAAATGTCAATTTGCAGCAATTTACAGCAAGTAACGGTTTATTAACAGCGAATGAACTTACATTTTCTTCTGTGAAGACGATTGTGTGACTTTCAAAATCAATTCAGGGGGTAACAGCCGCAGAAAGGCGTGTCTCTGTGACTCCCAGGTACATATAATCCTCTAACTCCACTCTGCTCCCTCACAGGGTCACCGTCTCTGTGACTCCCAGTTACGTGTAATCCTCCAGCTCCCACTCCACTCTGCTCCCTCAAAGGGTCACCGTCTCTGTGACTCCCAGGTATGTTGTAATCCTCCAGCTCCCACTACACTCTGCTCCCTCACAGGGTCACCGACTCTGTGACTCCCAGGCACAATTAGGCCTCGATCCTCAACGCTGATTTCTATCCTCCCACCTGAGTGCCTTAAACTCCCAGGTGTGATTTGGCCTCATGCTCCTGCTCCAAGTTAGTCCCTCACATGGTCACTCCCTCTGTGACTCAGTGCTGGTTTCGAGCCTCCTGCTCTGCTGTTTCACCAACTCCAAGTCCCAGTCGGCCTCGATCCTCGCTGCTGATTTATATTCTCTCACTCTGTGCTGCTCTCTCTCAGGTTCTCTGCCTTTGTGACTCCCAAGTAATTGTATTCCTCAAGCCTGAGCTGAGATTTATAATATCCCATTCTGCACTGCCCCCTCACAGGATCACCGCTGTGCCTGGAAGATAGTGAACAAGAGGAGGATTAGACGGGGAAGAGGGGGTTACAGTGATTGAGCGAGCTGTAGGAGAGGGAACAGGTTATCTGGGGAGGTAGGCAGATCTGCAGTGCCGAAAGCAGGTTTCTGAAAGATACAGGGAGAGTTGCAGACACTGAATAAGGCAAAGGAAATAGCGAGGCGATGGCTTGTTGGTAACGGAGCCTTGTCGAGTCTAAACGGCTTTTTCTGAGCTGCTTACAGAGACAGAAAGACTTCAACCTCCAATAAGCTTGCACATTCTGTTGCAGCTTTATAGCTTCCACTGTGCTTTCTGTTACCGCTCCAACAAAACTCCCAGGCTTATTCTGTTTTCCTACATCTGCACTTTTATCCCCCCGGACATAAGTTATTGCAAAGAAAACACCGGAGCTTTTCTAACTTCTTTGTCCTCTTCATGGGTTTCCTTTTTTCCTGTGGTAAGTTGTTCTTAAGATCTTCACTGTGATCTACCTTTCCCTTTCCACGTGAGGATTTCTCTTTGGCCTAATTTCTATCCCTCATGGACTGACATTGATTCTGGAAGCCACACCGTGTTGTATGGATCAATTCATAATCATCAACCACTTCAGCTGTTTTACCTCTCTGCTCTTCCAAATGAGTTTGCACTTTATCAGACAAGCATTTTTGAACCCCTCCAAATTAATTGTTTCTCAACGAGCATCGTAGATTTTCTGGATTTTTAAGCTCTCATCCATCTATCAAAATGACTTGCTTGATCCTTTCAAATTCAAAATAGGTTTGACCAGGTTTCCTCCTTAGATTCCTGAAACATTCTGATTAAAAGACTTCTGCTAAACAGGTTATGAGTTAAGAAGTGCAGAAGGAGGGGAGAAAATCCAATTTCAACATTGACACTGACTCAACCTACCCCAGACTGAACCTATCTGACCAACTGGAGAGGTGGCCACGTCCTCTTGATAATACACGTTTCTTTTTAAAGACTTGAAAGTTGTCTGCCTGCAGCATTATTGTTATGTATAAACAAAAGGGCGCCAATAAACCTTTAAAAATTTAGACATATTGGTCATTTAGAACCTCTCTAAGAAAGATCACGGACAACATAACTTTGTAAAGGGACCGGCTTTGTGACAACATGCCACCTTTGGCTTTGGACTGAATTCAATAAATGTAAGTTTCACTGTTTTGAAGCCATAAAAGTGTATTAAGGTGTTTGTGAATTTATACAAAAAAATGCTGAAGCGCATTGTGTGTTGAAGATACAAAATTGCCTTATTCGAACAATTAGAGGAATGCCTAGGCAATCGACACTTCCTGTGCATGGTCAAGGCAAATATGCCCCCTGAAAATCTACTGGTTGCTGCTTGTTCGAGTGAAGGGGAGCACGCTAACAATATACAGATTATGTGTTTGGGGGTGGTGGTAGGAGGTTCAGGCGGTTACAGCATTGCAAATGGACAAGGTAGCAGAAACAGTTAGCCTGCGATAAGAAAACATCCATCATTCTCCCTCACAACTAACTTCACTCGAGCAATTGGTGATGGGAGATGTGACCAATAGCCAGCGATGCCAGCATTCAACCGAGTCCAGTTATTATTGTGATCTGAAGATACCACACTGACAGGAGTTAACTGATCTGTTTGTTCAGTGACTGTGATTGATGACAGTCTCCATGGATTCCAAATGTGTCACTGGATGGTTTCCCTCTTCTATTTTTAAGGGGCCTATTACAGCACTTTATCCCATACTAGCACCAGATGCATCACCTCTAACACTAACAGGGATCCGCAGCTGCAGAGAGGGGAAGTGGATAGATAAGCATCTGAGAATAGTTTAGAATGTTCCAGTAATGGATCAGAATCTGAGAATATTAGACTGGAATACTGCAACAATGGACAGGAGTTTATCCTCGGGTCTTTTCTATCTTTCGTGGTATTGGTCAACATTACAAGATCGGATCGAAGCCGTACTGATGATTATCCAGGCGGGTTACTATCCCATGCTCGCAATTATTGGTGTTCCTGGTAAGTCTTTCCATCTCTATCTATTTATTAATCCCATAAACCATGCTGAAATTCATTACTATTTCTGTTACCTTTCTTTGACAAAGACGGAAACTATTGTCTTCAGTTTCAAATACAAATTGCACTCATTACCATTAACATCTGAACCACCCAACACCTCAGTCCGCACAAACATCTGAGAACTAGACTGTACACCATCACAAATTACCTTTTGCCTTGAATTGATTTATTTCTCGGTATTATCCCATCATTAAACATACCCACTACCAGATCCGTAATATTCCCAGTCCCCAACTTGACGTCAGTGCGGGTCCCAAATAAATAATTATCTATGCCTTGGTACAATTCAGACTTTATGCATCGAGTTCTCTTGTAAGCACTCTGTCTGTTACAAATATGGCCATCAGAACCTTTTTCTTGTCTCTAAAGTAAATTCATGAGAGGGGCAGTGTGTCAGAGAAGGAATGCCGCTGGACATGTAATTCAGAGGCCCAGATTACTACACTAAAGACACTGTTTCAAATCCTACCTCAGATTATGTCAGAACTTAAATTCAAACGACAGGAATTGGAAATAAGAGCTAATGTCACTAATATCAACAATAACGGCACCAGTTTTTTTTTAATAAGTTTATCTATTTCATTGAGGCTCTTTGTTAAGGAAATCGAGCATTATTACCTGGTCTGGCTGAAGACTGATGTCAGCCCCACAGCAATGAGCTTGGCTGTTTACTGCCTGAAGTAATGACCTCACAGTAACGGACATTTAGAAAGGTCAACAAATGCTGACCTTACCAGCGATGCAGACATGCCATCTCATAAAAATATTGAAATTTAAACAAAACAAAGAATACTGCAAGAGATCAGAAACAAAAATAAATCGAGAAACTGCTGCAGAAACTGAGCAGACATGGCACCCTTGGGTCGAGGGAAAAATAGAATTGACATTTCGAGTCCACTGTCCATCCACCATAACTGAACACAGCTTAAAAATATTGTGATTGATGTTGGTGACAGGGATGTCTGTTATGAAAGGGAGAAGGAGGGAGTTGGATAGTTAGTGAAAGAGAGAGTTAAAAGAACATCTGTGGTAAAGGGGAGAAGGAATGACTTGAGTAGATAAAGACAGGGAGAGAGAACAAGAAGCAAACAAAGGAATTGTTAATGATCAGCTGGAAAGAAAATAAAAATGAGATTAATCTTATTTATTTTTCTTCCATTCTGAAATTACTGAAAATCGTGCCATGTCGGGTATACACCAAAGTCACTGTTTAAAGTGAGTTATGTCCCTTTGTCTCTCTTCCCTGAGTGAATTCGTTATCTCCCCTTATTCATTCGTGGGATGCTGGGCCAGTATTTAATTCCCTTTCCTCATTATCAATGAGAAGGTGTTGATGAGCTGCCTTTCTGACCCACTGCAGTCCGTGGCTGTAAATAGTCAGTGCTTAGGTTCATGTGGTTTCATTTCTTTGAGACTTTGTAGTGAGTGTAAGAGATGAGTGGCTGGCGTTTCCATTTCAAAGGGCAATCGAGAGTCAAATGCATTGCTGGAGTCACATGTAAGCCCGAACAGCTGAAGGTGGTAAATTTCATTCCCTGAAGGATATTAGAGTGCTAGGTAGGATTTTGTGGCAATTGACAATGGTTTCATAGCTTCATTTGATTTTATTGGATTCAAGTTTTACCACTTGCCGTCGTGGGATTCGATTCTGGGGTGGGGATCAGCACATGGGTCCTGGATTAATAATACCTCAAGGACGTCACCTTCCCAGCATCTCCAACCATCGCCATGAGCAATATTAATGTTGATGTTGGTGTGGCTAGGATTGAAACACAGCTGTTCGCGAGGCTAAGGAATGGTTTTGCAAAACATACTTTCCTTCTTAATTTTCTCTTTATTAGAAGATTAGAGGATCGGAAATGCCCTTGGCGAAAATGAGCGGGGTGTCTTTGATCATGAGTCACGAACAGAATTCATACCAGGCAGCAAGTAATCAACATAGTAAATTGTATACTGTTCTTCATTGCAAAATGATTCAAGTAGAGGAGTGACAACACCTTCCTGCTGTCGTAGAGTGTTGTTCGGAAAGTAATTGGGGCACTATGTACAGATTATTTTTCCTTTATTAGGAATGATCACTTTACTACAGAGAGGCAGTGTAAAGGAGTTTCACTGGAATAATTCCTGTGGTGATGGTATTTCGAAGAGACTGTGAAAGAAATAATCTGTATCACTACAAAAAAAATTGTATTAAAACTTGAGGGTTATGGATCAACACTCATTATTTTCAAAACGGAACATTGACAGCGTTATCTAAAACATCTGCGATACATGCTTTCACAATTGGGCAAATATATAGAAAGGAAACGATTTGAAGGACAGGGGAAAAGTGTAGGGAAACGGGGTTAGCAAAAATGGACATTTTGGTCAGCATTGACCAGTTTGGGCTGAACGGCCTGTCTCCGTTCTGTCAGACTTTATGATACTATACTTACCTGAGTGGGGCCTCATGTTCGTGAAGTGAGAGCTCCAGGTTCTCAGTGAACTCTCTCTACCTCAATGTGCAGCTGGTGTGTGACCCTGTACTGAACGTCACGTTATTCACAAATCTGTAAGTAGCCACACTCTGATAGTGTTCGCCATTAACACTAGCTTCTGACCTCCATACAGAACACTAGCCTGTCATCTCAGCGATTGGAGATGCCTCCTTGAGACTTGACACAAACCATCCGCTGTCCCTCCTCACTGTCAGCAAACATGGTATCGTTAATGTAAGACGTGTGTGCCATTAGCAATGGAGCCAAGAGGAACAACATGGAACAGCCTGTCTGTGCAGACTATGCTTCATTGATTTGTCATGTTGGAGCATCAATGTCACCCTCCTTTCTGTTACAGTCTGGAGGGGCTGAATGCCCTCTTCTCTTCATGCATTAGTGTTTCGAGGGGCGAAATGTCCTCCTCCTGGTTTCAGTGAAAAGTTTCATGGACACTATTGGGCGACCCTTGGTTCAAGCTTACCAGTGTGATGTACTGTCTAGACTCCTTATCTTCCTCGGTAATAGTAGACAGGCAGGGGGCAGGAAGAACACAGCAAGTCACACAACATTTGACTTCTCCAATTTCAGGTAAACTTTCTTCTAATCCACCAACTCCCTTCCCAGCCTCTCCCCTTCCTTCCTTACCACTGATCAAACCTTTTCTCGGCTACCACCCAGATTCAGTCCTCTCATCGTCCAACCGAGTGGTACCCCTTTACCTGTATCCACCTATCCCCACCTCACCACCCTGCCTCCTCTTTTCTCGCCCCGCCTCTTTATCTTTAGCTCCTTTATATGCCCGCAGTAATGAAGAAGGGTTATACCCAAGGTGTTGCTTATCCACCTGCTGATGCTGCCTGGCTTGTTGTAATCTTCAGCCTCCTGCATGTCTATTTTGGATTCCAACATGCGTAGATTGTCTTTTTTTCAAAACCTCTTCCTGTGTATTCGGCTGGAGAAAGCGAATGGGGTGTGCTTCTTCTTACCAACAGTTTTGATGCGTTGAATGGCTTTCTGACATTCCTGTGAAACCAGCTTGAGATGCTGCATGAGCTTCCTTCTTTTTAACCATGGAAATGTGTAGGTTCTGATCGCACTATTACATGAATGTTGCTGACACTTTAACAACACAAGTTTGAATGCTGTCTGTTATTGATACTTTAGCACCTGTGGAGGAGAGCAATGTTCTGAACATTGTGTGATCTTCACTGAACATCCCCACTTTTGATCGTATGGTAGAGGGAAAGACATTGATGAATCAGCTGGAGTTGGTTGTGCCGAGAAACATTCCCTGAGGATCGCCGACAGAGATATCCAGGGACTGAGAGGATTGATCTCCACCAGCCACATTGTGTTCTCAATGACCCAAAGAGTGGGGATTTCAATCTTGTTCAGATTCCTTGACTCCTTGTTCAGTCAAATCCTGTCGTGATGTCAGGGTCAATCACTCTGACATTGTGTTCATATCTTTTGCTCATGTCAATAGGCCAAGGCATATGTGTGGGGAGTGTTTCCTTCTCTCAGAGGATAGTGACTGTTGGGGCCTCTCTATTCCAGACAGCTACGTCATTGAAAAGTTTGGTGGCGTGGGGTGGTGTTCATGGATTTTGACACGTTAGGGAGTTGAGGGCTACAAAGAAGTGGGCGTGAAAGAGAAATTCTGGACAAGAACAAATCAGCAATGACCTTACTGAATTGAAGGGGAGACCTGAGGAGCTATGTAGCCTGGTGTTATTCCAGTAAACCCCATTGTCCACTCACTTTGTGGCCTCTTCCATTTCCTGTATTACTGACTTGAAGTAGCTGCAAAGACTGATACTGTTACTGCATGATCTAAACTGGGTCTAGTTTTATCGACTTGAGGGACTGATTAGTCTCCTCCTGTTACTGTATATCAGGCTCCATGGGCTGAAAAGGTTCATCTTGTTCTGGTGTAAATCCATATAGTACAGATCTACCACCATTGGAGAAAGTGAGCACTGCAGATGCTGGAGATTAGAGTCGAAAGGTGTGACACTGGTAAAGCACGGCAGGTCATGCAGCATCCGAGAAGCAGGAGAATCGATGTTTTGGACATTCCTGAAATGGGCTTATGCTAGAAACGTCTATTCTCCTGCCCCTCCGATGCTGCCTGACCTGCTGTCTTGCCAGTACTACACGTTTCGACGTCGACTGGCCCACCCTAGTCAAACTTCCTGATCACACCATCAAAGAACTTTAAACAAATTCATCAGGCGTGAACTTCCACTCATGCTTACTATTCGTAATCAAACCCTGTTTTCCAAATGTATGTTATCCCTCAGAATCTTCTCAAGTAATTTACCTTCCACAGATGTTAAATCTACTGGTCTATAGTTCCCTGACTTTATTTTTCAGTCCTTCTTGAATAAGGGTACAACATTTGCAATCCCCCAGTCTTTCGGGATCTCATTTGTGGTAAATGAAGATCAAAATTATCAGCCAGGACCACCATAGCTCCTCTAGCCACTTGCAGTGTTCTTGAATATATCTGGTAAGGACGATGAGATTTATCCAACTTCAAACATTCCAATACACCCTGTACCTCCTCTACTGTAATATAGACTGTCCCTAAGATGTCATATTCAACTTTCCCCAATTCCCAAGTATTCGTGTCTTTCTCCACGTTAAACACAGAGGAGAAATATATTTTGAAGGCATCACCCACCTCTTATGGTTACACATATACGTGCTCACTTCGGTCTTTGAGTGGTACTATTCTCTCAATAGTTAATGCTTTTCCTTTAATAGACTTAAAGTACCTCTTTGAATTCACCCTAAACTTCTCAGCCAAGGCTATCTCATAGACCTTTATTGCTGTCCTGATTTCCGGCTTCAGTAAAGTCCTGTATCCCTTACATACATCCAGGAGTTCCATTGATCCCACCTGCCTGGACTTGAGCGACACTTCCACATTATTTTTCAGGTCAAAGCCTCAATAATTCTTCTCATTCAGGGTTCCCCATTCCTGTCAACTTTCCTTTCACGCTCACAGGAACATATACTGCAGATTTTGAACTCTAACTGTCTCGTATTTGCCAGAGTTCCCTTTGCCTGCAAACAAACTACTCCAATCAACTCTACAAGCTCCTGTATAAATCCATCAAAATTCATCTTGCTACAATTTAGAACTTGAACGTGTGGAGCAGTTTCATCTTCGCTCTCCATAACCATTTGAAAATCAATAGAACTATAGTCAGTGATCGCAAAATGCTCACCCACTGTCACCTCTATCACCTGTCCTGCCATATTTCTTAAGAGTAGGTCAACTTTTGCCCCTTCCCGAACAGGACCCTCTACATACCACTTGAGGAATCTTTCCTGGCACACTTAATGGATTCCATTCCATAAAATCACTAAAAGCTCTGACAGACCCAGTCTGCCCTATTAAAACCCCTATTATGACAACCCAATTGTTCCTGCAAGTCTCCGCTCTCTCCCGCATATTTGTTCCTCTAATTAACATTGACTATTTGGGGACGTATAGTAGAACCCCACTAAAGTCACCATCCCGTTCTTATTTCTAAGTTCCGCCCACAAAGCCTCACTGGTTGATCCTTTATATATATATCATCTCTGATCATTGCTGTGATACTCGCCTTAATCAAAAACGTAACGCCCCCTCCCCTCCTTCCATCATCCTGTCCTTCCTAACGCACTTTATCCTGGTTCATTAAGTTGTCATTCCTGTCCCTCCTTTCGCCAGGTTTCTGTAATGGCTAAAATATTCCTGTCCCACGTACGTATCCACGCCCTGAGTTCATTGGCCTAACCAGTCAGCTCTTTTGTCTTGAAATAAATGCAATTTAATTAGCAGACATTCCTTGTTCACTATGGTATTCTAGCCTGAACGGTCTCTCCAGCTTACTGTTTCTGATTACTGTATGTCCTTTCAGCCTTGAACTTTCCTCCATGATTATGAGGATAACTCCACCCCCTCGTCCCCCGCCAATCTAGTTTAAACTTTCCCATGTAGCACGAGCAAAACTGGCTGTCATGCTGTTGGTCCCCCCTCCACTGCATGTGCCACCTGTCCCTCTTGAACAGGTCAACTCTGTCACAGAAAAGATCACAATGATCTAAAAGTCTGAATCCCTCCTCACTATCAATTCTTTCGTCACATATTTATCTGCCATATCCTCCTATCCTTACCTTCACTAGCTCATGACACTGGAAATAATCAGGAGATTACCACTGTTGAGATCCTGGTTTTTAACTTTTCTCCAATCTCTCTGTAATCTCTCTGTAGGACCTCATTCCTATATCTACCTGTGTCATTTGTGCCAACGTGCACAATGACTTCTGGCTGAACACCCTCCCCGTGAGAATGCTCTGCAGCCGATCGGAGACATCCTGGACCCTGATACCTGAGAGGCAACACACCATCGTGGTTTCCCGTTTGCGGCCACTGAATTTCCGATCTGTCCCTCTAACAATCGAATCCCCTATCTCTAAGACCCTGTTTATCTTTATCCTTTCCTGGCGCTCCCCAGAGCCAGTCGTAGTGCAACCAACCTGGCTACTGCTGCTTTCCCCTGAACGGTCATTTCCAGACACCCATCCCCCATCCCCCAAACCCACACAAAATCAGTATCCAAAATGGTATACTTGTTTTTGAGAGGAATAGCCACAGGAGATTCCTGCACTCTCTGCCTACTCCCTTTGCCATTTCTGGTGGTCGCGTAGCTACTCTCTGCCTGGAACACGACAGGAAGCAATGAAAGCCTGTTGGATTCAATTCCACTTATTTAAATCAAACAGGGTTGACAGGCAAGGATGATGAACTCAGGTAGTGGATATTTACTTGGGACTGGGATATGATAGTCTTTACAGAAACTTGGCTCATGGAGGGAGTTAGGAATGACCACCTCACTAAAGCTCTTATTGATGAAGTGCTCCGTTTCTGGGTGATCCGAAGAGCAGCCAGCTCCAGCTCCAGCTCCAGAACACGATCTCCCAAGGAGCTGCAGCTGGTTGCACTGCCCACACGTGTAGTCATCAGGGACATTGGAAATCTCCCTGTGTTCCTACATCCTGCAGGAGGAACGTGCAACTGCCCTAACTGCCATCTCAACAGCTGTCAGACAAGCGTTAAAAAGGACTTTACCTGAGCGTACCTGTACTTTTTGGTGAGCTGCTGCTCACCGAAACCTCTCGAAAATAAACATGACTACCGTCTCTGCGACTAGCAGCACGTCAATAGACCACTCCACATTTTCTTTTGGTTAGGGAACGAGGGAGACACGAGACTGATGTAGCATTTGGGCCTTATGAACTCTTAACACCAGGCCGATGCTTAGACTTTGTATTGCTGAGGTCTTCCTTCTAGAAGTGGTGACTGCGCTGGTGCAAATAGTCAGCCCGACAGTCAATCTGCGTTGTCGCAGTCCTCTGGTCTTTTCTGTCTATTAGTACTGCATTTATGAATTACTTTAATCTATCGATTGCATTCCAAACTGTGTCTCACTCCGGAGGGAGAAGGGTTGATGGTCCATTGAATACAAACTATGACAAAAAGTTTACCATTAGACAAAGGAGTGACAGTATACCCATCCGCTCGCTGAGTCTGTTTTTTTTTTCCCTTTCAATTGGCGTATATTTATTCTAATAACCTTCCATTCCATTTTCCTGCGTTTTCCCCATAACCCTTGTTTAAAAATCTGCCCGTCTCAGCCTTGAAGATATTTAGTGATCCAGCCTCAAAATCGTTCACAATTTTCTACATTTGTTTCCATCCCACTGGACTGAGACTTGGTCGTCTTTAATCCCATGGCATTTTTTCTAGCACTCTGTGTGGAAGTTGAACCAACATTAGATGTTGTCCTGTTGGACTACACCACCTCTGTTGCCAGAGGCAAAACAAAAAACAACATGAACTTAAAGAGCCTGCAATCGCCTCCCTGATCTTCCACATCAGTCTAAGATACAGTTTCTCCAAATCGAGGGATTTGTCCACTTTTTATCCTGCATCAACCTCCAATTCTTCCTCAGCTTCTGTGTCAATTTGCACACTGTCAGGAACAGACAGTGAATCCAGGAACTGCTTCTCCAAAGTGAAGACCAATATGTAGTAAGTGTTTTGCATATTATCTGGCTGTGTGCACAGGTTACCTCCTCGGTCCCTAATACTCCCTATCCTTTCTCTTGTTACCCTCTTTCCCTTAGTAAACCAATAAAATATCTTTGGATTCTTGAAGATATCGCCCAGTAATGTTTTTATCTCTCCCCCCCCCCCCCCCCCACCTCCTTTTTGCTCTTCTACTTACTTTCTTGTGTTTTGCTCTACATGCTCTCTACTCTTCTGGGACCTCCATTAACCTGCTCACTTTATTTTTCCTTTAAGCTTATCTTTCATTTTGTAATCCGTTCTGAATATTTGCACAAATCCAAGCTTCACTGGGCTGGTTTTCCTAATTTCATTTTCCGTGTAACGTGTTGCGGTGACACTATCATCAATTCCATTTTGTGCATGTGACACCCCCACTCCCACCCCCACGCTGTTTTGCTACAGTTTCACCCAGAAGTAACTGCACTGTGGCCAGATCCTTGTCTTTGTTTTGATAAAATCTGCCTCCCTCTTCCAAATTATTCTTATTTTTCAAACCTTTATCTTTTGGTCTTTTCCTTAACAAGCTAAAGTACATGCGTTACGGTCACTGGTCCGACAATGTTCTCCAAATTCTGCCTGCAACACCTGACTGGCTTCGTTCCCCACAGTGAGGCCCGGCACAGGCCCGCCCATTGTTGTATCTGCTACATGTTGATATTAGAGGCTCTCTGGAATAAATGTCAATACATACTTAACAAATAAGGATGGAGAGTGTGGGGGTTGTGAGGGAATGAGGTGTGTGAGATCAGGGAGACAGTGCAGAAGAAAATGTTAAAGGGGTAAGAGGTTGGGTTGGGGAATTGTGTGATTAACAACTGGCAGAAAAACACAGGAAAACTTGCTATTTGTCAAAGTGAATACCTGGGAAAGAATTTATTATGCTTTAGAGAAATAACACCCTTCTTGCTAGAGGTCTGCATTATAATAGAGGAAAAGCTGTGTTCATATTATGGCTGTAGCTATACTAATGGTGGCAAACAGCTGTAATAATATCAGTGCTGTCGTTGGACAATGCTTACAGTCAGCATATAAATTACCCTGGATGTTCCCAGAGATGGCTGGCTGCCTTTGGTTGAGTAAGTGCTGAAGCTGCATGAGATGATGCTGGTTTGTAATATAGATACTTACTGAGTACAGACAAAGGAACAAAGCAGCAACTGCCTTTGCTTATTGTTTCAGGATATATCAGAGTGTTCATGGCTGCCACTGCAAAAAATCGTGCAATGAAAAACAGTCCAATCACGCCTGTGCCAGCAAGTGAATATCCAAAGGCTTTTTAAAAGTTTGTGAGGTTACCTGCCTCAACCACCCTCCTAGACAACGCATTCCAGATTCAGACCATTCTGTCAGTTCGAAACACATTCCACAAATCCTCTCTCAATCTCCTGCCTTTCACTTTAAATGTGTTGATCATTTGACAAGGGAAACAGCTGTTGTCTGTACATCCTCTCCATATCCCTTACGCTCTTGTACACCTTTACCATATTCCCTCCTTAATTTTCCCTGCTGCAAAGAAAAAACGAGCAAATTTAGCCCTCCTCTTTCATACTCACTTTTGAGTACTCTCTTATCTTGTTACCTCTGACTTGCATCTTCCCAATTTATCGACGTTAAATTTCATCAGGCCATTGATCTGACTGTCTGAATAATTTGTTTCTATCCTCCTGTAGCCTAACACTTCCCTCCTGACTGGGATCCACCCAGCCCATCTTTGTGTCATTCATAACATTGCTCATCATTTCACTGTTCCCCACCTTCACATTCTCACAATCGTCATTTCTGAATAACACAAACAAACCGTGATTGCCTTCCTGTTCTCCAGATGTTAGTCAGAGGATGATTTGACAATTCCAGTCTCTTGCTTTTCCTATTTTGGTGAAGTTATGAGTGATGTAGTTAACACATCTTATGAGGGATCCACAAATAGCATTTTCCACAGAGTTGAATTCTGCTACTCTGCATGTTTTATTTATAAGCATTGTAAATAATTTGGATAAACTAGGGTTTGACACCTTGCAGTGGAACATTAGCATTTTGTGTGGCACTGTTCTTTGTAACATTCCCCGCAATAACCAGAGCTGAAGACATTTTTCATCTGCAGGATGGACATGGACTCATTCATTGTTTGTATAAATCATCGAATGTGATGAGTGCACTTACATAAATTATATGTAATGGGCAAACTGCAGAAGATCAAATCATATTCTCATATCCACCTTGAATTGGAAGCAAATATATACTGTAAAAAAATCAAAAATATTGAAACACCACGTAGGGGAGAAAGAAACATGTCGTCTGCACTTGATGGAGATATAGAAATATACAGTACATGTCCAACCTGAACAAGAATCATGTGATAGAAAAGAAAGTACAAGGAATCCTTTCGATATTTTGAATGGAATCCAGATCCCGATTTTCTTGTACAGTGATGTTTTCTCATCCAATCTCACTTACTCAAATACAAGCTTTTCCCTGTCACTAAAACTTCATCTGCCATTCTTCCCCCTCCGTCCTACTCTTTTCTTACACTCCTACTTCGTTTGCACTACCTTTTCTGCTGCTACATGCTCTTCCACTGATGATCTCCCTTCACACTCTTCTTCTGCCACTCCCACTGTAAGTTACACCAATTTCCTTTACTCCCACTTTCTCTGGCCATCCCTTCCCCTTTTTGCTTTCCAACTGGGATGGTGGGAGCCGCTGGCTTCTGTGCTGCTATTTGTCATCATTAAATGATGAGATTGAGATGATCAATGTCCAATAGGAACAGACAATAGTGAGTTTCTGTTATTGTCTGATACACCATGAACAGGCTGGTTTTGTTCCCCATGGTACAGAGTGGAGTGTCTTTCTGTCTCTCTGTCGCAGCATTTAACCAAACAGCCTCATCACAAATAGGACAAACCTCTCCTCAGAATCAGAAATCCATGCATCAGTTTTCCCTTAAACATTGTGAGGAGAGTGAGCACATTGTTCAAACAGGCCGTGTACTATCCTTTTGTTCTTTATTCATGTCACTGATTTTACAATATCAAGTGAGGTCAGAGTAACTTGCATTGCATCAAAGTAGTATTTGACTCATGTGACATCCGGGATCCTGAGTAAACTGTGGTCAATGGGAATCGCAGGAGATTCTGCGCTGGTAATTTCCTCACAGAACAATGACACTTTCCCCAGAGCTATTGGGAATGTCAAAAAAACTCGGTCCTTGCTAGTGCCTTCAAAAACCATGGATAAATTTGTCCTGTTAATAACATCAAGATATATGATGTTTTCAGATTGGTCTAAAGTCTCTAAAAAGTAAGACCTTGCTGCTCGAGTGTCATTCCAGTGAAACCAGGACGTTACAATAAGATTACCTTCCCAGCTATTTTAAGTCAGTTACTTTCTGAGGACTGATCGTGCGATATCAGTACCACTGTGATCAACGTTTTCTCTGTTCAGCAGCAACGCATCATTTTGTCTCAAAGCTGCACTACTTCACAATTCTAATTTATTCACCGGCTAATTCGTCGTGCTAACCAGATGTACTGGGCACACAATTTTCAACAACGTGGTGATGCCCTTAACCCTCTGGAACCTTCCTCCCCTCTCATACCCTGCCCTCTGACTTCATGCTCTCCCCAAACTCTACCTCAAGTCGTTTATTCACCATCCCACCTGAACTTCCACTCTCTAATGCTGAATGTTCTGTACTTAGCAAATATCTGAACTTTACCTCTCTGTGCCCCCACTTTAATGAATTCTAGGGATGACATTAAGTTGAGCTTTTCCACTGTCTTCGCCTCAGTGCCCATTTCTTTATGAAAGATTCCTCTTCCTGTCCCATGTACCTCGTTTCCGAGCTGTATCACTCTCCCTCCACCTGGACCCCGCCCTTTGGCCTTTACCTGAACTAACTCGGTTCATTGAGAAATCTCCACATAACATTGGTTGTCTTAATTTCTCTACACTCCCCTCACCAAATCCAACCTGTCGCTGTCTGATCAGCCTACACTCCATGTGCTTAGATCGAACCTTGACTGTGTTACTCAACCTGTCCTGATAAGTCTGGTGGACTGGTTTTGAAATTGCAGAGGTTGAACGCCCACTCTCAGATACCTCCTCTAATCTTCCCCCTGCATCATGATCCTACCATGGCACATCAGGCCATTGTAGCAACTATGATAACTGATCATCTTGCATCTGGAGATTCCTGCCCCACTCATCTCTCCCCCCAACTGCCCCCAAGTTAATGGTCCTCTGATAGTAGAACTCGCTTCTCTCTCTCCCCCCCCAAAACAATTCACAAGCTTAACTGCCCGGGCAGACCCATTGATTCAGCCTGCTCCTGCCACACAGAGGAAGTGCACGGATACACACTTGGTCCCCAGTTATGCCTGTTTCTTCTTGGGGGACGTCGAACTGTTCCAGTTCTACTCCAACACCCATCCACATCTCTTTGTCCGATACATAGATGATATCATCGCTGCTGCATCTCTCTCTCTCGTCAGGAATTGGAAAAGTTCACCGAGTTCGCTTGGAATTTGAAACTCTCCATCACTTTCACCTGGTCTATCTCTCGCTCCTTCCTTCCTTTCCTCAACATTTGTGCTTCCATTTCTGGGGATAGCCAGGCCACTGATATCGAGTATTAACCCACCGATTCCCATAGTTTCCTGGAGTATACATCCTCACACCTGGTTTCCTGCAAAGATTCAATTCCATTCCCCCAGCTCCTCCATCTCAACCGCATTGCTTCTGATGATACTACATTCAACAAGGAAGCCTTTGAAATGTCCACCTTGTTCCTCAATCAAGGGATTCCCCATCACTGTTGTCAACAGGGTCCTCAACCGAGTCTGACCCATCTCCTGCACTTCTCCTCCCTTTCACTCTCGCAACAGAGTTTCCATTGTCCTTACCTACTATCCCAGTAGCATTCACATGCAGAGGATCATCAGCCCACATTTCTCCCACCTTCAGCGAGATGTCCCCACCTGCACATATTCACCTCTCCCCCCTTGTCCACCGTCTAGAGGGATTATTCCCTCCAGGATACACTGGTCTACTCTTTATTCACTCCCACCACAGGTCCACTTCACTTTCCCCTGCCGGAGGTGTAACATATTCCCATTTACCTCCCTCCTCATCAGTATCAAAGGGCCCAACTATACCTTCGAGGTGAAGCAGCACCTTACCAACATTTCCCACAATCCAGTCTACCTCATGCGCTGCTCACAATGTGGTCTCCTCTACATTGGGGAAATGAAGGGTAGACTGGGTGACCGCTTCACAGAACATCCAAGTTGGACGGCTGAAAATGACACTGAGCTTTCAGTTCCCTGCCAGTTTAACAGCCCATCCTATTCCCTGGCCAATATCTCTGTGTCAGGCTTGCTGCAGTGTTCCAGGCAAATTCAGCGCAAGCTGAAAGAACTACACCTCATTTTCCATGTGAGGACTTTGCAGCCCTTTAGACTCAATATCAAGTTCAATAGTTTTCGGGCCTGGACTCCCCAAAGACCGAGCCCCCTATCCATACAGCAGGCCGAGTTGTCACATAGCCTTCCATTACTCACACCCTATTGTTAGCTAATACCAGTCTCCATCAAGAGCTATCCAGTCTCTTCTGCATATAAATCAACATATTACGTGTTCATATCAGTTCTGAGGAAGGGGCACTGGACCTGAAACGTTAACTCTGATTTCTTGGCACAGATGCTGCCAGACCAGCTGAGCGTTTGCAGCAACTTCTGTTTTGTTTCAACATTTTCATCGCAAGGTCTCACAATGCAATACGTCATCGATATTTAGAGCCCTGTCAAACATAGGAGCTTTGCAATTTCTCATTTAATGTCCATAACAGATTACTCAAGATTCAATTGAGATAACAGCTTTGCTGCTATCATTCAGATCAGACACATTGTCACGTTTCAGAAAGAAGAAAGAAATCAAAAGAGCTGGAGCGAAACTCAGTAGATCTGGCAACATCTGAGAAGAGATGCAAAAAATTAACCTTTGATTCTAATAGGGCTTTTCAGAACAGTGTCACATCATATGACATATGTTAATTCTGTTGCTCTCTGCAGACACTTCCTCACCTTTTCCGTTTTTCAGCATGTTCTGTTTGCATTTCATGTTTCCATTATCTCTATATTTCATGTTTCTTGTCAGATCTACATGTTGACCTTAGTAATATTTGGACAATGTGGTCCTTTCATGTTTCTGTTACAGTTGGTGTGTCTGTGACACCTGAATTAGAGCCGAAATCTATTTCTTCTTTAAGATAGAAAGTAAAAAGAAAATCTGAACATCTTGTAAATCTCAGGAAATCTATTTTGTTTGAAAATAGATTTTAGAGTCAGCTGAACTTCATGAAATAATAGGGATAGATTTTGAACACTTGTATCCTTCATTGAACTAGCTTGTCTCCCCAATCTCCAAACGCTTTCAGTGATTAACATAGAATTATTACAGCAAAGGTGGTGAAAACTCAGCCCATTGTCTCTTCCAGTTTGGAATGAGCGATATCTCTACTATCATTCTCCTGTATTGTCCCCGTAGCCTTGTACATTTTGTTAATATCATTTGATTTTAATTGTAAGCATCCTGCCAGATATGATCAAGATGATCAATCTCAAACAAAAACAGACGTTGGAGGGAAAGCTCAGCAGGTCTGGCTGTATCCGTGAAGAGACATCAAAGTCAATGCTTCAGATGCGGTGACACGAGTTAATCTGTATTCCCAATGATTAAATGGTGTGTATATAAATATAGTTCACTTTATCACATTTAAAATTATCCGGTTCAGTTCACATTGTCATTGAGCATTACATATCACAAACGTTCGCTCGTTCCTTGTTGTGAACTATATTTAATTCTATCTGACGTTAAGAGTGACGATGACTGGGGAATATCATTGTACTCCCCATGCAGTCTCCACAGCCACTATCCCCATTCCGCCCGATCTCCTAGGTAAATCTGACTCATTAATTCATAAGTCTTAATGAATAAGTTCACTTTTGGTTTTGGACTGAGGGGAAAAAAAGGTGAAAAATTATGCTTTACAGCAAATAAAACTGCATTAAGATGTTTGTCAATTTGTATAAATTAATTACTGAAGCATATTCTATGCGGAAGGTCCAACGTTTCTTCATTAGAGCAGTGAGAGGACCATTCAGAGAAGTCCACACTTCCTGTATATGTTCAGGGCAATTGTGCCCAGTGACAGTCTGTTGGCTGGGGTGTCTTCCCGTGAAGGAGAGATCAGCACAGTAGCAACATCCTGATTGTATTTCTTTTTTTGTGGAGGGGCGGAGATTCGGGGTAAGATGGTGACAGCATTGCAAGTGTACAACAGAGCAGAGTCATCTCGCCTGCGATAAGAAAACGTCCATCATTTTCCCTCACAACTGACTTCACTAGAGGAATTCGTGATGGGAGATGTGACCAATAGCCAGCAATGTCAGCATCAAGTCCAGTACAGTCCAGATATTTTGTGAACTGAATGTGCTGTATTGAAAGCTAGAGCTGTTTGCTCAGTGACTGCATTGTAACTGTGTCCTATTGGTGAGGGGCTTCACTCAGTGCGCTATCCCAGCCTAGGAGCCGATGTATCAGCTCCAACAGTAACAGGGATCAGCAGCTGCAGAGACGTGGAGAGGACAGATCTGAATCTGCGAATAATGGACTGGATAATTACACAAATGGAGAGGAGGCTTTCCTTGGGTCTTTTCAACATTTCCCTCTGTTGGATATTTCTACCTTATCAGAAATTAGTGGTTCTGATTGGGCGGGATGGAGAGTGTGTTACTAACCTATGGTGGAGGAGCGACGCTCCGAAAGCTAGTGTGCTTCCAATTAAACCTGTTAGACCTGGCGTTGTGTGATTTTTAACTTTGTACACCCCGGTCCAACACCGGCATCTCCAAATCATAACATATTCTCGCTGTTGTTGGTGTTTCTCTATTACTGTTCATTCAATAATCCCTTAGACAATTTTGAACTTCATTGCAATTTCTGTTATCTATATTTGCCAATGAAAGAAACTTTTATCTTCAATTTCAATTGCAGTTTCCATTCATCTGAATTGCAGACCACACCCTTACATCTGAGAACAAAACTGTGCACAACCTCGAGATCAATTTTTGCCCTGAACTGATTTATGTCTCTTATTCTCTCTGTCATGAATCCTGTCCACTACCAGCTCACAATATCTCTGGTATTCGCTACCTCTGTCCATTCATTAATCCTATAAACAATTTTGAACTTCTTTGCAATTTATGTTATCTGTACGTGTCAAAGAAAGAAACTATTATCTGAAATTTTAATTGCAGTCTCCATTCATCTGAATTGCAGACCATTTCCTTACAAACATCTGAGAACAAAACTGTGCACAACCTCGAGATCCCTTTTGGCCCTGAATTGATCTATGTCTCATGTTCTCTCTGTCGCCAACCCTATCCACTACCAGCTCATAATATCCCCAGTCTCCATCTCTGGGTCAGTGCTGTGGCTGAACAAACCAGTGTCTGCACGTTGGTAAAATTCAGACTTTATGTTTCAAGCTCTCTTCTGGCCACTTTTCCAGTTGCAAGTATTTCAATCACAAACTTGTTCTTGTCTCGGACGTTACTTCATGATTAGGACAATGTATCAGAGTAGGAATGTCGTTGGATGTAATTCAGGAGCAAAGCTTATTAAACGAAAGACATTGTTTCAAGCGACTTGTTTCAAGTCCTACTACAGCTGATTGCAGGGAGATTGCAGGCACGGTGGCACAGTGGTTAGCACTGCTGCCTCACAGCGCCAGAGACCCGGGTTCAATTCCCGCCTCAGGCGACTGACTGTGTGGAGTTTGCACATTCTCCCAGTGTCTGCGTGGGTTTGCTCCGGTTTCCTCCCACAGTCCAAAAGATGTGCAGGTCAGGTGAATTGGCCATGCTAAATTGCCCGTAGTGTTAGGTAAGGGGTAGATGTAGATGTAGATGTAGGGGTATGGGTGGGTTACGCTTCGGCGGGGCGGTGTGGACTTGTTGGGCCGAAGGGCCTGTTTCCACACCGTAAGTAATCTAATCTAAAAAAAGAGCAAACAAAGGGAATGATGATCAGCTGGGTTGGAAATAAAATATGAGAATCACCTCATTTATTTTTAACTTTTCCTATTTTCCTGAACATCATCCCCGTGTCGGTACATGCATTCCCCACTTTCCAAAAATTCTCTTTTTGCCACTTCACTTTCCAAAAGACCTCCATTAGATCCTGTTTTGGCTAATCAAAAGAAATCCGAAGAGGATTTTCACTTTTACCACGAAAGGTGAATTTTTCCCACATACATTAATGCTACTTCGCTTTACACCATATCAGCTTGTGAAAGGATTTGTAGGAACACTCTACTTTCAGATACTGAGGGAAACCTGTATATATCTAAAATTATGTTTAAAGTACATTGATTATTTGACAAGGTAGAGATGTCAATCCGCCATCTAATTACGGTAGGGGAGAAGGCGTTTCTGAGCATGCTCGTCCATGTTTTCAAGCCTCTGTATCTCCGCCCTTTTGGAAGAAGTTGTCGGCGATCATTACCAGTTTGGGAAAGACATTTGATGTTGCCATCCTTTCGGTGACAATGAGAAGTATATATGGACGGAAAGTTGTCTTGCATGACAGTCTGGGCTGTGCTCACAACCGTCTGTAGTTTTTATGGTCCTGGGAAGAGCAGTTACCGTCACACTATTATGCACGTGAATAGAATGCTTTCAGTTGCCAGTATGCAGAGCACTGTGAGAAGGCAGTTCCAAAATATTTACCTGTAACAATTGACCGTTAAATGGATATTCAAGTTCTGGTTGCTGTTTTGACAACAATTGAAATTTAACCAATAAATTTAAATTATGTCCAAGATACCAAAACACAATTGAGTTTATTGTATTGCGAACATCCAACCAAAGAGCCATCACATGCTTCAAAACAATAGAGAAGCCATCACCATCACAACAAGGGAGAAAGAGACAGACACGGACAAGGAGAGAGAGAAAAAAAACATAGCGAGGGAAACTGAAGGGCAATCAGTAAAACAGAAAAAGGTAACAAAATAAGAAAAAAACAATCACATGGACAGGGAGAAGGGGAGATAGTAAGTTCAGGGAAAGAAACAGAAGACAGAGAAAACGAAAACACAGGGAAACAGACAGTGTGAGAGAAATAGTGCGATGCAAAGCACACAGAGAGTTGGGAATGGGGTCACAGTGAGCTGGGGATGGAAAATGGGAGGTGCTGGGGGTGAGGACCGGAGAGAGCTCGGAGTGAGAACTGGAAGGAGCTGGGGTAGGGTGGTGAGAATTTATTTTGACCTGTACCAAGATATACAGGCAAATCACAGTAAGCAAGGATATGGAGAACAATGGCTGTAAAAAATGTCTGAGAGGCCTGTATGTGGCGCTGCACAGGGCGTGCGCGAGGCGAGATCAACATGAACAAGATCAGCATTATCTAAGAATAGAGAGTACATTCATCAGCCTAATAACAGTCAGAGAGAAGCTGTCCCTGAAATAGCTGCTCTGTGTTTACAAGCTTCTGTACCTTTTAGCCTGATAGAAGAGGTTGGAGGAGACCATTACTGGGATTTGATTGGTATTTGATAATGTTAGAACAACGAACATTCCAGCACAGAAACAGGCCATTCGGTGGTCCACGCCTGCGCCGATCCAAATCCTCCATCTAAACCTGTCACCTATTTTCTAAGGATCTGTATCCCTTTGTTCCCTGCGCATTTATGTATCTTTCCGGAGACATCTTAAAGGAACCACGAGTCACAGTTTTTCATTTTGAGAAACTCCCTTCCCTGACAATTCTCTGCCTTTGTTGCCCACCCAGTTTTTTATCCGCCGAGCTAACGCACCATGTGACTTCACTTTCGCCATAACCCGACCATGGGGAAATATACCAAACGCCTTCCTGAAGTCCATGTACATGACATCTACAGTCTCTCCCCCATCAATCAACTTTGTCACCTCCTCAAAGTACTCTATTGAGTTGGAAAGACATGACCTTGTCTGCTTCCATGTTGCCTATCACTGATAAGACTTTTTTTCATTCAAATGAGAATAGATCCTAACCCTAAGTATCTTCTCCACCAGGTTCCCTATCCATGACATCAGTCTCACCCGTCTATAATTGACTGGACTATCCCTACCTTTCTTAAACAAGGGGATTAACAATTGTGCAGTCTTCTGGTACGTCAGGCGTGTTCAAGATATCTGTTAATCCTCCAGCGATTTCCTCTCTCCCTTCCCTCAGTAATCTGGGGTAGATGTTGGCAGCCTTCCTGCGGCAACGAGCCATGTAAATGGAATCAATGGTTGGGATGTTAGAGTCCGTGTTGGTCAGAGCTGTGCACCCAACGTTCTGTAGTTTCTCATTGTCCTGAGTAGAGCAGTTGCCATACAAGGCTGCTACGCACCGAGACAGTAAGCTCTCAATGGTGTATCTGTAGATGTAGGGCATGCTGAATTTTCTGAACCACCTGAGGAAGGAGAGGTATTGTTGATCCTTCCTGACCGTCGGACCTATGTGAGAAGTTCAGGACAGGTTGTCAGTTATCATCACTCCGAGGGACTTGATGCTTTGCACTCCTTCAAATGGTTGATGTCGATGGGGTATGTTCCCCTCCTTTCTTCCTAAAGTCAACGATCAGTCCTTTACGTTTGCCGGATTAGAGAGAGACGTCATTATCAATACCCCATGCCACTAAGCTCTCTATCTCCTTTCTAGATTCTGGCGTGTTGTTGTTTAATATCCGTACTGCTATAGTGATGTCATCAGCGAACTTGTAGCTGGCGATGTTTGGAATCTGGAAACACAGCCGTGGCTGTACAGAGAGTACGTAGGGGGCTGAGGGCACAGCCGTGGGTGTACAGGGAGGACATTAGGGCGCTTACGACGCAGCCGTGGGAGTACATGGAGTATCGTAGGGGGCTGAGGACACCGCCGTGGATGTACATGGAGGACAATGAGGGGGCTGAGGACACAGCCGTGGGAGTACAGGGAGAACAATAGGGTGCTGCAGAAACATTCGTGGGTGTACAGGGAGTACAGTAGTTGGCTGAGGGCACAGCTGTGGGTGTGCAGGGAGTACACTAAGGGGCTGAGGGCACAGCCGTGGTTGTAGAGGGAGGACAGTGAGGGGCTGAGGACACAGCTGTGGGTGTACCTGGAGAACAGTAGGGGTCTAAGGGCACAGACCTGGGTGTGCATGAAGGACAGTGGGGGGCTGAGGGCACATCTGTGGATGTACAGGGAATACAGTAAGGTGCTGCGGGTACAGCCGTGGGTGTATAGGGAGTATTGTTGGGTGTTGAGAACACATCCTTCAGCAGCTTGAGTGTTGAGTGGAGGAGTTGATTTTCCCGATCTTCATGATTGCGGACTGTGGGTCAGAAACCTGAGGAACCAGTTGCAGAGGGTCGAACCAAGACCAAGGTCACGGAGTTTTGTGATTAGTCTGAAAGCGATAATGATTTTGATGGTGGAGCTTTAGTCAATGAGCAGGAGTCTGGTGTAGGTGTCCTTGTTGTCCAGATGTTGCAGTGATGCGTGGAGGCTCGGATATAGCATCAGTTGTGAACCCGTTACATCAGTCAGCAAATATTATAGGGCAGCAGGTCAGGCTGGGAGACTAAAGTTGGTGTAGTCCATAACCAGCCTCTCACAGCACTTCATGATTATTGAGGTCAGAGCCACTGGATGATCGTCTATAAGGGCACTTTCCATGTGCTTTCTCACTTACTAGGATGATGATGGCCTTCTTGAATCAGATTGGGACTTCGGCTTCAGGAGGGAGAGGTTGAAGTTGTATGTAAATACCTCTGCTAGTTGCTACACAGGATCTGAGTGCTTAGCCGGGAAAACTCTCCAGGCCTATCACTTTCTTTGATTTGACTCACTGAAAGACTGACCTTGCCTGCAGCGGTGACAACAGTCACAGGTACATCTGGGGCTTTCACGGCTGGTGAAAGCCCTCAGTGACAGTCACACAGTCATTTATGATCAACATCCCCTCCCCTCACCACCCTCTGTCGTCTTTAATACACAATGACATTGGTCGGTGTGAGCACCACACAGTCAGCATTGAGACAGATTGCCATTAATAGACTGGGATCGTGCGCCATCAAGTTCTGTGTCACCATAATGGGGGAAGTTCATAATAAAATGGTGTGCAGGGTGCCAGTGCCAGTGGTGCAAGGAATGGAGACTTTGCAGGTGTAATTCCAGTCAATCCACTGCTTAAAACTGAATGGAATCAAGCATCTTGAGCGTTGTGCCTTTTCAATGGTGGACAGTCCCTAGGTCGTCAGAAAGTGACATTTCTGTGAACCATCTGACCTGACGGAAGTTTTGCGAGGTTTGCAGATGATACAATGATGATTGGATGGGCAGGTGATATTGAGGAAGTGGGGAAAGTACAGAAAGACTTGGACAGTTTAGGACACTGGGAAAACACATGGCTGATGGAACATAATATGGGAACATGTGAGATTATGCACTGCAGTAGGCGGAATACAGGCAGATACTATGTTCTAAAAGGCTTCATGAAATCTGAAGCACAAAAGGACTTTGGAGTACTCGTCCTCTCTTATGGTTGATGTGCAGGTTCAGTTGGCAGTTAGGAAAGCAAATGCAATATTAACATTCATTTCAATACAAAAACGGAGACATGCTGCTGAGAATATAATGGGCTATGGTCAGAAAACATTTGGATTATTGTGAGCTGTTTTGGGGAAGGATCTACGGGTTTTGGACATGATCTATCCTGGGAATGATGGTTTGTCATACGAGCAGCAGTTGAGGGCTCTATGTTTGTACTCAATTGAATTTAGAATAATTTGTGGTGCATATGATTGAAACTGATCGATAACTGCCGAAATGGATACAGTTAGAGTATAGAAGATATTTCCACTAGTCTTAGAGAGTATGAAAAAATGGCACAGTTTCAGAGTGAAGAGAACGGCTGAGTGGTCTAAATTTATTGTTATATCTCATGCCCTTATGGTCATACAGTCTGTTATTCAGTGCAGAATTGTAAGTCTCAGACCTGCTTTTGTAGCCCTAGTATCTATGCGTTGATTTGACTTCACCTTCTGGTCAATGGTAACCCCTGTAATATGGACAGTGGCAGGATTCAGTGTCAGAGTGTAGCGCAATAATATGTTGAATATAAGCTGCTATCTGTCAGTCTCATCTAGCGGGAGTACATTGTCTCTACGAGTATTGCCATTTTCAGTCTGGTATTTTTGAATGATCGATCCTGCTACGCTAATATTGTTGAATTTAATCAAACTGGTGCAATTTATCACAGTGCTCAACAACAATACGTCATGGAACACTGAACACCCTTCTAATAAAAGAAAGGTCTAAAATGTTCATCATCAGAAACACTGCTTTCCTGTTCATGCTCAAATCAGACAACCTGTCCCATCGAGGTACTCAACTTGGAACTTCTTAAACTTTTGTTTTGGATACGGGAATCGCTGGATGGGCCAATCATTTCTTGTCCGTCCCTCGTTGCCCTCTTGAGAAGGTGCCCTCGTTGCCCTCTGAGCTGCCTTCTTGTACCGCTGCAGTCCACCTGGAGTGCGTTGACCCACGATGCAATGAGGGAGGGAATTACAGGGTTTTCACCCAGCAACAGTGAAAGAATGGTGATATATTTCCAACTCAGGATGTTGACTGGTTTGGAAGGGAGTTTGAATTTGGTGATGTTCGCAAAAGCCTGCTGCCCTTGTCATTCTAGATGGAAGTGATTGTAGGATTGGAAGATGTTGTCTGAGGATCTTTGGTGAATATTCTGCAGTGCATCTTGTAGATAGTACACGCTGCTGCCACTGAGTGTTGGAGGTGAAGGGAGTGAATGCTTGTGGATGTGATGCCAATCAAATGGGCTGCTTTGTCCTGGATGGTGTCAAGCTTCTTTCGTATCGTTGTGGCTGCACTCATTCAGGCAATTGGGGAGTATTCTATCTGAGTCCTGACTTGTGCCTTGTAAATGAGTGACATGTTTTGGGAAGACAGGAGGTGAGTTACTCACTCAGTATTCCTATCCTCTGATCAGCTCTTATATTTTTGTGGCGAGTCCAGTTGAATTTCTGGTCAATGGTAACCACAAATGTATTGATATGGGTAGGGAGGGGAATTTAGCGACAAATATGCTGCTGAATACCAAGTGTTTACATTGTTTCTTACTGATGATGGTCATTGTCTGGCATTTGTGTGATGCGAATGTTACTTGACACTTGTCAGCTCATGTCTGGAGATTGTCCAGATCTTGTTGCATTTAGTCATGGACTGCTTCAGTATATGAGCATTTGTGAATGGTTATGAACATTGTGCAGTCATCATCGAATATTCCCATTCTGACCTTATGATGGAGAGAAGGACATTGATTAAGCGACTGAAGATGTTTGGACCTAGGTGTCATCCGGAAGGCAACTGAAGGTGGTACGTAAAATGGTGATGAAACGTCTATAAATGAACATTCCAGCTCATGGAGCAAACCTACATTCACATTATCCTGAGGGACTACTGCAGAGATGTTCTGGAACTGAGATGACTGACCTCCAAAAATGACCGTTTTCCTATCTGTCAGGTATGACACCAAAAATGAAGTGTTGGCCCGTGATGCCCTTTTTGCTGGGATTCCTTGATGCCACATTTGAAAGAATGCAGCCTTGATGTCATGGGCTGGATTTCAGTTCCTTTTTCTCTGTTTGAACCAAGTCTGTGATTAGGTCAGGAGCTGAGTGTCTCTGGCAAAACCCAAGAGGGGCGTCACTGAGCAGGTTATTGCTGAGCAGGTGTTGCTTGATAACACTATTTATGACAACTTCCATCACTTTACTGATGATGGAGAGTAGACTGATGAGGCGGTATTTGGCCGGGGTGAATTTGTCCTGCGTTTTATGTACAGAACAGACTTGCATAGTTTTTATCCATTGTCAGTTTGTAACTGTACTGGAATAGCTTGTCGAGGGAAGCAAGAAGTTCAGGAGTACAAGTCTTCAGGACTATTGCCGGCATGTTATCAGGGTTATAGCCTTTGCAGTATCTAGTACCTTAAATCGTTTCTTGACATCATCCAATCGAATTTGATGAAGACTGCTATCTGTAATGTTGGGGACCACGGGAGGAGGCCGAAATGGATCATCCACTCAAAACTTCTGACTGAAGATTTCTGCGAAAGCTTCAGCCTTATCTTTTGCACTGATGTTCTGGGATCTTCCATCATTGAGGATGGGGATATTTATGGAGACTCCTACTCCAGTGAGTTGTTTGATCATCCACTACCATCCATGATCAGATTAGGAGGACTGCACAGCTTAAATCGGATGCATTCATTGTGGGATAGCTCAGTTCTGTTTGTCCCTTGCTGTTTATGTTTTTTGGAACGCAAGTATTTCTGTTTGGAAGCTTCAGCAGATTAACATTTTATCTTTGTATATTCCTGGTTCTGCTCCTGGCATGCCCTCCTGCACTCTCCATTGAACCAGAGTTGATCCTCTGCCTTGATGGTAATGGTTGAGTGGGGGACATGCTGGTCCATGACATGACAGTTTGTGCTTGAGTACAGTTCTGCTGCTATTGATGGTCCACAGTGACTTATGGACGCTCAGTCTTGAGTTGCTAGATCTCTTCGAAATCTGTGACATTTAGCATGGTGACAGTGCCACACAACACTATAGAGTTTATTCTGAATGTGACTACGAGACTTTAACCCATACTGTCATGGACAGATACGTCTGCAGTTGGTAGATTGGTAAGGATGAGGTCATGTATGATTTTTTTTCCCTCTTGAATTTCCCTCACCACCTGCTGCAGACCCAATCTAGTAGCTATGTCCTTTGGGACCCGACCAGTGTGATCAGTCGTACTGCTGCCAAACCATTCTTCAGCCACAATATCCCCAGCCAGAATGCACTTTGTGCCCTGCCACAGTCAGTGCCTTCTCCAAGTGTTGTTTAACATAGAGGAGCACTGATTCAGGTGAGGAACGACGTTGCGTGGTAACCAGTAAGAGAATTCTTTGTCCATGTTTAATCTGAAGCCATGGGAATTCATTAGGTCTGGAATAAATTTTGGGGCCTCCCAGAGCAACTATCTACCGACTCTATCTCACTGAGCTGCCCCCTCTGCTGGATCGATCCTGCATTTGGGGCAGGACATATCCAGGGATGGTGATGGTGGTGGCTGGGTTATTTTTGTAAGGTAGGATTCCATGAGTATAACTTTGTCGGGCTGTTGCTTGACTAGTCTGTAAGGCAATCATCCCAATTTATGCACTACCCCTTAGATGATAGTAAGGAAGACTTTGGAGGTTCTACAGGGATATTTCTAATGTTGACTTTTCCAGCGCAGTTTGATGCCAGATGGTCCAGCCGGTTTCCTTTCTTAGAAAATTTGTAATGATTGGTACAACTGAAGGACTCACTGGAACATTTCAGGGGCGATTGGGAGTCAATGACGTTGCTTTTGGTCTGAAGTTACATGTCAGCCAGACCAGGTGAGGATGGAAGATTCCTTCATTAAAGGATATTAGTGATCCAGATAGATTTTTCTGAAAATCGGCAATGATTTTATTCTCATTTGTAGATTCTTAATTCCAGGGATATTTTAAAATTATTGAATTGAATTTCCACCATCTGCAGTGGCGGGATTCGTACCTGGATCCACAGAACAGGAGCTGATTGGCTGGATATGTAATCTATTTTTAATGAGACCTACTTGGAACCACATGTTGTACTCATCTGCCATTTCTTGTGTTGCCCTGTTTTTCATTCATTGCCTCTGTTATTCTGGAATCTTATTCATCTATGAATCCTGAGAGAAATACACACTCATGAACGTCCTCTCAACTGCTTGAATTTCATTCAATCTGTTTCGTTTGAACAGACATTTCAAGGCAGCTGCACAGCAGAAAAGAACAGGAAGTAAGAAAGGCTGACTGTGCACTGTATGTGTCACCAGACCAGCATGTCTGTCAAGGCACCCAAAGTACTTATTGTGGGTCAGAGAACGTCAGATTTATTAGAACACAGATGGAGGCCATTCAGCCCATCGAGGAGTCACAAGCTCTCCAACAGCACAAACGGAGATAGAGAGATTGTGTGGAGATAGATGGTGTATGAGATAAATAAACAGAGAAAAAGAAAGTAAAGGGGGATAAACTGAGAGAGAATAGAAAGGGGAGTGACTGACTGAGTGGGAGAGGTGTTAGATGAGGGTGAAGTTAAATAGATCAGGAGACCACATTAGGGTCGATGAATATGGACTGACAGAATTTAGAAGCTTTATTTAGAAATTCCTCTGGACTATTAGCCCTTTTGTCTGGGCGCCATACCCTGTGAGCACTATGCTGATGCTGGCGGTTAGCCCAGAGACTTTATTTCCAATAATATCACAGAATTTACTGACAGCTATACAGAACCCATTAGGGCAATAGATTGGTCCCATGCAGAAAGCAGAGTTTCTAAATAGACTGTGCCAAGAGCAGCAGGAAATGATGATCCCTCCCCCCCGCCCCCGCCAGACTGTGTGAGAGATTGGGCTAGAGAATCGCAGTGAGGGGGGTCACTGACAGAGGGGAATCATCATTTCAGCTGTGGTGAAATAACGACTGATAAAGTTTGCACACCACTTACCTAGTTTTGTAATCCACATTTCAGTTTATATAGCACAGTATCAGGAGTGCATTTTAACAACGTTCTCTCTTTGCACATTGCATTTATTGGTATGTGCAGAAAATCATTTTGTTTCTGGATTTTATATTGTATGAATTCACTTCATTAATATTGTCTCTGCTAATTCCTCATTGTAAATGTATGCTGGAATCTGTTCCTCATGTGAGTTATAAAGTGAAACGTTCCAATACTGGTGACTGGAGAACATCACTGCCCCTCCACCCAGTCTAAACATCCATGTCACCCAGTCCTCTCCATCTTCTGTCTTTCCCCACTGTCATAATCACAATGTAATTGAAGTCCATTAAATGACACTTCATCACAGTTCGTTAACATGGATACCATCAACAACATGACCCATACCTGCCCTCTCTGATTCTGGAATGACAATCTGAATTGTGTTTGTCACGTACAATTCTCTGTTAACGTATCCATGCCGTTTGTTTATTGTAACCCACGTTTCCTTAGGCACATTTTGCCATCAGATCATGGACGAAAGATGTTTTCTCAATGTTTTACAGATATTGCAATGACTGATTTGTAGTTACAGGATTTGTATCTCTATTTATGAGCAGAGAAGCATGTTTATGTTCCGTTAAACCTCTGGCATTACTTCCATATCCAATGCTGACTGAATGATTACACACAATCAATCTGCCATCTTCAACATTTCTTCCTTCAGTCACACTCACATATCACACCAAGAATGCATAAACGTTCAAAGTTATTTTGAACTTTAACAAAACAGTATTGAAGTCTAATCGGTTAACTGGAGTTATTTGTTCAGCGCTTGTGATTATGTCAGTCTCCATGGATCCTAAGCATCACTAGAGAGTTTCTCTCTTCTATCAATAAGGGAATGCTTTCAGTGTTTTATCCGATAGAATGAGCGGGAGCATGATCCCCACCAGTAACAGGGATCAGCAGCTCCAGAGAGAGGTGGAGGAGAGATCAGTCTGTGAGAACATTAGACTGGAATGGTCCAACAATGGGCAGCAGTTTATCCTATGGTCTGTACTGGCTTTCCCAGCCTTGCATATCATTAGCATATCGGATTGAAGATGTACTGCTGGTTATTCAAGCTGGTTACTATCCTATTCTTGCTATAGTTGGTGTTCCTGGTAAGTCACTCAGTCTGCCGATTGAACTGATTTGATGCTGATGATATGTAAATTTTGGAAAAATGCAAGTCAACTTTTTTAGTTCCAACCAAAGATTCCATTCCTTAGAAATAATAACGAGCAAATTATTATTTACAGATTACTCCCCAATATGCGAGGATAAATCACATTGTTCTCAACCATCTTGATTCATTTTCTCCTGCAAAGTTTACGTCTCCATATCCTCCCCACAGGCCAATCCTGTCCAGAACAAACATTAAGACGTCCCAGTCTTCTCCTCAGCCTCAGTGCAACTCCTGAATAAACCATTGTTTGCACCTTTGTTAATTCTGGATACATGTTTCAAGTCCCTTCTCACCACGTGTCCATTGCTAAATAATTGAACTTGAGATGTTTAATTTGTTCTCTGTACAGAATCTGAAAGATGGGAAGATGGTGTATGGTGGTCACGTATTTGGCTCGTAATATAGATGCACAAAATAATAATCTGTTAATATAAGCTTGCCTGATGCCCATTAGAGAAGGCAGTGGGTCATACTTCCCTGGTCAGGTCTCTGTTTAACTTCAAATTTACAGCAGTTTGTTTTACTATTTACTGTCCTGTGGAACAGCTGAACCAGCCACTCAGTTCAAGGTCGGTATAACATGCTGGCCTGACCAGGACTGCAAACATCCCGTGAGGGAAGAACAGACGTGAAGGCAGCTCCCTTCTTTTGCCTATTTCCCATAATCCTACAGCTGATTTCCATTCAAGTAGGTGGCCATTCACTGTTTTCGGAGCATTCTTTGTGATTGGGTCTCGCCCCGAGAGTGATGTCCATCTCGATAGGCACCTCTGGTGCTGGCTTTATTGATGATGACCTTGAAATGAAAGGATGTTTTACATTCCTCATCAGTGGCAATGGATTGTAAATGAATGGTGTCCTTTGTCACATCAAGGAAATGGAGCGAGCTCGGTGTGGGAAAGGAATTATTGCGATCAAACCTGAGAGTGTAGTTGAGGCAGTATTTGGGGCATTGTAGACAGATTTTCTCTCCTTTATAAGGAGTGATCTCCTAACCACAGAGAGAGTGAAGAGGAGTTCCACCAGATTAATCCCTGGGATAATGGCATCATGAAGAGTGAGTAAAGTTTGATCTGGAGTGCGGTCAGAGAATAAGAGGTGATTGCATTGAACACTGAGCGGAATGGGCAATCACTAATTATATTCTAAACAGTCAATCAGAAGGTGATAAATTCCATGTCTGCTCTTTCACTCAGAATGCATGATTCTGGATAGTTTAAGTGCCTCTGATGAAGTTACGCCCACCCACCCCAACCTCCACTCCCTACAGTGATTGAGAGAGACAGAGTGGTCCAGGTTTTGAATAAATTATCACCACATTAACACAGTGCAGTTGGTGTGTGATCCTCCACTGAATGTCATATTATCCACCATCCTGACTGCAGCCACAATACCTTCAGTATAAAACAGTTAAGTATTACCACCAGCTTCTGACATTCACGAAGAACATGAATCCATCTTCTCAGAGATGCAAGCTGCCTCCTTAAGGTTCAGAATATTAGTCTATCAGACGCAGGAGCAGAAATTAAGCCAGTTAGCCTGTCGAGTCTTCCCATCATTCAGTCATCGCTGATAGGTTTCTCAAATGCATTCTCCAGCCCTCTCTTCGTAATTCTTCATCCCTGGATAATCAATAACCTATCTAAATCCCTCTCAAATGTACTTAATGACTTGTCCCCCACTGCCTTCTGTGGCAATAAATTTTAAAGATTCGACATTCTCTGGTTAAATACATTTCTCCTTATCACTGTTCTAAAAGGTGTTCCCTTTCATCTAAGTCTCTGCTCTCGAGCTCTCCTCAAATGGAAACATCGTACTAACATCAACTCTGTCCAGTTAATTTAGTACTATGTGCTTCCATTACATTCCCTCTCATCCTTCTAAATTTTACCGTAGATAGACCCAGAGCCCACAAACATTCCTCCTATGATAAACTTTTTACTCCTATGACCATTCTCGTGAAAATATTCTGCACAAGCTCCAGGGCCACTACATCCTTCCTGAGATATGGGGCTCAAATTTTCATACAATACTCAAAATGTGGTCTGACCAGAGACGTGTACAACCTGTTTTATATTCAATTCCTCCCATAATAAATGCCATCAGTAATAAATGTCAATTGCTCTCCTGACTACTGCCTCAACCTGCAAGTTTACCTTGAGAGAACCCTGCACTAGAACTCCCAAGTCCCTTTCCACTTCAGGTTTCTGAATTTTCTCCCCATTTTAAAAAAGAATAGACCATGCCTCTATTCTTCATGCCAAAGTGCATGACCACACACTTTCCAATGTTGGAATGCAGCTGCTAATCTTCTTCTTCAGCCTCTCCGCCTCCTCAATACGACCATCTGCCGATCTATGTATCTTCTGAAAACTTAGCCAGAGTACTCTCAGTTCCATCGTCTAGATTGTTAATGTAACAAATAAAAAGTTACGATTCCAACACTGAGCCTTGTAGAACACCACTTGTCACCGGCTGCCATCCTGAGAAGGACTATTTTATCCCCATTCCCTGCTTTCTGCCAGGCAGACAAGCTTCCATTTATGCTGCTACCTTACCTCTAACACAACGGACCCTTATCATACTCAGTCATTTCCTGTGTGACACTTTGTCAAAGGCCTTCTTGAAATCCAGAGGATAACAGCCATTGGCTGTGCTTGGTCAAGCCTGCTCATTTCCTCTTCAAATAATTCCAACAGATTTGTCAGGCATGACCTCCCCTTGATGAAGTGATTTTGCCCAATTTTGCCAAACACTCCCAAGCATTCAGAAATCTCATCATTCACAATATATTGCAGGATTTTACCCACGACAGAAGTTAAGCTATTAACTGAGGATATTTTTAGCATTTTTCCTCACTCACTTGTTACAATGGGGTGTCACATTAGTGGGTTTCCAGTGCTCTGGGATCGTTCCACACTCTAGTGATTCCTGAAAGATCACCACTATCCCCCCACACCTTCTTCAGCTATCTTCTTTATATCTCTGGGATGTAGTCCAAACGGTCCAGGATAGTTAACCAACTCCAGGCCATTCAGTTTTTTCTAGCACGCTCTCCATGGTGGTGGCCAGCATACTCAGCTCTGGCCCCTCACTATCTTGAATGTTAAGGTATTACTCGTATCTTCCACCGTGAACTAATTTTTCAGTTCCTCGCCCTTTTCTTGTTCACCATACTACCTCTCCAGTATCATTTTCCAGTAGTCCAATGTCCACTTTTGCCTCTCTTTTGTACTTTATATATTGAAAGAAGCTCTTACAGACTTCCTTTATATTAGTGTCTAGCTTACCTCCATATTTAATAATTACCCTCCTTATTTTATTTCCTTTGCTGTCTGTTTTGTCTTTGTAAGCTTCCCAATCATCTGGTTTCCCACTGACCCTCGCCACATTATATGCGTTCTCATTTGCTTCTATGCTGTCCCTGATTTCCCTAGTCAGCTATGAGTGCCTCTTCCTCCCTCTATCATGCCTCTTTTTCCTCAGCATAAATCTCTGGTGCATCCTGAATTACTCCAGAAATCTCCTGTCATTGCTGTTCCACTGTCTTTCTTTCTGGACCTGTGTCCCAGTTAATTCTACCCAGCTCCTCTCTCATGCCTCTGTAATTGCCTTTATTCCGCTGTAATACCATTACCTCCTATTCTACCTGAAATTGCAGAGTAAGTTCAATCATATTATGATCAGTGCCTCCTTTGATTTCGATCATCCAAAGCTCCCCTCGCCGAGTCTGCCTGCAAAAGCTGCTACAAAAAGCCATGTCATAGACATTCTACAAATTCCTTTTTCTGCAAACCACTATCAAACTGAATTCCCAGTCCACCTGCATAATGAAATCCCACGTGATCGCTGTAACTTTGCCTTTCCTACAGATCTTTCTATTTCCTGGTGTATCTTGCACCCCAGCTCCTGACTACTGTTTGGCGGCCTGTACATAACTCCAACTGCATTTTTTCACCTTTTTGATTCCCCAATTCTACCGACACAGATTCTACACCATTTGATTTACTTCATTTCTTCTAATTGATTCAATTCCATTTCTTCCTAATAAGACAAATTTGTCTCTCTGCCCACCTGCCTATCATTTCGACGGGATGAATATCCTTGAATATTCAGCTCTGAAACCTGATCCTCTTGCAGTCGTGTCACTGTGATTGCCCCCATGTCATACCTGCCAATTTGTGTATGCGTCACAAGTTCATTTACATTATTCCTTCTCCTGCTTGCATTCCGATATAAGAGTTCAATTCAGTATTTACCGTCCGTCTTCTCATTGTCATTTGCTTGTCCAGCCGTTGGTACCTACATGAACCCTGGCCACTGACTCATTCCCCTTCCACTCCAACTTCTTCTGCATCCCAGATGACATATCCCAAACGCAAGCACCAGGTAGGCAGCACAACCTTCAGGACTCTCAATCCTGGTCACAGAGAATATTATCTATGCTTCTAACTATACTACCCGCAATTATCCATAATTGGGTATCACAGTGAAACAGCAATGCTGCCTCACAGTGATAGGGATTCGGGTTCATTTCCAATCTCTGCAAACTGTCTGTTTGGACTTTGTACATTCTTCCCGTGTCTGCATTGGGAGCAGTAGCTCTTTTCTCTCTCCACAGTATGTCTCTATGTTTATTTTGGATTTCTACAATCTACATTTTTTTTCTTTTATTTGATGGAGAAATGCTGCAAATGTGACAGCTTTTTGTAAAAGCAGCCGTGGTTCACGGACACCCTGGGTGTTTAGGAATCTTGCCCGGCCGCTTGTCTGAGTGCAGTGTCCCTGGATACTCATTCCATCTCTTTCATTCCTTCAGTCCATCGTCACTGCATGCAGCCTTTCCATTGCCACCCCTGGGACTCCCCACACCCCATTGCCTGTCACTGGATACTCCCTTCGCAGGACTGTGCACACAACGACAATGGGCACGTTCTCACCCGCTGGGGATGCTGGGTAAAGACCATGCCATTGAAAGGTATAGAATAACTAAAATCCAATTTAATAGCAAATCAGAGTAAACAGGTTGAATGACATCCATCAGTTCTGACATTTTGTAGTCTTCTGTTCATCCTCGTCAATCTGCAAATAAATCGTCTATATGTCTATCTTGTCAAACAGGTTTGTTGGAGGTGAGAGATATTGGACATTGGACTGAGCCAGTGGGCTCCACCTTCCTGGTTAATGAGATCATACTTACGTTTTTATTATCACGTCTATCCACTATGAAGAAAAGGTCTTGCTGGAGTTGTGCTGAAAGGATATTTGAATTTTGGAGATGCTAGAATATGTCACATGCCATTGAGATTAGGAATAGGAGGGTAGAACAGTTAAATACATGGCTAAATAGCTGGTAGCACTTCTGATATGTTGATCATGGCGATTCCTGCCTCGGTAAGATATACCAAGGAGGACGAGATGGACCTGAACTGGCAGCAATCTCTGATATGTGGATCATTGGGATTCCCGGGTTAGTAGGATATACACAAGAAAGAAGGGATGGGCCTGAACTGGCAACAATCTCCAATATGTGGATAATTGGGATTCACGGGTCGGTAGGACCTAAACAAGAAGGACAGAATGGACCTGTACTGGCGACAATCTCCTGGCAGGTAGGTTTGCTATTGTCACTCAGGAGGGTTTTAACTAGTGTGGGGGGGGGGGGGGGTGGGAACCAGAGCAGTAGGTCCACAATACAGTGACTGAGGAGGAATTGGAGACTAAAACCAGTGCACCTAAGACCAACAACAAAGACGCAGAGGGCACTGAACACAATGGGGCTGGCAACCTGAAGTGTTATTAGTTCAATGTGAGGAATCTGGCAGGTAAGAATTTAGAGATTGGATAAGTACATATAACTCCAATGTAAACATTACAGAGATTTACTGAGAGAGAGACAATAGAGCAATCAATCCAGTGGGTCCAACAATAGTTACTGAATATGCAGTGAGTGGCTGGAGACAGTCGTTTAATGTGAAATAAATATCCAGCACTCTATCGAAATCGGAACATGTGTAATGTAATGTACAGATTGAAGTAAAAGAAGGAAGAAACTGGAATTGTCTGTCCACAATATTTTCTGCTTTACTGATAGTCTTTTGTAATCTCCTTTCACCGGAAAATAGCAGCAGAAAATACTTCAGGGAATCTCAAACCAAATATCAGGTCAGTGTCTGATGTTTTTGGCTGAAGTGTATTTATTTCAATGCAAGTATTATTATGGGGAAACAAATGAATTTAGAGCATGAACCCTACATGGGACTACGATGTTGCAAACATTATAGGGACTTAGTTGAGACAGAGACAGGACTGGCTGCTCAACCTTCCAGGGTTTTGTTGTTTTAGATGAGATAGAAGGAAGTTAAAAGAGGAGGAGGAGTTGAATTACTAATCTGGGAGGTTGTTACATCTGCACTTAGGACGTATTAGAGGGCTCATCTACTGAGGCAACATGAAGAGAGCTCAAGATATGATGGATGCATATGTTAGGATGTACTGCAGTCCCTCCAACAGCCACTGAGAGATTGAGGAACAAATATGTCGGTCGATTATGGAAACGTCCATTAAAAACATAGTTTCCATAGTGAGTGACTTTAACACCCCCAATATTGAATGGGAATCCCTTTGAGCAAGAGGTTTAGACGGGGTAGAATTTCTTAAGTGCACCCAAGAAAGTTGTTTGCAGCGGTATGGGGCTTGTCCAATTACAGTAGGGGCCATACTGAACCTCGTATTAGAAAATGAGGCTGTCCAGGTGACTGACCATTCAGTAGAAGATTATTTTGGAAACAGTGATCACAATGCCGTCAGGTCTGAGATAGCAACGATCATGGAATAAGTCAGGACCTTGAGGAAGTTAATAAATTGGTGGAAGGCAAATCCGCATCAGGCAGAAGTGAGGTGCTGTTAATTAGGAGGAGCTGCTATCAGGCGAAATCGCATTTTGCATGGTGGAACTGTTTATTAATTCCTGATTTCACTATCGTCTGGAAAGTGTCCTCCCAAATGCTCGAATTTTAATCTATTTTGTTTGAACAGATATTTGCAGGACACTGAATGACAGAAAACAGGAAGAGATAATGGATGATTGCGTACTGTGTTCTTCGCAGGACCAGCTTGTTTCTCCAGGCACTAAACGTCTTTATTGTGGGTCAGAGACCTTCAGAATTAATATGGCACAGACGGAGGAAATTTAGCCTATCCTACATCCTCAAGCTCTCCAACTGCACTATGCGAAAGCAAAGAGAGTTATTGGAGATACAGAAAGAGAGAGAGAGAGAGAGAGAGAGAGAGAGAGACAGGGAGAGAGAGAATGAAACAGAAAGAATGTGATGGGAGATCAACAGAGTGGATAGAAAGTGTAGCGACTGACTGAGTGGGAGAAACGGGTGTAAGAAGAGAGTGAAGCTGGACTGAAGGCCTTTGTCTGGTGCATTACCCTGTGAGCACTGTGCTGTTATCCCAGATCATTTATCTCCAATAACATCACAGAGCTCGGTTGCTGACAGTTAAACGGAATCCAATAGACCAATTGATTGGTTCCAGGGACAAGGTGGATTAACTTAAATACACTGGGCTAACAGCAGCAGGAACTGATAAGCCCCGAAATACTGTGTGTGGGACTGGACCAGAGAATCTCAGTGAAAGGAAACACTGACAAAGGGGAAATCAACATCTCAGCTTTGGGCCGAATAATGATTGATAAAGTTTGCACAGCACTTCCATGGTTTTGGAATTCACATTTCAATTTATATAGCTCAAGGTCATGAGTGTATTTTTACAATCTTATATGTTTGTACTTTCCATATTTTGGAATGGACAAAAAGTCATTTTGTCCCTGTATTTTGTGTTGCATAAGCATATTGTATTACCGGGGAAGAAGGGACCTGTTCTGATGTTATGGTCTTCATCTGAACAATGGCTGGGACCAGAGTCCTAACAAATCACATAACTAGGGCTGCGGTCAGATTTTCCAACAAATGTTTAGGCTTCGGTGGGGTTTCAGTTATAGGGGAAATTAGAAAATCCAAATCAAAATAGGAGGTAAGAGTGCAGAACGCAGGAGAGTTTATTAAAATCTCCACCACAGGCACAAATGGGACAGAGTGTATTGAAAGTGTAAACAATCAAACTTCAAGTACACTGGACAGACAAATGATATTGAGAGGAGGCACGGTTTATACAGAACTGAGAGCGTTATATCTGAATGCATGCATTATAAGAAATAAAGTAAATGATCTTGTAGCTCAGATTGAAATTGGCAGAGACGTGCTGAAAGGGGATCAGATTGACAATATTCAAAGGTATGCATCCTATCGAAAAGATAGGTTGGTGAGGGGAGTAAGAATGAAAATAAATCAATCGTAAGAATCCTGGTCTCCTTGCTATCGGAAGAATGTTGTGAAACTTGAAAGTAATCAGAAAAGATTTACAAGGATTGGACTATTTGAGCTACAGGGAGAAGTTGAACAGGTTGGGGCTGTTTGCCCTGGAGCGTGAGAGGCTGAGAGGTGACCTTATAGCGGTTTAGGAAATCACAAGGGGCATGCATAGGATAAATAGACAAAGTATTTTCCCTGGATTGGGGGAGAACTAGAGAGTATAGGTTTAGGTAGAGAAGGGAAAGATTTAAAAGGGGCCAAAGGAGCAAGTTTTTTCATGCACAGGGTGGTGTGTGTATGGAAACAACTGTGGGAGGAAGTAGTGGACACTGGTCCCATTCGAATATTTAAAAAGCATCTGGATGGGTATGTAAATAGGAGGAGTACGACGGATATAGGCCAAGCGCTGGCAAATGGGATTAAATTAGGTTGGGTAACCTGGTCGGCATGGACGAGTTGGACTGAAGGATCTGTTTCCATGCTGGACATCTCTCTGACTGTATAACTTTCTGACCGTATGACATATAGTAAGGTCAGATGGCAAAAAAATCAGTGTGGGTCGAATAGAGTATCCCGAAGGTTGAATAAAGACACATAGATGGCGTTATTTTCAGGATTCCAAAATGTAGTCAGGAGCTGCGGCACAATATACACCAGGAGATAGGAAAGATCCATAGAAAAGACAAAGTACAGTCGTCATGGGAGATTTCAATACACGGAGGGACTGGGAAAATCAGTGTGGTAGTAGTTCACAAGAAAAATAATTTGTGGAGTATCTTCGATAGAGCCTTTTGGAGCAGCTTGTAGTGGAGCCCACTCAGGAAGAGGCAAGACGGGGTTTAGTGTGGTGCAATGAGGCAGACAATTTAAGAGAACTTAAAGTGAAGGAACACGAAGGAAGCAGTAATCATAATATGATTGAATTTATTCTGCAATTTGAGAGGGAGAAGATAGAATCAGAGGTAATGGTATTTAAGCTGTATTAAGTCAACTACAGAGGCATGAGGGATGAGCTGGGTAGAATTGACTGGAATGGGGTCTAGCATGAAAAACAGTAAAACAGCAATGACAGGAGTATCTGGGAGTTAATTCAGGAGACACAACGGAGATTCTTCCCGAGAAAAAAGAATAATGTTACAGGGGAAGATGAAACAACCATGGCTGACTAGGTTAAAAATCAGACAACAGCAGGTTATAGTCCAACAGGTTTAATTGGAAGCACACTAGCTTTCAGAGTGAGGCTCCTTCAACAGGTGTTTGTGTAGGAAGTCAGGGACAGAATAAAAGCAAAAGAGCAAGCGTATAAAGTGACGAAGGGCAGAGGAAAACTAGACGATTTGGAAGCTCACAAAGACCAACAGAGGACAACAATATAATAAATATGGAGGAAGGAGATTAAATATGAGGGTAAGCTTGCCAGTTAAATCAAGGAAAATTGTAAGATTTTCTTTAGATATAAAAAGGGCAAAGGCGAGACAAAAGTGGACATTGGGCTGCTGGAAAATGGCACAGGACAGACAGTAGTGGGGAACAAAGAAATGGCCGAGGACACGAATAATTTCCCAATAGTTCAAGATTGTGAAGGGCAAAGCTCAGTATGTCACCCATCGCCAAGGCAAACAGGGTAGAAAAGCTAAATGGGCTTAACATGGATAAATAACATGGATAAATCACCTGGACCAGAAGGACGACACCACGGAGTTCTAAGGGAGAAAGCTCAGTGGTAGTGGAGGAGTTAGTGGTGACCTTTCTGAAATCATTAGAATCAGGGAATGTCCAAGAGGACTGGAATAACGCTAATGTAAAATCTCTGTTTAAAAAGGGAATAAGGCCGAAGTCAGAAAATTACAGACGAAATAGCCTAACCTCAGTCGTGGGTAAGATCCTGGAACCGATCGGGAAGAATAAGATTTCTGAATGTTTGGAGGTGTATAGTAATATAGGGCAAAGTTAGCATGGTAACATCAAGGGGAGGTCATGCCTGATGCATCTACTCGAACATTTTGAGAAAGTAACAAAGAGTGTAGACCCAGGAACGCCAACGGATGTTATTACCCGGACCTCAAGAAGGCTTTTGACGAGTGCCACGCAGAAGACTATTGATTAAGATAAGGGCCCATGGTGACAGGGGCAAAGTGCTAGCATGGATTGAACTTTGGCTGCTTGGATAAAAGCAGGTAGTGGGGATAAACTGGTCCTTCTCAGGATGGCAGCCGGTGACAAAATGTGTTCTGCAAGACTCAGTGTTGGGACAACTTTTCACATTGTACATTAATGATCTAGAGAATGGAACGGAGGGAATTCTGCCTAAGTTTGCAGACATTGCAAAGATATGTAGAGGGACAGGAAACACTGAGGAGGCAGCAAAGCTGCAGAAGGATTTGGACAGGTGAGGAGATGGACAAAGCAGAGGCAGATGAAGTAAAACATGGAGTAGTAAGAGGTCATGCACCTTGGAACGAAGAATAGGGGCATGTACTATTTACTAAATGGGGAGAAAATTCAGAAGTCTGAAATGCAGAGAGACTTGGGAATTCTAGTCCACGCGTCTCTCAAGGTAAACTTGCAAGTTGAGTCATTAGTTAGCAAGTCAAGTGCAATGAAGGGATTTATTTCGAGAGGAATTGAAGTTAAAAGCGGCGATGTACTTACTAGGTACTAAAAAGCTCTGGTCAGGTCACATTTAGATTATTGTGTGCAATTTTGGGTCTTATATCTCAGCAGGTACGTAATGGTCCTGGAGCGAGTTCAGAGGAGGTTCAGTGGAATGGTCACAGGAATGAAAAGTTTAACATATGAGGAACGTTTGAGGGCCTGGGTAGATACTCGATGGTGTTTAGAAGAGTGAGGGGGAATCTAATTCAAACTTACAGAATGCTGAATGACCTGGACAGAGTGGATTTTGGGAAATTTTGTCCATTGGTAGGAAAGACTAGGATCCGAGGCACAGACATAGACCAGAGCGAAGACCTCTTAGAACAGAGATAACGAGTAACTTCTTCAGCCAGAGCATTGTGAGTCTATGGAATCCACTGCCACAGAAGACTGTGGAGGCGAGGTCATTGAGTATACTTAAGCCTGCGTAGATAGGTTCTCGATTATAAACAGGATAAAGGGTTTTGGGAAGAATGGGTTTGAGAAATTGATCAGCTTTGATTGATGTTTGAGCAGACTGGGTGGGCTGAATGGCCAAGTTTCTACTCCTATGTCTTCTGGTCATACGATCTTTAGTAATATTTGCTCTCTTCAGTCCTCATTGTAGATTTATACTTGAATCTGATCTTCACATTATTTACAAAGAAAAAAGTTCTAATACTGATGACTAAGCAATATTATGTTCCTTCACTCTCGTCTCAGCTGCCATGTCCCTAATTCTGTCTATTTTCTGTCTCCACCCCAATGCCATAACCACATTGTAATTGAAGTCCAGTAAGTGGCACTTCATCACAGTTGATTGACATCAACAGCATGACCCTCACCTGCCCTCTCTGACCCTGAGTAACAATCTGAATTGCATTTGTCAGGGACAATTCTCTGTTAACATATCCATTCCGTTTGTCTGTTATAACCCCATGTTGTCTTCGGCACATTTTCCTGTCAGATCATCGAGTATAAACATTCTCTCAAAGCTTTATTTATATTGTAATCACTGATCACTAGTTGCAGGCTGTACGTGTCCAGTTATAAACAGAGAAACTCATTCATGTTCTGACAATCCTCTGTGATTACTCTCATATCCCATTCAGATGGAATATTAACACACAATCAATGTACCATCTCCAACATTCCTTCCCTCAGTCACCCTCACATGTTCCACTCCGAATGTGTAACTTTCATACGTTATTTTGAAATTTAATAATAACTGTATTGAATTGAAAGGGGTTAACTGGAGCTATTTGTTCAGCGACTATGATTAATGTCAGTCGCTGTGGATCTTAAATGTGTTAATGGAGAAATAGCCTCTTCTTCAAATCAGGACTGGGTTCGATGTGATATCCCATAGTATGAGCAGGAGCATCACTGACAGCAATAACAGGGATAAGCAGCTCCAGAGAGAGGGGAATGAGAGATCAGCTTCTGAGAACAATAGACTGGAATGTTCAAACTCTGGATCAGAATCTGAGAACATTTGACTGGAATGTTCCAACAATGGACAGGAGTTTATCTGAGAGCCTTTACTACCTTTTTCAGCCTTGGATATCATTAACATCACGGATTGAAGATATCCTTTGGATTACTCAAGGTAGTTACTATCCCATCCTCGCTATAGTTGGTGTTCCTATTAAATCATTCCCTTTGTCTAATAGCCGGGCTGAACTGTGTTTCTGCTCATGTCAGGTAAATTTTGGAAAAGGGGAAGTCAGTGTCTTCACTACCAATCAAAAATTCCTTTCCTGATAAACACTGAGAAGCAAATTACCATTTATAAATTGCTCACTGATCTGCGAGGAGGAACCAGACTGTTCTCAAACTCCATATTCCGTCTAGTTCTGCACAGATCTACATTTCCATATCCTCGCCACTCACCAATCCTGCCCATTATCACAATTATGATGTCCCGGTGTAATCGTCACCCTCTGTGCGACTTATAAATAAACTTCTTTATTTGTGCCACTATGAAAAATAGATTCATCTGTTTCAAGTCCTTTCAAACCACATGTCCATGACAAGAGAATTGTACTTGAGATGTTTAACTTGTTCTCTCCACAGAATCTGTCAGACAGGAAGATAGTGCGTGGTGCTCAACTCATTGACTCTTCGTGTAGAGGCACAGAATAATGATCTGCTAATGTCTCATAAAGCAAGTTGATGGAATTTAAAAGAAACCATCATTATCTGTAATAAACAGAAGCCTTGTGTCATGTCCTTTAGATAAGGCAATGAGTTATCCTTCCTTGGTCAGGTCTCCGTGTAACTGCAAACCCACAACAATGTGGTTTACTCTTTACTGTCCAATGGAACAGCTGAACCAGCCACTCAGTTCAAGATAGGGATAACATGCTGGTCTGACCAGGGCCTCATATTGCTACTGCTCATTTCCATCGCGTAGGCGACTATTCCTTATTTTAGGTGTAATCCATCTCATTGAGTCTGTTCCCGAGAGTGATGTACATCTTGATAGGCACCTCTGCTTTTATTAACATTGACATATAGATGTAAGGAAGTTGTAAATTTTGCATCAGTGGCAATATACAGAGAATGATGCTTTTTACGCCATAAGAAAGAAATGGAGACGGCGAAGTGAGAGAAAGTAATTATTGGGATCATCCCTGAGAGTGTTGTTGTGGAAGTTTTTGGGGTATTGTCCACAGACTTTCTCTTCCTTATAAGGAATGATCTCCTTACCACAGACAGAGTGCAAAGGAGTTCCAGCAAACTAATCCCTGGGATGATGGTACCATGAGGAGTGAGTGAAGATTAATCTGTCGCACTGTGAGAGAATATGATGGGATTGCATTGGACCTTCCGGGGGATGGACAATCACACATGATGTTCTAAACAGACACTAATGCGGTGATATATCCCACGGCTTTTTTCTTTACTAAGTATATGAGATTCTAGATACTTTTAGTACCTCTGAGAACATTCTCCCCAACCACACACACTCCCCATATCAATGAGAGAGCAGGAAATCTAGAAACTGAACTAAAAACTCCACATATTAATACAGTGCATTTGGTGTGTGATCCTGCACTGAACGTAATGTTATCCACAATCCCAACATCAGCCACAATACCTTCAATCTAAAACAGTTAACTATTCCAACCAGCTCATGACCCCCACGGAGAACATGGGTCTGCCTTTTCGGCGATGGAAGATGTCTCCTTAAGACTTGACAGAACACATCTCGCTTCCCTCCTCACTGCCAGCAAACCACGTTAAAGTAGCACATGTTGCGGAGACAAAGGAGCCACGATGAACATCACGATCTGCTCCTGTGATTTGTCATGTTGGAGCATCAGTGACATCCTCCTGTTCCTGTTTTAGCCTTTGCGAGGATGAATGGCCGCTTCCTCGTCCCATCTAACAGTTTCGAGAGACTGTCTGGGCTCGACCTGTTCCTGTTTAACAATTTGATGTGCTGACCGGACCCCATGTAACAGGCAGGAGTATTGAATGTACTGCGAGTCTTCCCGTTCAATAGTTTCGATCGGCTGAATGCTAGCTCATATTCGTGTGTAACCAACTTGAGATGCTGAATGAGCTCCTTTTTTAACTCTGGAAATGTGCAGTGTCTGGCCGTGCTGTGACATGAATGTTACCGACACGTTAACAGCTCAAACTGCAATGCTGTCCGGGTCTTGCTGCACATGGACACAGAATGCTTCAGGAGATGGGGGAGTGGGGGGGGTAATGTTCTGAACATTGTGTGATCTTCAGTGATCATCCCCATTTCTGACGTAATGATGAGGAATGAAATTGATGACGCAGCTGAAGATGATTGTGTCGAGGAAGCTACCCTGAGGATCTCCTGTAGGGATGTCCCGGGACTGAAAGGATTGATGTCCACCAACCATGAACATCTTCCTCCGACCCCCAGTGGAGAGATTGCGACCTATACCTATTACATTTAATTCAGTCAACGTTTCTTGATGCCATCTTGAGTCAACTGCAGTCTTGCGATCAGAGTCAGTCACTCTTACATGAGCTGCTGTGTTCACCTCTTTTAAACATACAAATAGGTTACTGTGCATTTTTGGCGAATGTAATCTTCTCACAGAGGATAGTGAATGTCAGGAATTATCTGGTCTAGAGAGTTTGGAGCTCTAGATCACTGAAAGTATTTACAAAGGAGGTAGGTGGGTTTTTGACCAGCCATAGAATTGAGGGATGTGAAGAACTGGGAAATAAAGCAGAGTAGATAACAACAGTGGATCATCCATAATCTTATACAATGGCACGGCAGGCCTGACCATCCAAATTACCATCCGATCCTGTTCCTTAAGTTCTCATATTCTGTAATTAGGAAGTTAATGGTTGTAATTTTCCCCGAACATTCCATTATTGGATGTTGCAGTTAGAGAGAGCAAAGCATTTTAGGAGCCATCTCTGGGTGAGGGATGGGACTGTATTCACAGTGAATCTGGATCTGCACCTTGACCAACAAATGAAGCACAAGTTGCAGAGAGGAGACATTCTAGAAATAGATCAGAGGCGTCTTTTGAGCACAGGCTAGGTTTTGAATGAACATTTTTCAACCCACGCCAAACGGTGTGTGACAGTTGTGAGGGAGAGAAGGAGATCCTGTATTACTGTGGACCAGGTATTTCGAGCAATTGTCCTCCATCTACTCCTGTGCAGGAGCTGTGAGGGGCTGAATGGAATACAGGAACATCGGACTGAGGAGTAGGAGTGGGCCATTAGGCACTTTGTCTTTGCTCTACCACTCACGAAAATCGTAGCTGATCTGATTGTAGTCTCAGCAGTACTTCTTCTGTACGTGCACTATTTTCCTGCATTCACTTGTCTATCAAATATTTAACATACACAACTTTGAATAAATGTAAACATCCAGGCACCACAAACTTCTGGGGAAGGAATTCCCACTTGAACAGGCCTTTTAGAATTTGTCATTCGTCCACCAATCAATGTTGCAGGGTCAGTATTTCCTTTTGCTGATACACTGCTCCACTGTTTACAACAAATTTCAAAGTTTAGTGATATGGCTAATGATATAAATATCAGTCTGGCTCATCTTCTAGAAATATGTGAAACTCACACACACACACATCATAAGACAAAACAGAAAAATGAAAGCTTTCCAGTGTTTCGTAATAGTTGAACTCATAACAAGTGGATAGATGACAGACTGTCCCAAATGTTATTCTGTCATCTGAAGTTATTAGATTAGATTCCATACAGTGTGGAAATAGGCCCATCAGATCAACAAGTCCACACCGACCCTCCCAAGATTAACTGATCCAGTCCCATTTCCCTCTGGCTAATGCACCAAACACTATGGGCAATTTAGCATGGCTAATTCACATGACCTGCACACTTTTGGACCTGTGGGAGGAAACCAGAGCACCCGGAGGAAACCCACGCAGTCACTGGGAGAAAATGCAATCTCCACACAGATAGGCGCCCGAGGCTGGAATCATACCCGAGACCCTGGTGCTGTGAGGCAGCAGTGCTTACCACTGAGCCACCGTGCCGCCCATTCTGCTTTGACAAGTTACTTGTGATGTGATTTCTCCCCAGAATAGTTGGATTTAGCTGAATTCCCTTTGCTTCAGACGGCAGAGAGATTCCAATGAACCTCTCATCAGGAATACACCACGACTCATCAGGTGGAGGTGAGTCAGAAATATACTGGTGTCAGGTGGAACAAAAGAAGAGGGAGGGATCAATTGGCTGCTGCTTCTCACGCAGGGAACATTGTTCTCCCTTTCTGTGTTGAAACATGCAGTCATGTCAACTGAACACCAAACTGGGCCGTGTGCGCTCGTCGTGAGCATTCTCTGGATTGGATCAGAATGGACGATAGGCAAGTGCATCATTGCTGTTGTTATACACAGTGCCTTTCATTAGCAAATGAGAAAATTCCTGCTTTTTAATTTGATGATATGTTAGTATGCATATGCTTAATTTTTAAAAATCGTTTGATGTCTTCATAATATCTGTGCTAAAATCGATGCATTTTATTCTTAAAATTTATTCCATAGTTTTTGCCTCCCTGAGAAGAGAAAATGTGCATCCCGCTGATTTTTCTCAAAATTGTATATGCTTCAAAAGGATTTCTCATCTAAGTCCAAAACTGATAAAGTTTCAAAACAAAAAGCCTTCATTCCAGGAAAGTGTGAACAAAACATTGTTGATCAGCTTCTAAAACGTATTTTTAGGTTAAGGGATGAATACTGCACATAATGTGTCAGATGCGGTATTAACAACGCCCCGTACAGACGTAGACTAGAAAAATGTGATGTTGGAAAAGCACAACAGGCCAGGCACATCCAATGAACAGGAGACTCGATGTTTCGGGCACATTCCTGATGAAGGACTTATACCGGTGTCTCCCAAATCTCCTGCTCCTCGGTTGCTGCCTGATTGGCTGTGCTTTTCCAGCCACACTGTTCAACTCTGATCTCCAGCATCGGCACTCCTCACTTTTACCAGTACAGATACAGTAAAACGTTCCTGATTAAACCTGGTACTTTTTGCCAGAAACACAATCATCCAACTTAGCTTTCAAATCACTTACGGCAAGTGCAGACTAACTACATATGATTCGTGTACCAGGATCATGAATACCGCCTGTATCTCAGAGTTCTGCAATCTCTCTCCACTTAAACTGTTTACCATTGTTTTATCCTTCCATCCAAAATAGACAACTCACATCATGATATATCTGCTGAAGGTTTGCTCACGAACCTCCTTTTGCCTATATCACATTGATGACACACGACCTCCATTTGATGACATACCGGATGACCAGCTTGGTGTTTAAGCTAAATGGGAATTTGATAAATTCAGTCCCTTCCTCCATATCTTTGATACAGATATTGATCATTGATGATCCCATAGTGATCTCTGAGGCACTCCACCAGTTACAGCTTTGTAATGTGAAAATAAGCATTTATCGCTCCTCTCTAGTTCCTGTTAGCAACAGCTTCCTGTGTAGCAGCTCAGATGTTTACATGGCGTCCTGTGCTGTAAAAGGTACTCAATGAGATGAAATGATTCGTTCTATTTTCCTCTGTAACTCGTTAAATAGGCAGAATGGTCTCCTCCAGACTCATGGTAACGATAATGACTGGCTGAATGAGGTGGCCCACTATCTCTGTCACAGTTTCGAGGGGTGGATGGAAGTCACAATACACTGGGTCGTGGCAGCAGTAATCCCTGTAACCGCATCGAACGGTGGCTTGAGGGAACGACACATGAGGTAGCGGCAGCAGTATATCTTTGTAACAGCCTCGAGGGTTGGATTAAGGACACAACACATTGGGTAGGGGCAGCAGTATATCTCTGTAACAGCATCGAGCGTGGATTACGAGAACAACACATGGTGTAGGGACAGCAGCATGTCTCTGTAACAGCCTCGAGGGTGGATTGAGGGAACAACACATGGGGTATGGGCAAGAGTATATCTCTGTAACAGCCTCGAGGGTGGATTGAGGGAACAACACATGGGGTAGGGGCAGTAGCATGTCTCTGTAACTGCCTCGAAGGTGGATTGAGGGAACAACACATGGGGTAGGGGCAGCAGTTGTGCATTCGGCGCCACCAGTCAGATGCTCCTGACTGATCCGATTGTGTTTGACCATCCATCTCCTGTCTGTTCACAATGAATATTGACTCTCCTGTCCTGCAAAAATCAGTCAAGCTCAGCCTTGAATATCTTCAAAAACCGAGTCTTCACTGCTCCCTGAGGATGAGGACCCTACAGATAATACAACACTAAAGTGAAAGGAGCGACCTTATTTCAGTGTGGGCCCTGTTATTTTAAACTGTGTTAACATAACCTGAAATCGCCACTTCTTTTGAACACAAGGACAGAATAATTAGGCATGGAGATAAACTATTCAGCCCTCTAAACCTGTCCAATAGGACCACTGACTCTGTTCAATCAAATATGTATTAAACTCATTCTCTGCTTCTGTCCCAGGGAGAGAATAACTGACAGCATGACACCACACGAGATTTAAAATGCAGAATTGGACATTCGGCCCATCGACTCTGAATGCCATTAAATAGTGGCTTAGAGATTTCTCAGCATCGTTCTCCTGACTACCCTCTGTAACTCTTGACATGCTTATTCATCAAAAACCTATCTATCTCTGTCTTATAAGCATTAGTGTCTGTGTCTCTGTATGTCCGTATGTACACTTGTGTGTGTTTGTTCATGTGTCTGTGTGTTTGTGTATTTATGTGCTGACATCGGTTTATCTGTGTATTAGCCTGTGCGTTTTACTTGTGCTTGTGTCTATTTACGTGCGACTGTCTATGTCTCCGTATGCCACGACTTGTGTGCGGTTCTATCTCCGTGTATGTACTGTGAGTGCCAGTATATCAGTGTGCTTGCATATGTCTCTGAATATTTTTGTGTCTGTATCTCTCTGCAATGAGATATTTGTTGATTTGGGAGGGAGAAAATTAGGAGAACAGACAAAATGGTTAAAGTGCGAATTGCCCTTCAGTGAGCATTGATTTTTTTACTTAGTTGGAGGGGCATGGATGTCACGGAATCTCCATATGACAACCTGGTCCACTCCGGCTCATACCAGTGTCCTCCCACATGGCGGGGGGAGGGGGGTTCGGTGGAGGAGGGATCAGATATCAGGTGCTCCACAATCTGGTCTGGCCCTTTCTCTCCTATTACAGTCTGTTTCTCCTGGAATGGGAGAAATGTGGGAGGGAGTGATGGTGGGAATGTATGGCCTTGCTGTTAGTGCTGGTGTAGGTGGAGGGGGAGGGGGAATGGTGAGGTGTCCGGAGGGAGTCCGACCACAGTGTTGTATCCATGCAGGGTTATTAGCGTTGGGAGTATCGTGGAGGGAGAGAGAGTGCGCGGGGTGGGGGTGGGGTGGGGAGGGTGCTGAAATCAATCGTGAGAGTAGTCGTGCGTGAGCCTTATTTGGAGATAGAGTGTGAGCCTTGTTAGGTGGTAGTTGTTATAACAGTTAGTGAGTGTGAGGGAGCAGAGAGAGTACGGTGACAGTTAACCTGACAGAGTGGGGAAGATATTGATAATTGTCCTAGATGCTGGTCATTTCTTCAGATCATGTCAGCGTCGAGATGAGCCTGCCCGCATGTCTTGTCCAAGTAAATCACTAATAATGCCACAGACCCTGCCCCTCAGATTCCACAGAATCAGTTTTGGTGGATCTTACAAATAGGAAAGAGAACCAAGCATTGGTGTATTCTGTATCTCAACCAATGCTCTCGTGCAAATTCTGTGCATTGTATGCTCTGGAAATTAGAGATACAAATATTGTGGGTGCTGCAGTATTATTGCATGATCTCAAATTGCATCTAAACTGCGTTAACTAAGTGACTGCTAATGTTATGAAAAATAAATTCCATAAGCGTGTAACAGGTTGGTTGAAGAGTACGTTGTGACTCATTATTAACCTTGCTCTGAGAAGTAGAGACGTTAATATATTGTATTTTACGTGGCGCCTGCATACAATATAGAACGTTTGAGCATGAAATGGTAGACACGCCATGGTGTTAGAGTCATAGAATCATGGAGCCCTGCAGCATGAATACAGGCCCTTTGGACCAAAGTGGTCCATGCCGACCAAAATGTGCGTCCTGGGAATTCCATTTCCCGGCCCTTGCCCTTATTCTTCTAAATCTTTCCTATCCGCGTATTTGTCTAAAAGTCTTTTGAACGTTGTTAATGTACGTGCCTCAACCAAACCGCTGTCTGCTAATTCCATATGTGTACCAATCTCTGCATAAAAACGTTGGTGCTCAGGATCCTTTTTATTCTTTCACCTCGAGACCTGGATTCCCAAAACTGGCAGAAAGAATGAGTGCATTCACCTTATCCACGCATCTCAAGATTTTATAATTTTCTATACGATTTCCACTCAGTTTCTTACACTCAAAGGAAAATGTTCTGGCCGGTCCAAACTCTCTCTGCAACTCAAACTGTCGAGTACTGGCAACATCCTTGTACATGTCTTCTGTCCTCTTTCCAGTTTAATCACATCCTTCCTATGGCAAAGTGAACATAACCGAACACAATACTCCAAGTGCATGCCTCACCAGCGTCCTGTCCAACTGCAATATAACTCGCCAACTTCTATACTCAATGCCCTGACTGATGAAGGCCAGTGTGCCAAAAGCCTTTTTCACTGCCCTGTCTACATGCAACTACTTTCAGAGAACCACAGACCGGAACTCCAAGGTCCCTCTGTTTCTCTACACTCCTTCAGGGTCTAACATTCACCACGAAACTCCAACCTGGATTTGACTTTCTAAAATGCAACACCCCACATATATCTATATTAATCTCCATTTGCCATTTCTTGGCCCACTTCCCCAGCTGATAAAGGTCCTGCTGTAATTTCTGATAACCTTTCTCACTGTTTACAGTATTGCCTATTTTATTGTCATCAGCCTAATTACTAATCATGCCTTGTACATTCTCATCCAAATCATTGATATAGATAACAAACAGTAATAGGCCCAGCTCCGACCCCTGAGACACTCCACTAGTCACAGGTCTCCAGTCCAACCAGCATCCTTCCAGTATTAGCCTCTGCTTTCTACCATCAAGCCAAATGAATATCCAATTTGCTAGATCCCCCTGGATTCCATGCCATCGAACCTTTCAGAGCAGCCTATCATGTGGAACCTTATCAAAGGCCTTTCTGAAATCTAGATAGACTACGTCTACCACCCTACCTTCCTCAACATTCCAGGTCCCTTCCTCAAAAGAACGCTAAAGAATTGTGAGCCATGATATCATCTGCACAAGGCAGTGCTGACTGCTCCTTACGAAACAGTGTATGTTCAAATGCATGTATATGTTATCTCTCAGAACCTTCTCAAGGAAATTACATATCACAGTTGTTAAGCTAACTGGTCTATAATTCACAGGTTCTTCTTCGCAGCCCTCCTTGAACAAGGGCACAACGTTCACTATCCTTTCATCTTCCGGGACCTCCCCCGTGGCCAGTGATGATGCAAAAAGATCAGCCAGGACCCCTGCAATATCTTTTCTCGCCTCTTGCTGTGTTCTTGGATACACCTGGTCAGGACTATGAGATCTACATAAATACTGTAATGACTGACAAATATGTCTATTTCTTTAATGTAGAATCACCAAAGAAAGGGCACGTGACTTAATGAAGGTTTACATAATAAATTAAAGATTATATTAATCATACGAAGTGAGTTCCGAAGAAATTTAGACATTGTGGAAATCGGAGAATTCTCAGAAATTTGTTTGTGTGGAGTTTGCATATTCTCCCCGTGTCTGCGTGGGTTTCCTTCGAGTGCTCTGGTTTCCTCCCACGGTCCAAAGATTTACAGGTTAGGTGAATTGGCCATGTTTATTTGCCCAAAGTGTTCAGGGATGTGTAGATTAGGTGCATCAGTCGCAAAATGTAGAATCAGACGGGAATGGGTCTGGGTGGTTACTCTTCCGAGAGGCAGGATGGACTTGTTGGGCCCAAGGGCCTATTCCATACTGTGGGCATTTAATGATTCTGTGAAAGAAGAACACGAAGACTACATAAATCTACAATCTGTATTACAAAGAAAACAAAATAAAGGCAAGGTCAAATGTGGAATTTTGTAATCTGGAGAGGAGAGGTTATTGTGGAGATCAGGGAAATGGCCAAGAAAGTAACCAGTTACTTTGCATCTGTCATCACGGAGGAAGATCCAGAAAATCGCTGAGAAATACCAAATGATCACATGGAACTTGTGGAACTAAAGACCTAAAATCAATTCATATCACTAACAAGGTAATAGTTGAAGACTAGCATCGTAGTATTGTAGCTGGATTGAGCATTGCTAAATCTTATGAGCCAGTTGTACTTCGTATCAAAATATTAGAAATAAATCAGCAATCGACGCATTAATTGTGCTGTCGATGACTGTTTTATTTCCGTGTACATTCTTCAGAGGCTGGAATTCAGTAAATGTGTTCCAAGCATTGTAGATGAATGGGAGGGATTCAAACATCTGCAAAGGGAAGAAGAGATAATGTGGAGAACTGCAGACCAATTAACTTGACATCTGTAGGGAAACTGATGGAATCTATTATGTTGGATGTGATATTGGACATTTCTAAATTAACAGCAACATTGGAGAGGATCTCATACACTGACAGAGTCTAACAGAGTCTTCATCCTTGACAAACTTCAGAATGATTTGAACTTGTTGGTTGCAACATAGAAATGGCATATTTCGATTTTCAGATGGCTTTTTAAAATCAGAACTCATGCAGCGAATTCATAAATAAAGTAATGTAAATGGTAATTGGAGAAATGTACAGAAGTGGAAAGTTAAAGTCAGGTTCGCCTTCATGTAAATGAATCAGAACATAGTCGGAAGGTCATGTTGAAGCAGTTTCACAGCTTGCTAATGAAACTGTACATAGAGTATTGTGTCCAGTGTTGGTGACCCACTCTGAGAAAGAATATACTGACCACGGAGGATGTGCAATGTGCAATTAATCCCTCAGATGGTGAGATTGCCTGATGTGGAAACTCGGCCTGTGTTCTTTAGAGTTTCAAAGAATGAGAGGTGATCATAGTGAAATTTAGAAAAGTCACTAAACATATGACAAGGTGGAAAAAAACAGGATTTTTCTCTGGTTGTCTCCTCTAGATTTAAGGCAAATAATGGCAGGTAAAGGATGGACCATTTCAGACTGCAATACGAAGGCAATTCTTCATTTGAAGGCGCCTGACTAACACAGAGACATGGAAACCTGCTGGCAGGGCAAGATTAGGGAGAATCCCCAGATATTCGACTGGGACGTCAAGTGGAATGGAATAAACAGGGAACAGGTAGGACTCATAAGTGACTTGCCAAATTTCATCCAAATCAACTTAGTGGCAGGAGACAGAAGGCCTGCTGCTAGAAGTCTGTTTGTTTGACTGGAGACCAGTATATAATCGTGTGCCACAGGGATCAGTGCTGTGTCCCAAATTATTTGTGATTCGGAGATGCCAGTGTTGGACTGGCTTGGGCAAATTTAAAAAAGTTACAAACACTAGATGATATTCCAACAGTTTATTTGAAGGCACGATCTTTTGAAGAGCATAATCACGTGATGAAGAAGCAGCGCGATATTACAATAATTTACAAAATCAGGGGAGACTTGGGCAGGGTGAAAAGCCGAGGTCTTTTCCACAGGATAGGTAAAGTACCTCATAGAGCCATAGGTTTATGGTGGAATAGGGAAGATTTAAAAGGGACGAAGAAGGAACTGTTATTTGTACAGAGAGTGACGTGTTTATGGAACGAGCTGCCAGAGGAAGACTGGCAGATGCAAGTACACCTCCAACATTTAATAGACATTTGGACGAACATATGAATGGGGACCGTTTAGAGGCATATGGGCCAAATGCAAGAAGATGGGAATAGTTTAGTTTGGAAAACCTGGCCGGCATGGACAAGTTGGACCAAAGATTGTGTTTGTACGTGATAAGGCTGTATGAATATAGAAAGCGAAGAAAAGGGAAGAAAAGATGTGATTTAAGTAAATTGGCAAGAAATATAAAAATAAGCAGCACAAGCTTTTCCATGTATGTAAGAAGAGTTAAAGAGGTGTGTGTGTGTGTGATCTTTGATAAAAAGGAAACCAGGAAAGTATATTGAGGATATTTGGAGGGTGTGACTGGGGAACTGGATACAGGAAACAGACAGATAATTTACACCTGTATTTTACATCATTCCTCACAGGTAACGGAGCTGTAAATATTACAATGGTATAAGCAAAATGGTAACAGCAGGGAAAATATTGAGCTGTCTCTAACATGAGGAACAAGACAATTCTCAAATTGATAAGACCAAGGGTAAACAGGTCATCAGCAATTCATAGCCGGTTTTAAAAGAAGTGGTCACAGAGTGGCTGGTGGCTCTGTGTTAAATATTCCATAGCTCTCTGGATTAAAGGAGTGATCCAGTGAAACTGGAGACGCTCCAATGTGGCGCCTGTCTTCAAGAAACGAGCGAGACTGAAAGCAGGAAACACTTAGCCTAACCATTATTGCTGGGAATCTGTGAGAGTCTGTTATTAAGGAAAGAAATGCAGAGCATTAAGAAAAGCTTCACACAGAGTCAGCATGGTCTTGTTAAAGGAGAACTACATTTTTCCTGTAAAATAATGCAAAGTTTTTCTGGAATTCCATGAGAATGTAACAAGTGGACTTGATAAAGGGGGACTGGTAGACATGAGGCTTTCTTGAGATTTTCCACAAGGTATCACAAAGTAAAGGTTCTTATACAACACAGAAGCTCATAGTCTGATGGGTAATGCATTAGCATGGGATGGCATTTGGGAAACACTTACAAATCGGAGAGTCATGATTCATCGATCTTTATGAAAAAAAATGTATCTACTGGAGTACCACAAATATCAGTCCGACGGCAAGAGCTGCTTACAAGAGCTGCACTCAGCTCCTGACGGCGGGAGCTGAGTGCGATATACATTCGAATTTGAGGATGACACTGACAACCAAAAGGCAGGCTGTTATTAAATGGAGAGGACTCCCAAAAAAGGAGCAGTACAACGGATTGGACTGTTCCTGTATATGCAACATTACGTCAGCATGCTGATGCAGAAATGTTGGTTCATTTGACTGGTTCCTAGAATGAAAGGTTTGAATTATTGAATACATCAAAAATGCTGAGATGATTATTCATTGTGGTTTAAATGAATGAGAGTGTCATTACTGAAACGGATAAGATACAGAGGGGGCTTGACAAGGTCGTTGTTGAGAATGTGGTTCCACACCAGAGCAGAGTCTCGAAGTCAGATATGTAGATACAGAATGAGGAATATCGATTCCAAACTGAGATATAAAGAAATGTCTTCTTTCAGAATGTAGTGAATGGCTGGAATTTCCTAACCCCGAGAGTTATGGAGGTTGTGTCACTGATTATATTTACAGATGGGTGGATTCGTTTGTGACATTTCAGCGAGTTGAGGGATGCAAGGGATTAGCAGGAAAGTGGATTTGAGCCGTGGAGTAGATCAGCCATGTTCTTATTGAATGACAGCGCAGGTTCCTATTTCTTACATTCTTATTTATGTTTTTGGAAAATACTTGATTATTTTCCTGGAAGTCATGATGTAAAATGTTGCATTCAGAGACGGCAGAGGGTTTGTCTGAGTTGACCTTGTGTGGGGTATGGGGGCTGTATTCAATGCGAATCTGGGCCTGGAACATGACCGACATCAGGAGCAGAAGTTACAGAGAGGGGAAGCCTGAAAAGAGGGATTGGGGGAGGGGAGTCACTGCCTGACCCAGCCTGGATTTTCCTATACATTTGCCAAACCACACCAAACCATCGGAGTGGCCTCAATCTGCTCCTGCACAGCAGGACCGAAGGGCTGAATGGAACGGACACGACTGGGCCATTCGGCACTTTGACACTATTCCACCAGTCAATAAATCATGGCTCATCTCATTGTGTTCCCAGCTGCACTTTTCTCTGATTTCACAATGATTCCTGATTCACCTGTCTATGGAAAATCAGACAAAGCCAGCCTCGATATAATATGAAGATTCAGCCCTCCCAATCTTCTGGGCGAGAGAATTCCCACTTGAATGAATTCCCACTTTGTGAATTTCTCCTCAGTCCGGTTCTGACTGAGGTTGGAGGGTGTCACTGTTTCCATTTCTAGTCCCACTCCTGCACTGCTCACAACAAATTTTAAAAGTAACCAGGTTGGCGATATGGCCGATGATAAAGGTCTAATACTGGGTCAAGTTCAGTTATCAGAACAAGCCAGTTGGATTTCTTTAGTCAGCTACAAGTAATTAACAGAACTAACCTCGGAGTATGATGGATATGTGATGAGCACTGCGGCTGCACATAACCAAGGAGCTGGGCTCAATTCCAACCTCAGGTGAGTTTGAACATTCCCCACGCATCTGTGTGGGTTCCCTCCCAATGCTCCAGTTTCCTCCCAAAGTACAAAGATGTGCAGCTTAGAGTGGGTTTGCCATGCTCGATTGCCCATTGTTGAGAGAGCGTCCCCTTCATGGTAACCTCTGTCAGTGTGGGGGAATTTAACCTGCGCTGCTGGCCTCCCTCTGCATCACAAACCAGTCGTCCAGCAAACTGAGTGGGACACAGTGTAACTGTTACAGAGAGAAACAGGCACGGGCAAAGGGCAAGAGAAACTTTCATAACAAGGAAAAAGGTACAATTCAGATAACGGTCAAGATTACAGCTGAGGATAAAATGTTCTCTGCTCAAAATTGTATTTCATAACGCGACAAGTACAGAGAAGCAGTGGTTGGCTGAATACAATAAAGTGAGACAAAGTGAAATAGCCAAAATTACTAACTGTGATTGGATATAAAAAAAGTGCATATTTTTGCAGGAACCCAGGGGGTTGAATGACTGAAGGTTCCTATACCTGAAAATGGGTATTCTTTGGAACACTACCTGGAAAATTCCATATTCAAAGTGTGTGTGTGTGTGACCGCAGATACTGCACTGAGCTGGGTGGTGAGCTCAGACCATGCTCGGTGGGGCTGGTGGTGAGGCCTCCTCTGGGAAGAGAATGGACCCCGCTGTACTAGCCCATCGACTAGGACCTCTGTGCCTCTGATGAAAAACCGTGGTGTTAGCTCCACTTACCTGCCATTCTCGGGATCAACTGTGCAGGGTGGTTTCAAACTGAGGAAGTACAACAGTGTGCCCATTGGCCTTTGAAAGATGGCACCAGTGTCAGTGATCGTAGAATAGCCAGGGGCATCAGTGCGATGGTGAGTCCCTCCATCCATGTTGGGTTGGAGAATTGGGGTGGCATTGAATGCGAGAAACACTATGAGATTGAGTGGGTAGTTAATGTGCTGAGTTCGATAAGATAGCACCATGAAACTAGTTCAGTCTCGTACAGATAATCCCTTTGTCACACTCAATAAAAATGTCACTGAGACATACTATCGTTAGATTCAGCTCAATGAGTCGAAGACTCTGCTGACCCCACACCCAGTTACAAAGTTGCAGAACGAATGTTCATCTAAAACTCTCCCTCATCTTTATTGATGCCAATATCCCCTTCACCTATCATCGTGGGAATACTGACTCATGTTGTAGGATGCTGTCGAAATGCCTTCATTTCAGCAATCTGAAAACTGTGATCTTACATGAAATTGTCTCTCAATCTCTCTTTTGCTTTTTCCCACCAAATCCTTTTTATTGTTCGTAGTTAAACTGATTTCTCCTCCATCTCTCTCTGGCAGGAACTAGGGAATACGGACTAGGCAATAAGGACTCTGTATCAGAGTCTTCATGTAACTAGACGGGTAATTCAGAGGTACGGGCTGTGACTCCACGGCATTGTTTAACGTCCCACCACAGCCGATGTCAGAGCTTAAATTCGAACGACAAAAATTGGAATAAAACCTAATTTCGCTAATGGAAGCTAGAAACCGTTAAGATTTATTTTTATCATTTTACTGATAGTCTTTGTTAAAGAAAGTTAACATTATTACCCAATCTGAGCTCAGTGTGACTTCAGACTCACAGCAACATTGTTGGCTCCATTTTGTCTTGACAAATGGCCGCGTGGTCAAGGACAATTAGTGATGGAGAACAAATGCTGCCCTTGCCCGTGATGCTGGCATCCCGTGAAACAACAACATTAATAGTGAAATAAATCAAAGAACGATGGGTTCTAGAGATCGAAAATAAAATTCTCCAGCGTCTGAAAGTGTGAGAGAATCTCACAGGTATGGCAGCTTCTTTCAGGAGAAATGCAGATAATGTTTTGACCTTGCTTCTCAACTGAAAGCAAACTGGGAAAGAAGATTATTTATCCAGGTATCATGGATGGTTGGGTTGGAGAGAGAGGTGGGAGCTAGGTTTAAATTGACTGGATGGTGAAATGGACAGAAAAAGAGAGGAAAAGAAATGAAAAGTAAGCAAAAGGATTGCTGATGATGAACTGAAAGGAAAACAAAATGGCAAGTTATTCTCACATTTCCCCATTTCCCATATTCCTGAATATCGCGTCCATTTAGATATGTCCCTGTTTAAAGTGAATTAGGTTCCCTTATCTCTCTTCTCTGATTGTGATGATCGAATCCATTAGCAATACTGGTGCTGCCCTTATAGTTGCTGAGAAAAAGAGGAAGTTAATTCTACATTGTCAACTGCTTCTTTGGAGAGGGAACCTCTTACTGTGGGAGTGTGCGGAGATGCAACGGCTTTCTGAGCCAGGAAGAGAAACTCAGGAGTGGAAATAGTTTTCAACACTGAGCTCGTGCATGTTCCTGTGGGGGATTGACTTGTTCCTGTCATTGGAAAATCAGTGAAGTTTCTGTGGATGCTGATCTCGGGTTTGTATTGTCAGCTGCTGGGTCTGGTGACCCCACTCTATACACTGCATTTACAGAGTGTCTGGGTCCATGGTAAATAGATGGAGATGAGGCTCCACAGAAGGGATGCTCTATAAATAGGGAGGTGCAGGACAGTACATTATCTTTCCTGGGAATTCCCGGGACATTTGTCTAAGCTGGACCAGGTATCAAGTATGAAACCAGTTTGTTTCAAAATTGAGGTTGTCACTGAGCTGTGCCCCCTCCTTCAATATACTGTGTAGCCTCACACCAGTGACAGGACTGTGTTAATGCTCACCATAAATAAAACTGGATTAATTCTGGAACTTTCCAGGCAGGGGTGAGTAACATATCCATCATCACTGGAGTGCAGTCCTCCGATATATTCACTGGCTGACAGAACCCATCTGTTCGCTGAGAGCAATATATTGTGTCCATCTCCCCGAGGAAGATACTGAAAGAAACTTCCAGAAATACAAGGGAACAGAGTGACTGGTGGAAATGAGGAACAGCAGGAAATTAGAATTAATAAAAGGTATGTCTTTCAAAATCTCATTGAATTTAAGGTTGGTATATTGCTGCATCTGATGGGCTACATCCCCGAGTATTGAAGAGGTGGCAGTCGAGCGAGTGAAAGAATTACTGATTATTCTTCAAAGCTGGTTAGATTCTGGAAAGGATCCTCCAGACTTGAAAGCAGCGATTGTAAACCTAAATATTTAAAACAGGACGGAGAGAGCGAACAGCAAACTAAACAGTAGTTAGCTTGATGTAAGCTGAGAGAAAAACATTGGAACGTTTTGTGAGGAATGTGACAACTAGAGACTTGGAAAATAATGACATGATTCGGTAGAGTCAATCTAGATTCAGGAAGGGGAAATGATCTTGATCTTTGATAAATCTGCTGGACTTTGTGGAGATTGTCCATTGTGACATCGACCATTGAGAACCAGTGGGAATGAAGTGATTGAATTTTCAATAGATGTTTGACATGGTTGAATACAGATGAGTGGGGAATGTTAGAGTCCATGGGTAGGTAGGGGTGGAATACACCGAATGTATTAAAAGTTGGATAATCGAAAGAATGAAGAGAGTAGTATAATTATCTGGATTGAAAGATCAGTGTTTGTGCAATAGCTCTTCGTAAGATATAAAGTATTTCAGATATGAACAACAACTATCATCATTCACATTTATGTTCATTAAATACTGAGAGCTTGGGAAGTGCTGTTGTTGAAACAGACCTGAATGTGATTGGTCATAAGTTTCAAACAGATTTTTTACGTAGCAGGAAGTAAATGATATGTGGCTCTTCATGTAAAATGATTAAAGTACCAGAGTAAATATATCTTTCCAAATGATAGTGTTTTGTTGAAAGACTGTTAGGAGTATTGTGTACAGATTGAATCAGCTTTATAAATAATGATCTTGTCAGCGATTCAGTCCAAAGGGGTTTCAACAGACTAAACCCTGGCATGATGCTACCATGAGGAGAAAGTGAAGAAACTTATGCTTAATAGTGTGTTAAGGTGTATGTGAGTTTATATTTTAAAAAATGCTGAAGCACATTGAGTGTTGAAGATACAAAATTGCCTTATTAGATCAATTAAAGGAATGCCCAGGTCAATTCACATTCCCTATGTATTGGAGTGCAAATATATCCACTGTAAATATATTGGCTGGTGCCTGTTCTAGTTGTGGAGAGATCTGCACGGTAACAGCATATAGATTGTGGTTTTTGAGGGTGGTGAGAGGTTCAGCCAGTTATAGTATTGCAAACGGACAACGCAGCAGAATCATCTAGCCTGCGATAAGAAAACATGCATCATTCTCCCTCACTACTAACTTCACGAGAGCAATGGGTGATGGGAGATTTGATCAATAGCCAGTGGTGCCAATATTCAATCCAGTCCAGCAGTTTTTGTGAACTGAAGGAACCATACTGAAAGGGGTTAAATGGAGCTGTTTGTTCAGTGACTGTGATTGATGCCAGTCTCCATGGATCCTGGTTGTGTCACTGGATGTTTTCCGTCTCTTATTAGTAAGAGGCCTCTTGCAATGGTTTATGCCATTGTAGCAGCAGATGCATCAACTCCAACGCTCAGAGGGACACAGCTGCAGAGACACAAAAAGGAGATTTAAACATCTGAGAATAGTCTGGAATGATCCATTAATGGATCAGAATCTGAGAACATTAGACTGGAAAGCTACAACAATGGACAGGAGTATATCCTTGGGTCTTCTCTATTTTTCCTGGTCTTGGTCAACATTACCAGATCGGATATGGGGTGCACTGATGATTATCCAGGCGGGTTACTATCCTATCCTCGCAATTGTTGGTGTTCCTGGTAAGTTTCTTCATCTCTATCCATTTATTAATCTCTTCAACCATGGCGAACTTCTTTGCTATTTCTGTTATCTATATTTGTCAAAGACGAAAACTATTGTCTTCAGTGTCAAATGCAAATTCCATTAAGTACCCACAAATTTCAGAACCACGAACACCCCCGCCCTCACAAACATCTGAGAACAAGACTGTTCACAATACCGAAGTATCTTTCTTCCCTGAATTCATTTATATCTCGGTATTCTGTCCATCACCAAACCAACCCACTACCAGCTCGATTATATGCCCAGTCACCATCTTGGCTTCAATGCTGACGCTTCATTATCTATTATCTATGCTTCGGTAAAATTCAGACGGTATGGTTCCACCTCTCTTCTAAGCACTCTTTCAGTTGCAAATATTTCGATCACATCTTTGTTCTTGTCTCTAAAATAACTTAATGACAGGAACATTCTCTCAGAGCAGTAATGTCGGAAGAAATGTAATTCAGATGCACAGGTTATTACACAGAAAGACACTGTTCCACATCCTACCACAGACGATGTCAGAAAGTAAATACACAAGACAGGAATTGGGAAAAAAAGCAAGTTTTACTAATAACAACCATTACATCTCCAGCATTTACGTTTATCTATTTCAGTGATGTCCTTTGGTAAATAGATCTTGCGTTACTCTCTGGTCTGGCTTAAGATTGATGTGAGACCCACAGCAATGTGCTTGTTTCTGTACTACCTGAAAGAATGACCTCGCAGTAAATGACATTTGGTTAGGTCAACAAATGCTGCCCCTGGCAGCAATTCCAAATAATAACAAAATTAAGGATTAAATAAAGCAAAGAATGATGCAACAGATCAGAAACAATAAAGAACGAGGAAGTGCCAGACAAATTGAGCAGCTTTGGCAGCCCCCTCGGGTAGAGAGAAAAATAGAATGGGCAATTCGATTCATACATCAGAACTGAACACAATTGGGAAATAGTGTGATTGATGTTGGTGACACCGACATCTGTTATGAAGGGGAGAAGGATTGAGTTGAATAGATTGAAAGAGAGAGAGAGGGAGAGAAAGAAACAAACAAAGGGATGGTTGATGGTCAGCTGTGAAGGAAATAAAAACTGAAATTAAACATTACTTATCTTTTTCCTGTTCCCATATTATTGATAATCATGACCATGTAAGGTATATGTCAAAGTCCCTGCTTAAAGTAATTTCTGTCTGTTGTTCTCTCTTCCCCGAGTGTGATCATCGTCTTTTATTCAGTCATGGGATGCTGGCCCAGTATTGAATTCCCTTTTCTTCACTGGTCTTGAGAAGGTGTTGGTGAGCTGCCTTCCTGACCCACTGCGGTCTGTGGGCTGTAAGTAGTCAGTGCTGAGGTCCATGCGGTTTCATTTCTTTAAGGTTTTGAAGTGACTGATATAACTGAGTGGCTGGCTTGGCTATTTCAAACTGTAACCGAGAATTAACCACATTACTGTGGAGTAACATGTAAGCCCGACCAGCTGAAGATGGTAGATTTCCTTTCCTGAAGGGCATGAGTGTGCAAGGTAGGACAATCGACATTGGTTTCATTGTTTCATTTGATTGTTAATTCCTGATGTTTTATTGAATTTAATTTCCAACATTTGCCTTATGGGATTCGGATCCGGTGTCTAGGGCATTACCTGATTCCCTGGATTAATATTCGGAAATAATACAGCTCGGCCATCGCCTCCTCAGCATCACCAATGAACTCGAATGGAAACAGTGATGTTGTTGTTGGTGTGACTTTGCTTCATAAGGCAAATAAATTATTGGCAAAAAATGCCATCCTTTTCATTTTGTATTTATGAGAAGGCGAGATGATGGGAAGTGCTCTTGGTGAAAAGGAGCTTGATCTCCTTGATCATGAGGCACTAACAGAATTCCTACAGAGCAGTCGGGAACTGGCAGGTGGGACTACATTGGGTTGAGATATCTGGTCGGCACGGATAGGTCCGACCGAAGGATCTGTTTAATTGCTGTGCTTCTGTATAACTCTATGACTCAGCAAGTAATCAGCACAATAACTGAGTAGTATCGTTCATTACAAAATGATTAAAGAATAAGAGTGAAGACAACATCCTGCAGTTGTGGAGTGTACTTGAGACAGTATTTTCTTTCATTTATAATCAATGATCTCCTTGCTACAGAGAGACGGTGTAATAGAGTTTCCCTAGACTAATCCCTGCGCTGATGGTATCGTGAGGAGAGTGTGAAGGAATTTGACTGCCCTTTCCTTACCTCTCGCCATTAGCTCAAGATGTTTCATTTGCAAATGAATTCTTGCCATCTCTGATTCTGTTGGTTTCTCCAGCAAGTTTAATTGACGAGATACCGCTGTAATTATCTCTCCTTTTCTCACAGAAGCAGTCAGTTCCAATTCCAGTGGACGTAGTAAATCGGCAAACAAAACTTACATGAAAGGGTAAAGTTTAATCACATAGGCCAGGAGTAATTGGTAAGAAGGTTTCAATATTAATTGAAACAGGATCTTTTCAGTCTGTAATGCTGAGGGGTGAGGCTTTCTGCACTCTTGAGAGGCTATTTCCAGAAAATGTGCTGGTAACAGGAATTCATATTGAGGGAAAAAGTGCTCAGTTAGGTAAAGTGAGGCTAGAGTGTCCAGAGTAGATTGTAGCATGTGCGGTAGGTGTACTTGACCCCTAACTCTCAGCTCTAGGAATAAAATTTGTCCTTGCAAATAATATAGCTGCTTCACTGATAGGCGTGCTGCCGACTCGAGTTGAAAAGCCAGTGGAGGTGCGGGCAACTGAAGACCTAGAGAATGTTTATCCAGGAATTTCCCCTGATCGCATCACCAGAAGATCACAGAAGCACAGGTTTAAGCAGGATAAAGGCACAGATAACGAAGCTGACGTAGAGTTATCCGAAAGTTTCTTTTTGATCAGATAAGTGGAAAGCAGAAGGAGCAAGTCAGAAAATACGAACATATTTTTAGCTCTGCTAAGCTGATTTAATTACAGCAGAAAGATATGGAGTTACAGAAGTTATATCAAAGATATATAGCAAGAAAGAGAATGAACGCATTTCTGTGTGTTATTACTTAACAAATGATGTTTTAATGCAGATATGGAGATCAGCACACATTGAAGCAGATCAGACATGCACAGAAATTCATCAAATTGTTTTGTCTGTTGGGTATAGAAAGGGAGTGCTGCGAGTGGCACGTGAGATCATTTCGGGGTGAGGACATTACAGGCTGAAATACAAAGATATTTTTACTGGCCTGGACTTCACAAAGATGTTGTGAATATTGCCAAATGTCTCAAACATGTTACACACGCAGTAATAAAACCTGCAACTTTAATACCTATTCCAGCATTTGAGGAACCTTTCACAAGAGTCTTGATAGATTGTGTAGGTCCCCTATCGCAAAGACTAAGTGGGAATAAATACTTCTTAACAATAATGGATGTGTTGACTAGATTTCCAGAGGTAGACCCATTAAGCAGCATCACAGCTAAAAGAGTTGCAGGAAAAAAACACTTTTTTTTTACGTAGGTACGGACTACCAATAGAGATCCAGACAGATCAAACCTCACATCCAAACTATTCAACCAGGTGATGGATAACTTGGCATTAAAGCAATTCAAATCTACTACGTCGTATTCGGAATCACAGTGAGCATGAGCGAGATGGCATCAAACAGTGAAAATCATGTTGAGGGTTTATGGTCAGGATAATCCAGATGATTGTGATAAGGAAATTCCTTTTGAACTAATAGTGATCAGAGATGCACAGAATGAATCGACCAAATTCAGACTATTTGAATTAATTTTTGGGCATGAAGTAAAAGGACCGTTAACATTGGTTAAGGAGAAATTAATAAGACAGAATTCAGAGACCACCCATTTGGACAATGTGTCAAATTTTAGGGAACGATTAAGTAGAGCTGGAGAGTTGGCTAGACAGCATTTAAAAGTATCGCAGCATACAATGAAACAGTAAGTCGATAAGAAATCACAAATTCGCAATGTTGCAATTGGAAATAAGGTTACTTCCAGTAACAGCAGAGCCTTTAGAAGCAAGTTTTAGTGTCCCTTATCAAATTGGGAAGAAATTGAATGAGGTGAACTACTTGGTACGGACTCCAGACAGGAAGAAATCTCACAGAGTGTGTCATGTGAATATGCTCAACAGGTATTTTGATAGGGAAGGAAAGCAAGAGGAGAAGGTATTAATGATTACAGCACAGAAGGAAGACCCACGTTTCGAGGATTCTGAATTGGACATTCCTCAAATCAAATTGAACAATGAGAAAGTTGTCAAAAATTGCGATAAATTACTGAGTTACCTTCCACGAGAAAAGCATAGTGACCTGAAAGAGTTATTACGATATCTTGGAGAGACATGTGGAAATAAACTGGGAAGTACGAACATAATTGTGCATAATGTCGACACAGGAGATGCTGTTCTGATTAAATAACATCCTTAAAGGCATTATCCTATAAAGATGGCACAGGTTCAGAAGGAAATAGAGCACACGCTCCAAGATGGCATAATCGAAATGAGTTACTGTGCTTGGAGCTCATATATAGTCATGGCGCCAAAGCCAGATATTACCCAGTGGACATGTGAGGACTATCACAAACTCAATTTCGTTACAAACACTGATGCATATCCAATTCCATTTTTGAGAACTGTGTTGAAAAAGTGGGAGAAGCTATTTACATTTCTAAGTTGGACTTGCTCAGAGGCTACTGGCAAGGACCTCTGTCAGAGAGAGCAAAGGCAATTTCGGCTTTCGTAACACTAAATGGATTGTATCAGTTCAAAGTTGTGGCATTTGATATGTAAAACGATCCAGCCACCTTTCAGAGACTGATAATGAGGTCATTGTCGGATTACCCAACTATGTGGTGTACATTGATCACATGGTAGTTTTTAGTCACTCATGAAAGGAACATTTACAGCATTTATCGGACTTGTTTGATCGACTTCAGAAGGCATGCTTGCTGGTAAAACTAGCTAAAAGTGAATTTGAGAAAGCCAAGTCACGTTCCTGTGTCATGTTATTGGACATGGACCAATGGCCCCATGTGATACAAAAACGAAAGTATTTGGGGAATGTTCCACACCGTCAACAAAAAGAAATATGTAATACTACGGTTCCTGGGATTGACTGGATTTTACTGAATGTTTGTGCCAAACTTTAAGCGGTGTGGCTGCTCCACTCACCGAATTGTCAAGGCCAAGAACTCTCAGTGGGCAGAGGACTGTCAAAAGGCATTTTCCAGCCTAAAACCTGTGTTAGACACTGCCCCAATATTAGCTACACTAGATTACACGAAGTCTTTCAAGGTGGCTATCGATGTCAGTGATGTGTGTATTGGTTCGGTGTTCCTGCAGGAGGATGATGAGGGAAAAAAAGACCGATCGGGTGTTTTTCTGGGAAGTCGAGCGTACATCAACAGAAATATTCAACAGTAGAGAAAGAGACTTTAAACTTGGTGTTGGCATTACACCATAACTATGTTTATATTACCAGCAATGCATCGGAAACAATCGTATACACTGATCACAACACATTGATATTTGTGGAAAAAATTAAAGACAAAAATGCCAGCCTGTTGACATGGAGCTTGTTGTTGCAGCCATTCAATGACAATTGTGCATGTGGCAGGTCGCGAAAACGTGAAATCTGATGAGTTACTGAGACTAGAATGAGATACAGAGGTGTTCGGTGGTGGGTATACAGCAGCCTGGTTTTGTATGGGTTTGTGCATGTTTGAATGTTTACAATTAGTACAGTTTAAAGACTACTAACTGGGTTGGAAGGGTTAAAAATGCAGCCACCTTTTAGCATTGATGTTTTTTTTTAAGTGGGGAAAGATGTGGCCCAAAGCAAGTCCCTTTTTGTTGAAAAGCTGTTCCTTGGCTCAAGGAGACTCTGTCCTTGGTTTTTTTAAAGAGGAACAATAAAACGGGGCCAAGCTCCAATCAGAGCTGAAAAATGTGTTGCTGGAAAAGCGCAGCAGGTCAGGCAGCATCGAAGGAGCAGGAGAATCGACATTTCGGGCATAATCCCTTCCTCACTTTCTCCAAGCTCCGATCAGTCTGGTTTGGTACAGAGATGAAAAGTACTTTCAGAGGTCTTTTATTTATATGGAAACAGATGAGTCTTCAGGCCAAAGTGGCCATGCTTTATAAGTGACCAGTATAATGAACGGAGAGTGGGGAGCTATTTTAGCTGAACTAGCTGAGCTGAGCAGTTTTCAGTTGAGTCTTGAACTGGAAAGTTCAACTGGGAGCTGTGTGGAAACTCTCTCTCTTTTCTGAGCTTCAACTTCAACCTGGAAGTTTGTGTTCCATTTATACTGTTTTTTTTATTATCGGGAGTTTGCTTATTGGGACAGTTGTGTATATTCGGAATAGCATAATTAGGTCTAGCTGAATAGGTTGAATTCTGTCGTGATTTTTTATTCTGTTCTTTGTGTTTCATTGTGTAATTTTATGAATAAAGTTTTTGTCTGTTTCAAAATCTAGTAGTCAACCTAGCTAAATTACCTCCGGTAATTTTCATTGTACACTTACCGAAAAAAATTGCAAAGGTATGCTCTGGGCTGCCTGCTTAAAAGTGTTTGGAGTAGTCTAACCTAGTTCGTAACATCTCGGAGATGGAAGATGCCTCTTGGGACTTGGCACAAACCATTCACTTTCCCACCTCATGGTCAGCAAACCACGTTCCCATAGCACGTGTGTACCATTAGCAATGGAGCCAGGAGGAACAACATGGAGCAGTCTGTCTGTGCAGTATATGGCTCATTGGTTTGTCGTGTTGCAGCAACAATGACATCCTCCAATTTCAGTCTAACAGTTTGGAGGGGCTGAATGGCTTCTTCTGTTCATGTGTCAGTGTCTGGAGGAACTGAATGTCTTCCTCCTGGCCCGAGGGCAGAGGTTCAAGGACTTCAGTGGGCAACCCTTAGTTCCTGCCTACCAGCATGCTGTGCTGACTAGACTGTATCTTCCTGAGTTATAGGAGATAAACAGAAGGCTGGAAGAACACAGCAAGCCAGGCAGCACCATGAGCTGGGAAAGTCAACATTTCAGGTCTAACCGTTCTTCAGAACTGGGTTGGGGGGTGGGGGAGCTGCAGATAATGAGGGAAGGGAGTGGTTGGGGTGGGGAGATCAGGGGGATGGTCAGTTACGGCTATGTGGACATAAGTGCTAGGTGCAACCTGGTTGGGCGATGGGAGGGATGAATCCGGTTGGGACCTGAAAGGTAGGGTCGTTAGCTGAAATGGAAAATCTCCCAGTCACTTCCGATTTCAATTCTCTTTACTAATGCCTTTCTGACATGGCCATCCTTGGCCTCCTCCATTGCCACAATAAACCAAACCATAATTTGGAGGAATAAGATCTCATCTGTCACCTGTGCAGCCTGCACCCCGGGGACTCAACATTGAATTCTTCAATTTCAAATAACCTCCCTTCCAGTCCCCCGACTCCCTTCCCAGGCCTTCCCCTCCCGTCCATTCCTCTGAGCAACCTTTGTCCAGCTACCAACTGGATTCAGCCCTTCCATCAACAACTCGCTGATACCCTTTATCTGTGTTCACTAATCCCCACCTCGCCACTCTACCTCCTCCTTCCTCACCCGCACTTTATCTATAGACCCCCTTACTCCCATCCACAGTCCTGACGAAGGGTTATATCCATTGCATACGCTTCTCAAAGTGTTAATGCTGCCTTGCTTATTCTGTTCTTCCAGCTTCCTGCGTGTGTATTTTGGATTCCAACACCTGTTTTTATTTTAAATTGTCTTCTTGTGTAATAGGCAGGAGTGAGTGAACGCATTGCACCTCTTGTTATCCAATTGATCTGATGGGCTGAATGGCTTTCTTATATTACTGTGAAACTAGCTAGACTTGCTGAAGGGGTCCCTCTTTCTTTTAACCGTGGAAATGTTTATTCTCCAGCAGTGCTTTTAATTCATGTTCCCTAAACATCAACAACACAAGCTTGAATGTTGCCCAGATTTGATACTTTAGTACCTTAGGAGGTGACTCATTGTTCTGAAAATTGTATAATCTTGAAAGAATATCCCCACCTCTGATTGCATGAAAGAAGGAAAGACATTGATGAAGCAGTTGAAGCTGTTTGTGCCGAAGAAGCTACCCTGAGGATTGCCCACAACGATATCCAGGGACTGAGAGGATTGTTTTCCACCAGCCCCATTGTGCTCTGAATGATTCAGCCAACGGGGAGTTTACAACTGATTCTCATCAAGTTCTATTTTGTTCAGTCTCCTTGACATCTTGCTCAATCAAATACTACCGTGATATCAGGGCCAGTAACTTTGCACTGTGTTCATATTTTCTATCCATGTCAATAGGCCAAGGTATATGTGTGGTAAGTAGTTCCTTCTCTCAGGGAATAGTGATGGTTGGGGCCAGACAGTTAGGGGAGGCTACATCACTGAAATGTTTGGGGGGTGCGAGTGGGTGTCAATGGGTTTTGACCCGTCAGAGAGTCGACAGCTGCAAAAAAATGGGCATGAAAGAGAAATTGCGGCCGAGTGCAAATCAGCGCTGACATAGTGAATGGAAGAGCAGGTCTGAGGGGTTATGTAGCCTGGTTTTATTCCAGTATACTCCATAGTCCAGTTACTTTGTGACCTCTTCCATTTCCTGTGTTACTGACTTCAAATAGCTGAATAGATTGATCCTGTTGCTGTGCAACTGGATACTGGTGCTGCATGATCTGGTTACAGTTTTATAGGCCCTCGGGGATTATTGGAATCCTCCTGAAATTGTATATCAGGCTCCAGGGGCTAAAAGCCTCATTCTGTACTGCTGTAACTGAAATCCATATCGACTGAATCTACTGCCAATGGAGAAATTGAGCACAGCGGATGCTGGAGATGAGTAACGAAAAGTGTGGCACTGGAAATCACGGCAGGTAAGGCAGCATCAGAACAGGAGAATCGATGTTTTGGATGTTCCTGATTAAAGGCTTATGTCCGAAACATAGATTCTTCTGCCCATCGAATATGCCTGACCCGCTGTGCTTATCCAACACCACATGTTTTGAAATCTCCTGCCCCTCACAACTTAGTCTTCCTGGTCACATCATTCACTTACTTGAAGACAATTGTCAGGCACAATCTTCCTCGCACAAAGCCACACTTACTATTCCTAATCAAAGCCTGTCTTTCTAAATCCATGTACATCTTATCCCTCAGAACCTTCTCAAGTAACTTACCGACCACTGATGTTAAACCTACTGATCTGTAGTTCCAAGGCTTTTTTTGTTCAGTTCTTCTTGAATAAGGGCACTTTTGCTATCCTCCAGTCTTCCGGGACATTACCCGTGGTCACCGATGACAAACATTAAAATCCAGGGTCCCCGTAAATTCGTCTGGAGCCCCTTGAGGTGTTCTTGGATATATCGGGTAAGGACGATGAGATTTATCCACTTTCAAACATTCTAGTACGTCCAAAATCTCCTCTACTATGGAATAGATTGGCTCTAAGATATCGCCACTAACTTCCTCAAGTTCTCAAGTCAACATGTCTTTCTCCACGGTAAACATAGAGCAGAAATATTCGTTGAGGACTTCACCCATCACTTATAGTTCCACACATACTTGTCCACATTGGTCTTCGAGGGGTCCTATTTTCTATCCTGTTTTGATTTTTAAAAATATATTTAATGTACCTTTTTGGATTCATCCTAATCTTCTCAGCCAAGGCTCTTTCTTGCCCTCTTTTCACCCTACTGATTTCCTTCTGCAGTAAACTCCATTATGTCTTATATACCTCTAGGAATTCCCTTTGATCCCAGCTGCCTGGAACTGAGCCACGCCCCAAGTTCGAACATGAACCTGTGGACCAGTTTTGTCCCTCTCCATAACTAATTGAAAATTAATAGAACTACGGTTACTAGTCACAAAGTGCTACCCCACTGAGCTCCCCAAAGTGCTCAGTCACCTGCCCTATTTCCGTAGAAAATTTTGTGTTTTTCCCTTTCCCGAGTAGAACTCTCTGTATATTGCTTGAGGAAACTTTCCTGAAGCATTTATCAGATTCTATCTCATCAAATCCCTTAATGCTCTGGCCATTCCAGTCTGCATTCGAAAAAATAAAAGCCCCTATTATGATAACCGTATTGCTCTTGCAGGTTTCCCCTGTCTCCCTGCATATTTATTACTCTCATTCCTGTTGACTATTTGGGGGCCTATAGCACATCCCTAATCAACTCACGAACACATTCGTATTTCTTAACTCCACCCACAAAGCCTCACTGGGTGATTCATCAGTTATTTTGTCTCTGATTACTGCTGTGGTACTCCCTTTAATCAGAAATGCAACTACACTCCCCTCCTTCCACCATCTCTGTCTCACCTAAAGCAACTGTACCCTGTCACATTAAGCTGTCAGTCCTATCCATCACTTAGCCATGTTTGTATAATGGCTATAATATACCAGTCCCACCTACCTATCCCCGCCCTGAGTTCATTGGCCTTACCTGTATTGAAATAGATGCAATTTAATCCAAAAGGCATTTTTCTCTGTCATTTTCCAGCCTACATTTACTATTTCCGATTACTCTATCTCCTTCCAGCCTCACACTTGTCTCCCTGCTCTTGAGGATACCACCCCCTGCCAATCTAGTTTAATCCCACCCTCGTAACACTAGCATAACTGGCAGCCAAGATATTGGTGTCCCTTCCAGTGCATGTCTCGGATGGTAATCTCCCTCTAAGCAGATGACCACTGTCAAGGTTTTTTTTTATGTTTGTCCGAACTTTCTGTCATCTCGGTCGAGTACCTCGGCCCTATTTCAACGGGTATCATTTGTGACAACGTGCATAATTATTTCTGGATGCTCACCCAACCCCTTGAGAATGTTCAGCAGCCATTTGGAGACATCCTGGACCCGAGCAGCGGGAGGTAACCCACCATCCTGGATTCCCGTTTGAGGCCACAGAATCTCCGATCTGTCCCACTAACAATCGACCCTCCTATCTTTACCGTCCTGTTTACCTTTACCCTTTCCCGCTGTGTCCCAGAGCCAGTGGTAATACCAACCAACCTGGCTACTGCTGTTTTCCCCTGAACGGACATCACCCCCAACAATCCAAAATGGTCTACATGTTATGGAGAGGAATGGCCACAAGGGATTTCTGCACTCTGCCTACTCCCTTTGCCATTCCTGGTGGTCGCACAGTTACTCTCTACCTGGAATATGGCAGGAAGCAAGGAACGTCTGTTGGATTAAATTGTGTTTATTTAAATACAACAGGACTGAGAGGTAAAGCTAATGAACTGAGGGCGATGTATGTTAAAATGAAATATTAGAGTCATTAAAGAAACATAACTAGGGATGTGTCTTGGTTGTGGCCACCACACTAAAGCACTTATCTATGAAGTCCTCAGTATCTCAGATGACCCTGAGTGCATCCTAAATTACCTTCAGCCCGACAAGTTCGCACCGACCCTCCAAAGAGCAGGCCACCCAGACCCACTCCCCTACACTACAGGCAAATTAGCACGACCAACTCACCTAACCTGCACATCTTTGAACTGTGAGAGGAAACTGCATTACCCAGAGGAAGGCCATGCAGACACGGGCAGCATGCACAAACTCCACACAGACAGTTGCCCGATTTGGCCCCTGGTCCCTTGTGCTGTGAGGCAGCAGTGCTAACCACTGAGCCACCGTGCCACCCATCTCCAGCTCCCTAACACGGTCTCCCAGGGGCTGAAGCTGGGTGCACAGTCCACACGTGTAGTCATCAGGGACGTTGAAAATCTCCGTAAGCTCCCACATCCCACAAGAGGAACGTGCGACTGCCCTAACTGCCATCTCGACGGCTATAATAATAAAGTTAAAAGGACTTTATTTCAGTTTCCCTGTACATATTTCTGAGCTGGAGCTGTCCGAAGCCTCTCTTGTCAAAGCCTTACTGCTTACTCTGCTACAACGGCATGTCTCTCTACCTCTCCATATATAGTTTTGGTCAGCGAAGGAAGGAGACACGACAGTTATATAGTGTTTAGGTCTTCAGCACTCCTTGACACGTGGCCACTGACTTCGAGGTCCCCAGTGCAGATCTCTGCTTGGCCTTGAAGGGCATCTTGCTGAGGTCTTCCTTCTGGTAGTGGTGACTTGTCCATGCAAATCTTTATCCCAACAGGCAATCTTTGTTGTCGTAGCCCTCTCGTGCTTTCTGTCTATTAGTATCGCGTTTATGAATTCCTTGAATCCCTCGAGAGAGAGGTAATGTTCTTGTGAATACAGGACTATTGGAAAAGAACACCATTAGACATAGGGACAACAATATATCTATCCTCCAACTGAGACTGCTTTTTCTTCGATTAGGTTATTTTTATTTTGTTAATCCCCCATTCCACTTTTCTGCAATTTCCCATAACACTTGTATAATTTCTGTCTCTCTCAGCCTTGAAGGTATTTAATGATCCAGCCTCAACAGCCCTCCGAATTTTCTACAATTGTTTCCCTCTCACTGATGTGAGACTTGGTCTTTAATCTGGTGATTTGCCCACTCTATCTTGCATAAACTTCCAATTCTTCCTCAGCTCCTGTGTAAATTTGCTCAAGGGTCAAACGGTCACTCTCTCTGAATCCAGAAACAGCTTCTCCAAACTGAAAACCGATTCGTAGAATGATTAAACATATTCTCTGGCTGCGTAAACAGGCTGTCCCCTTAGTCCCTAACACTCCCATTCTTTCCCATGTTATCGTCTTCACCTTAATATACCAAAAAAATGACTTTGGATTCTTGCTCATCTTACCCACTAATGTTTTATCACCCCTCCTTCTGCTCTTCCACTGACTTTTTAAGTTTAGCCCTCCACTTTCTATATTCTTTTAGGACCTTCATTGGCCTGCTCCCTTGGTACCTGCTTTAAGCTTCTCGTTCATTTTTCATCCTGTTCGGAATTTGTGTCGACATCTGAAGTTCTCAGGGCTTGTTTTCCTAAATCTTATCTTCAGTGTAACATGCTGGGCCAACACTGTCATCAATTTGATTTTAATCAAATGATCCCCCAGCCTCCGCCCCACCTTGTTCCACGACAGTTTCACCCAGAAGCAACTGCACTTTGCCAGGATTATGTCATTTTTTTTCATAAAATCTGTCTACCCAATCCAAAAAGCTTTTATGATTCAAACATTTTGGGGTCTTTTCCTTAGCAAAGTCAAAATGTGTGATATCACAGTCACTGGTCCGATAATGCTTTCCCACTTATGCCTGGAATACCTGACTGGCTTCGTTCCCCACGTGAGGCCCAGCACTGCACTGCCCATTGTTGTATCTGCTCTATGTTGATATAAGAAGCTCTCGGGAATAAATTGCAAAGCACCTGTTCCTCTTAAGGGGTTATCACGACCATAATGAATGTTTGGAATTGAAATGCCTGAATATAATGACCTTTAATGGTTTTTACACACCTCAATAACTTGGTTACATACCTGCTCCCGTACTTTCCTTTATCTGGGGTTCTACAGTGTATCACAAGCAGTGTTTCTGTCATAGTTTTGACAATGAGCTTTAACCATCAAACGTCATTAGATGATCCTTTCAAGATATCGTCCCTTTTTAAGCCAGTAACTGACTGCATAATTTATTAGACAACACTACCTCATCTTTTACTCTATCTCCTGTCCTGACAATAAGTCTGGTACCACAGAATATTGAGTTGTCAGCCATGACCTCCCTCAAACCCATCTCTGTAATGGTAAAAATGACACACTTCCACATGTCATCTCGTTTCCTTGTCATATCGGTCTGTCTGATTATATTCCCAGCATAAAGGTAAAACACATCCAACCTGGAATATAGTACCTGGAATACTCTGTAACCCGGAGTTCTTCAGACATTCACTGTTGGTTATCAAGCTGCCGAATTCATGAACCAAAACTGTAACTCTGGGACTGAATGAATATTTTTTGAATTGTAATTTCGTTTTTAGTAAAAGTGTTCACCAAATGCAGCTTTCCAGAACTGAACAGTAAACTCTAACTACAACGGGTTTCTGCTGATTAGTTCCCTGCTCAGTGTGAAGAGGGGACAGCCCTCAGTAATGGGAAACGTGAGGACTGCAGATCCTGGTGATCAGAGTCGAAAAGTGTGGCGCTGGCAAAGCACAACTATTCAGGCATCATCTGAGGAGCAGCAGAGTCAAAGTTTTGGCATCTCCCCTTCATGGGAAAGGCATTTGTGCCTTCCTATGTTTGCCATTCCATAATACACAGGATATTGGGAACCATACTTGCTCAGGAAGGCAGCACTGTACAGAGCCCTGAAATGGAAAGCAGTCAATCAGTTGGTTGGACAGGGAGTAAACAAGTTGAGGTGAAATACAGACTGATTGAAGTACAAATATAAGGATAGATAAATCCCTCATCCAGACAGGAAACACCCTAAGTTACTACAGGAAGAGAGGAAAGAGATTTCTGTGATTTTGGCGATGGTCTTTGCATTTTCACTCTCCATTTGAGTAGCATTGGTTGATTGGAGTGTGGCGAATGTTAGTCCCTTGTCCAGGCAATGGAACAGGGATTGTCCTGAGAATGACAGACCAGTCAGTCTTACATCAGTATTGGCCAAAGTATTGGAGAGGATTCTGAAAAATGATAGTTTGATTAGAAATAGTCAGCATGGTTTTGCGAGGGGCTGGTTATACCTCACAACTCTGATTGGATTCATTGAGGATGTGATTAAACGCACTGAAGAAGGTAGAGCAGTGAATGCAAAGTGCATGGATTTTAACAAGGTGTTTGTTAAGCTTCCCCGTGGTAGTTTCATTCAGAAAGTAAGGAGGCATGGCATACAGGGAGTCCTATCTGTCTGGATAGAGAATTGGCTAGCCCATAGAAGACAGAGGGTGGTGGTAAATAGGAAGTATTCCGTGTGGAACTAGGTGAGCAGTGGTGTTCCGTAAGAATTGGTTCTGGGACCTCTGCTGCTTGTGATTTTGATAAATGACTTGGATGACGAATTGGAAGGGTAGGTTCGTAAGTTTGATGGTGTAACACGGGTTGGTGGAATCGTGGATAGTGTGGAGGGCTGTTGTAGTTTGCAACAGGACATTGACAGGATGCAGGACCCAGCTGCTTAGTGGCATATGGTGTTAAATATGGAAAAGTGGGATACGATTCATTTTGGAAGGTTGAAGTTGAATGCAGAATACAGGGTTAGAGGCAGGATTCTGAAATTATGGAGGAACGGGGGATCAAATGGGCCATGGCATAGCTCCCACAATGTTTCTACACAGGTTCATAAGATGGTTAAGAAGGTGTTTGATGTGTTCTTTAGCCGAGGGATTGAGCTTAAGAGCTAGAAGGTTATGCATCAACTATATGGAGCCCTGGTGAGACCACTTAGAATATTGTGATCAGTTCTGGTTGCCTTGTTGTAGGAAAGGTGTAGAAGTTTTGATGAGAGTGCTGAGGAAATTTATCAAGATGCTGCCTGGACTGGAGGGCATGCCTTGCAAAGAAAATTTGAGGGAGCTGGGGTGTTTTCCTCATTGGAACGAAGAAGAATGGAACGTGACTTGACAGCGGTGTACAAGATGATGAGAGGCATTGATAGAGTGGATAGTCAGAGACTTTCTCCCAGGGTGGAAATGGCTATCTCGAGGGGTTATGATTTTAAGGTAATTGGAGGAAGGTTTAGGGGAGATGTCAGAGGTAAGTTGTTTACACAGAGAGTGGTGGGTGTGTGCAATGAACAGCCAACAGTTGTAGTAAAATCAGCTATATTAGGGATATTTAATTGTATAGGCACATGAATGATAGTATAATGAAAGGTATGTAGGTTAGTATGATCTTAGAGTAGGATAAAAGGTCAACAGAACGTCAAGGGCCAAAAGGCCTGTACAGTGCTGCACTATTCTATGTTTCCAGTTTCACCCAGCTTGTGGATTCCCCTTAAATTGTTGAATGTGTGCGGGAGTGATGTGTGTGAGATCAGGAAGCTTTGGAGGGGTGTAAGGCCAAAACCTCCAGTTATGGTGTGGATTGTTACAGTCACCTGAAAGCCAGTATAATATGTTTGTTTTATAGACCAGACAGATTCCACCAAGTTCAGTTATTAATGTGATTTTGGTTTGCCGTTTGCTGCTGGTTACTTCACATACATTCTACTGTGTGATCCATGTAGTAATCTCTGATCATTCACAGAGATGTACAATTTTATATTGATACTGGAGAATGTGAAGGTGACATTTGGTAGATATGGCTTTAGAGACACAAGGCACTGCAATAGACTGTCAACTTGTGAACGTCTTCACCCATGCCTGGTCCGGGGTGCAGATATATGGAGTCTGGGAGGCAGGTCAGGTTTCATCACCATAGGTAACTTGTATGGTGTGATTCTGGCTCTCAATGTCAACACGCCTGCTCTCTGGTCCAGGCTCTGACTGAAGATGAATTTCAAAACCTGGTTGCTGGTCAGCCATTAGTATTTAACCTGGACAATATTTGTACCGACACTGAGACCAGTGATAGTCTGCTGGCGGGTTATCCACCTGCCCAAGGAAGGTTCCAACTTATTTGTTTTGAAGTAATGTTTGCCTGACTGACCTGAAGCAGGTTAGAAGCTCCATGCACAAATTTTGGAACAGGCCACTGAGTCTCTTTGTATCAAGGCAGCTGTGAGTCCCAATACCACTGTAAATGTTTTCAGATAAATTGGAAGCAAGTTTCAGCGTAGCTCACTGCAAGATGTTGAAGTTACTGACCCCGAACAATAATCGGATATTTGCTATAGTTCATGAACTGGGCAACAATAAGATGAGGTAAAAACAATGATGGCAGATGCTGGAAACCAGATTCTGGATTAGTGCTGCAGGAAGAGCACAGCAGTTCAGGCAGCATCCAAGGAGCTGAAAAATCGAAGTTTCAGGTAAAAGCCGTTCATCAGGAATTAAGGCAGTGAGCCGGAAGCGTGGAGAGATAAGCTAGAGGAGGGTGGGGGTGGGGAGAAAGTAGCATAGAGCACAATAGGTGAGTGGGGGAGGGGATGAAGGTGATAGGTCAGAGAGGAAAGGGTGGAGTGGATAGGTGGAAAATGAGATAGGCAGGTAGGACAAGTCCAGACAAGTCATGGGGACAGTGCTGAGCTGGAAGTTTGGAAATAGGGTGAGGTGGGGGAAGGGGAAATGAGGAAACTGTTGAAGTCCACATGATGCCCTGGGATTGAAGTGTTCAGAGGTGGAAGATGAGGCTTTCTTCCTCGAGTTGGCTGGTGGTAAGGGAGCGGCGGTGAAGGAGGCCCAGGACCTCCATGTCGTCGGCAGAGTGGGAGGGGGAGTTGAAATGTTGGGCAACGGGGCAGTGTGGTTGATTGGTGCCGGTGTCCCAGAGATGTTCCCTAAAGCGCTCTGCTAGGAGGCGCCCAGTCTCCTCAATGTAGAGGAGACCACATCGGGAGCAACGGATACAATAAATGATATTAGTGGATGTGCAAGTAAAACTTTGATGGATGTGGAAGGCTCCTTTAGAGCCTTGGATAGAGATGAGGGTGGAGTTGTGGGCGCAGGATTTACAGTTCCTGCGGTGGCAGGGGAAGGGGCCAAGATGGGAGGGTGGTTTGTAGGGGGGCGTGGACCTGACCAGGTAGTCACAGAGGGATCAGTCTTCGAGGAAGGCTGAAAGGAGTTGGGAGGGAAATATATCCCTGGTGGTGGGGTCATTTTGGAGGTGGCAGAAATGTTGGCGGATGATTTTCCTTATGCGAAGGTTGGTAGGGTGGAAGGTGAGCACCAGGGGCTTTCCGTCCTTGTTACGGTTGGAGGGGTGGGGTATGAGGGCGGAGGTACGGGATGTGGACGGGATGCTTTGGACTGCATTTTTAACCACTTTGAAAGGGAAATTGCGGTATCTAAAGGAGGAGGTCATCTGATGTGTTCTGTGGTGGAATTAGTCCTCCTGGGAGCAGATACGGCGTAGGCAGAGGAATTGGGAATACAGGATGATATTTTGGCAGGAGGTAGGGTGGGAAGAGGTGTAATCCAGGTATCTGTGGGAATCGGTGGGTTTGTAAAAATTGTCAGTGTCTAGTCAGTCGTCATTAATGGAGATGGAGAGGTCCAGGAAGGGGAGGGAGGAATCAGAGATGGTCCAGGTAAATTTAAGGTCAGGGTGGAATGTGTTGGTGAAGTTGATGAATTGCTCAACCCCCTCGCGGGAGCACGAGGTGGCACCAATGCAGTCATTAATGTAGCGGAGGAAGAGGTGGGGAGTGGTGCCGGTGTAATTACGGAAGATCAACTGTTCTATGTAGCCAACAAAGAGATAGGCATAGCTGGGGCCCATGCGTGTGCCTACGGCTACCCCTTTGGTCTGGAGGAAGTGGGAGGATTCAAAGGATAAATTTGTTCAGGGTGAGGACCAGTTCGGCCAAACGAATGAGAGTGTGGGTGGAAGGGTACTTCTGGGGACGTCTGCAGAGGAAGAAATGGAGTCGTGGAGGCTCTGGTCATGGCGGATGGAGGATTGGATATCCATGGTGAAGATAAGGTATTGGGGGCCAGGGAAACGGAAGTCTTGGAGGAGGTGGAGGGCGTGGGTGGTGCCTCGAATGTAGGTGGGGAGTTCCTGGACGAGAGGGCATAGGACAGTGCCGAGGTAGGTAGAGATGAGTTTAGTGGGGCAGGTGCATGCTGACACAATGGGTCGGCCAGGGTGGTCAGGCTAGTGGATCTTGGGAAGGAGGTAGAACTGACCAGTGCGGGGTTCCCGGATTATGAGGTTGGAAGCTGTGGGTGGGAGATCTCCTGAGGTTATGAGGTTCTGTATGGTCTGGGAAATGATGGTTTGGTGATGGGGGGTGAGGTCATTGTCGAGGGTGCAGTAGGAAGAGGTGTCCTCGAGTTGGCGTTTGGGTTCAGCGGTGTCGAGATCAGTGCGCCAGACTACCACTGCGCCCCTTTTATCCACTGGCTTAATGGTGAGGTTGGGATTGGAGCAGAGGGCTTGGAGGGCTGTGCGTTGTGAGGGTGAGAGTGTGGAGTGGGGGCGGGTGTAGACAGGTTGAGACGGAAACCCACCCTCCCATCCTGGCACTTTCCCCTGCCGCCGCAGGGACTGTAATAACTGTGCCCACACCTCCTCCCTCACCTCTATCCAAGGCCCTAAAGCAGCCTTCCACATCCATCAAAGTTTCACATGCACTGTTATCATTTATTTTATCCGTTGCTCAAGATGTGGTCTCCTCTACATAGGGGAGACTGGGCGCCTCCTAGCAGAGTGCTTTAGGGAACATTTCCAGGACACCCGCACCAATCAACCTCACCTTCCCGTGGCCCAACATTTCAACTCTCCCTCCCACTCTGCCGAAGACTTGGAGGTCCTGGGCCTCCTTCACCGCCGCTCCCTCACCACCAGACGCCTGGAGGAAGAATGCCTCATCTTCCGCCTTGGAACACTTCAACCCCAGGGCATCAATGTGGACTTCAACAGTTTCCTCATTTCCCCTACCCCCACCTCACCCTAGTTCCAAACTTCCAGCTCAGCACTGTCCCCATGATTTGTATGGACTTGTCGAAACTGCCTATCTCCTTTTCCACCTATCCACTCCACCCTCTCCTCCTTGACCTATCACCTTCATCTCCTCCCCCACTCACCCATTGTACTCTATGCTACTCTATCCCCACCCCACACCCCCTCTAGCTTATCTCTCCACGCTTCAGGCTCTCTGCGTTTACTCCTCATGAAGGGTTTTTGCCCAAAACGTCGATTTCGCTGCTCCTTGGATGCTGCCTGAACTGCTGTGCTCTTCCAGCACCACTAATCCAGAACAACACGATGAGAACGATAATCCTTCAACTGGACTATAATCTCTTAAATCAATTTTGTTGATTCTATATTTATGGAACTAAAATAGTACTCCTGTCAAGATTTCCTAACACAGAAATAAAGCATGTACATTTTATTTTATCGAAGAAAGAACATAACTCTTTTGGTAATGAGAATTAGATATTCCAAGTCAGGATTCCGAGCAATGTTTTGCCACTCCAATATTTAAAGTGGTTGTTTTCTGGATAATTCCATGTTCAGATATAGCAGCAGATTGAACATACAAATTGAATTAGCGTTCTTATACATTTACATATAATCAATCAGTTTAATTTCTCACTGAAATGCATGATCTTCAGCTGTTTGCCAGCAATTTAAAATGACAATAATTCAACCTGAACTGTGAATATTAAACTAATTAAATTATTTGTGTTATCAAATTTGAGAGAACAATAATTTGAAAACTTCCTTTTTTTAGAATGAATATTTAATATGAAATGTGGTTAGTGAAAAAAAACAACAAACATAATATCGTGTAAGAGAAATGTCAGAGCTTTCCAGAGGGTTTTGTTCCAAAGCAATGATATATTTGTTTTAGTAATTGGAATACATAATGTAAAATATTCATGTTCTGAGTAATAATTAGACTTCATAATGAAGCCGACCTTGCAATGCTTGCATTTTAAATGCTTATGTTGCACCAAATAATCAGATATTTGCGAGCATTTACAATGTGAAATAATTGGATATGACTTTTATTCACAGCTGACACTTGATAGAGTACAAAACTTTAAAGTACAGGAGGAAGTCATTGGCATTATGTATGCATCAGCTCCAAAAATGTCTCCCAGCACCTCCCATACGCCAGCCCTCTCTCTGTTGCTCGTTAAATTCATAATTTCCAAATATATATCCAGTTCTCTTTTGAATCTTCATTCACAAATTTCCCAGTCAGTCAATTCCAAATTGTAACAACTCTCTAAATAAAGACACCTTTCCTTATTTCACTCCTCGCTCTTTTGAATACAACCTTGAAACTAGAATTCTTCAACGCTATAATGCCAACTAATAGATTACTATTTTTCACTCTGACAGTTTATTCATAATTTTGAGCACCGCAATAAATTCACATCTTTGTCTGTTCAGCTCCAGGAACAATGAGCCTTGCAAGAACTGTAACAAACACTACAACGGAAAAACAAGCAGAAAGCTCGTAACCAGGATATAAGAACATCAACTACCCACAAAATACATGATCCCAACACCTACTTATGAGGAAGTACGTCACTTTGACTAGGTCTGCATATCCATCCTAGGACATGCCAAACAGAGACAAGCACAAGAATTCCTAGAAACATGGCATTCCATCCAGAACTACACCAACAAACACATCAATTTTGATGCCAACTCCCACCCTTTGAAGTAAAGGACCGGAAATGACATCATCGACAGAGGAATTTACATGACCAATGCAAGGAAACTGAAACACTTAAATAGAAAGAGGGAGATAACACCAGCATTTCACTGGAGGATCACTCACTGAGTACAGTCAATGGAACAAACCAGGAACTGCCAATAGCTATTGCTTCAGAATATATCAGTGTTCATGGCTGCCACCACATAGAATCATTGAATGAAAATGCGAGCCTACATCACCAAGTGTATATCCAAAGGCTTTTTGAAACGTTTGTGAGATTATCTGCTCAATCACCCGCCGAGGGAATGCACTCCGAACACATGTCACTCGGGGCAGAACGGTGGCTCAGTGGTTAGAACTCCTGCCTTCGAACGCGGGGACCCAGGATTGATTCCAGCCTCGGGTGACTGCCTGTATGGATTTTTCACATTCTCCCCGTGTCTGCGTGGTGTCCTCCAGGTACTCCGGTTTCCTCCCACAATCCAAAGATGTGCAGGTTAGTTGAATTGGCCATGCTTAATTGCCCATTGTGTTTAGGGATGTGTAGGTCAGGGGTAAATATAGGAAGAACGTGTTTGTGTGGGCTATTATTTGGCGGGTCAATGTGGATTTGTTGGGCCAATGCGCCTATTTCCACACTGTAGGAATTTTATATTCTATGTCTGTGCCACCCTCTCAGTTCAAAACAGACTCACAAATCCTCTCTCAATCCACTGCCTTTCACTTTAAGCATTTGTCACTTTGTTTTTGACCCTTCGAGTAAGGGAAACAGCTGATGTCTGTTCATCATCTCCTTTCCTCTTCTGCTTTTGTACACCTGTACCGGGTTTCCTCCTCAACCTTCCCTGCTGCAATGAAAAAAGGAGCAAATTTAGCCCTCACACTTCACAGTTTGAGTACTCATTTGTCTTGTTAATTCAGATGTGCATTATCTCACATTTATCAGTGTTAAACTTCATCAGTCATTAATCTGGATATAGAAATCATCTGTTTATACCGTCCTGAGGCTAACCCTTTCCTCCTCACTGTGAACCACCCAGCTCATCTTTGTGTCATTCCCATTAGTTATCATTCCACTGCCGTCCATCTTCCACATTCTCACCATCATCATTTATGAATATCACAAACAAACCTTGATTTCCTTCCTGTTCTCCCGATGTTATTCACAGAAGGGGAATGAAGAATTCCAGTCTCTTGCTAGTCTTATTTTGCAGAATTTACAAAGTGATGTAGTTAACGCCCATTATGAGGGAGCTGCTAATAGTATTTTCGACACCGAGTTGAATTCACCTTTTACACTCTGCCCCTCAGTATGTCTTATTCATAAAGTGTGTACCTAATTTAAGATGAACTAGGGTTTTGCAACTTGCACTGGAACATTAGCCATTTGTGTGGCACTTTTCTTTGTATCAATAGTCAGAACTGAAGAAGTATTTCATCTGCAGGGTGGACACTGACTCGTTGCTTGAATCAGTGATTGTGATGAGGATAACTATTCAAGTAAATTCTGCAGGAGATCAAATCATATTCTCATGTCTACCTTGAATTGGAAGCAAATACATATTGTGAAAAAATTTTTAAAAAATTGAGACACCATACTAGGGGAAAAAAAAACATGTAATCCGCAAATGATGGAGATACAAAAATACAGAGTGAATGTGCAATCTGATCAAGTATCAAGTATAGAAAATGAAGTACATCAAATCTTAATTTTCAATGGAACCAGATCCCAATTTTTCTGAACAGTGATATTTTTCACCCAACCTCACATTTGCCAAAGCAAGATTTTCCCAGTCACTAATACTTCATTAGCCATTCTTCCTCGGCCTTCTTACTCTTTTCTTACACGTCTACTTCCCTTGCACCTCCCCATCTGCAGCTACATACTCTTCCATTGATGATATCTCTTCACATCTTTCTTCTACCACTCCCACTGTAAGTTACATCAGTTCCCTAGTTGTTCCCACTTCCACTGGCCATTCCTTTCCGTTTTTACTTTCCAACAGGGGTGATTGGAACTGCTTGCTTCTGTGCTGCTATTGGTCTTCAGTAAATGATGAGATTGAGATGATCAATGTCCAATAGGAACAGACAATAATGTGTGTCTGTCACCGTCCAATGCACTGTGAACATGGTGCTTCTGTTCTCTATAGAGCGTGGAACTTTATTTCTGTGTCTGTGTCACACGCTTAACCAAACAGCCTCATCACAAATAGGACAAACCTCTCCTCAGAATCAGACGACCATGCATCAGTTTTTCCTTAAACGTTGTGAGGACAGTGACCACATTGTTCAAATAAGCCGTGTTCTATTATTTTGCTCTTTACCATTTTAACTGATTTTCCAATGTCATTAGAGGTGAGATCAGAGTAACTTGCCTCGCATCAAAGTAATATTTGACTCATGTAGCATCATTCACCCTCAGAAAACTGTGGTTAACGGGAATCAGAGGAAATTCTGTGCTGGTAATTTCCTCAATGAACAATGACAACTTTCCTAGATCTATTGGGAATGACAAATAAACTCTGCCTTTGCTACTGCCTTCCAAAATCATGGATGGATTTGTCTTATTAATAACATCATTTGTTTTCACGGTTTGGTCTAAAGTCTCAGAAAAGTAAGATCTTGCTGGTTGAGTTTCACCCCAATGAAATCAGAGCATTACAATAAGATAAAGATAATTTTCAATCAGTTACTTTCTGTGGACTGATCGTGCAATGTCAGTGCCACTGAGATCAATATTTTCTCTGTCCAATAGCATCTCATCAAATTGACTCAAGGCTGCACCATTCCACAATTTTACATCATTCTCCAGCTCATTCGCCGTGCTCGCCAGATATATGAGAACTACAACGTGGAATAACTGAGAGATGCCTATGAGCCTCGGAACATGTCACCCCACCCATGCACTGCGCTCTGAGTTCATTCCCTCCCCCAAGGCCACCTCCTGTCGTGTATTCACCATTCCTCCTAAACTGCCACGCTGTAATGCTGAATGTTCTGTACTCTGCAAAGGTCTCAGCGTTATTCCTCTGCGCCCCCTTTAATGAATTTCAGGAACGACATAATGTTGAAATCCTCTTCCACTGTCTTCTCCTCGGTGTCCAGTTGTTTGGGCAAGAGTCCACTCCCCATCCCAAAGACCCTTCCCCCAGCTCCAACACTCTCCCTCCACCTGGACCCATTCCTCTGCTGTTTACTTTGACTCAATCTGTTCTTTGAGAACTTTCAATGTGACACTGGTTGTTTTAATTTCTCTGCATCTCCCTCACCCTATCCCACAAATCACTGCTCACCTATCACCCTCTGAACAGTCTATAAGCTGTATGCTTCGATCCAACCCTGACTGTGTTATTCAGCCTGTGCCGATAAGGGTGGTGCTGCTGTAGTCTGGTGGATTCATCTCTCCATTTCAGAGGCTGAGTGCCAGCTCTCAGATACCTCCACATATCACCTGCTCCTCCATAACCCTGCCATGGCACATCAGCCAATCGTATTAACTAAATCTGACAACATTTCATCTGGAGATTCCCACCCACTCGCCCCCACCTAACAGTCCCGAAGCTGATGGTCCTCTGATAGCAGAGCTCGCTTTTATGTGCTCCTGAAAATCCACAAACAGAACTGCCTGGGCAGACCCTTTGCTTCAGCCTGCTCCTGTCATACAGAGGGGTTGCATGGATACATACGTAGGCCGAAGTTAAACCTGTTCCTTCATGGGGTACGTACACAATTCCTTGTTCCAGTTCTTTCCAGTCCCCATCCATAACTGCTTCTCTGATACGTAGATGATATCATAGCTGCTCCTCCTCTCTCTTGTCCAGAATTGGAAAAGGTCATCGTTTCCAATTTGCACTAATCCCTCATTTTCACAAGGTCTATCTCTGACTCCTCCCTTTCTTTCCTCGACATCTCTGCTTCTATTTTTGGGGATAGACGGGTCACTGATATCCAGTATTAAGCCAACGACTCCGATAGCTACTTGGAGTATACACCCTCACACGCTGTTTCCTGCAAATGCTCCGTTCCATTCCCCCAGTTCCTCCGTCTCCACCACATTGCTTCTGATGATGTCAAGTTCAAAAATGTGGCCTCTGAAATGTCCACCTTCTTCCTCAACCGAGAATTCCCCAGCACTGTTCTCGGCAGGGCTCTCAACCAGTTCTGACCCACCTCCTGCACTTCTATCCTCAGCCTCTGTCCTCCCTCATGCAACAGTCTTAGAGTTCTCCTTGTCCTTACCTACCATCCCACCAGCATTCGCATGCAGAAGATCATCAGTCTGCATTTCCCCCACCTCCAGCGAGATGCCACCACTAGACACATATTTGTCTCCTCTCCCTTTTCCTCCTTCTGACAATTTCCTCCGCTACACCCTAGTCCACTCGTTATTCACTGCCAACACCTCCCCCCACGCCCCCCACCCGACCCCCAACACAGGTCCACGTCACTTTCCCCTGCTGGAGGTGTCACACTTTCCCATTTACCTCCTCCCTCCTCACTAACCAAGGCCCAAACATACCTCCCAGCTGAAGCAGCACCCTATCAACATTTCCCACATTCGCTGCTCACATTTTGGTCTGCTCTACATTGGGGAAACTAAAGTTCGACTGGGTGAACACTTCACAGTATGTCAAAACTGTACCTATGCAAAAGACCCTGACTTTCCAGTTGCCTGCCAGTTTAATACCCCATCCTGTTCCCTGGCCAATATCTCTGAGTCAGTCTTGCTGCAATGTTCCAGGACATTTCAACGCAAGCTGGAAGAACAACACCTCATTTTCCATGGGCGGTCCCTGCAGCAATTCGGACTCAAAATAATGTTCAATAATTTTCGCGACTGGACTCCTCAAAGCCCCCTACCCATACCCCAGGCCTAGTACTCACCCCCTATTGTTAGCTACTAACAGTCTCCATTTACAGCTATTCAGCCTCTTCTGTATATTAATCAACATTTTCAGGGCTACCATCCGTTCTGAGGAAAGGCCACTGAACTAGAAATGTTAATTCTGATTTCTCTGCACAGACGCAGTTCGACTCGAAACGTCAGCTTTTTTCTCTCGTTACGGATGCTGCCAGACCTGCTGAGATTTTCAAGCATTTTCTCTTTTGGTTACAAATTACTCGAGATTCAACTCAGATAGAAGCTTTGCTTATGGCGTTCAGATCAGTCAATTTGTCACAGTTCAGAAAAAAAAGACAAAAACGATAGAGGGTAGCTCAGCAGGTCTGGTACTCTCTGAGCAGAGATACGCAGAATTAACCTTTGATTCCAATATGACTTTTTCAGAACAGTGTCACATCATATTCGATATATTAACTTTGTTTATCTCTGCAGATATTTCCTCATCTGTGGCGCTTCTTCACCATTTTTTATTTGTTTTTCATGTTTCTGTATCACTATATTTCATGTTTCTTGGCAGGGCTACATGCTGAATTTGGTTATATGTGGACAATGTAGTCCTTTCCTGTTACTATTATAGTTGGTGTGTCTGTGACACCCGTGTTACGGCCGAAAGCTGTTGCATCTTTAAGATTCAAAGGAAAAAAGAATATTTTTCTGATCATCCTGTAAATCTCAGGAATTCCACTTTGTTTGAAAAGACATTTTAGAGGCAGCAGAAATTTCATGAGATAATAGGAATAGATTATTGATGGTGGAGCACTCTGTGACCTTCATTGAACTCGCTTGTCTACCCCCTCCCAAAGGCTTTGGTTACATATCACAGAATTATTTACAGCAAAAATGGGGGAAACTCAGCCCATTGTCCCTTCCAGTTTGGAACGACTATATCTCTACTGTTAGTCTCCTGCACTGTCCCCATAGCCCTCCACATTTTGTTATTAGTGTCTGCTTTTAATTTTAAGTATCCTGCCAGATATGAACAATATGATCAAGCTCAATCAAAAAAAAAGCAGAACTTAGAGGGCAAGCTCAGCTGGTCTGGCAGTATCTGTGAAGAGAAATCAAAGTTAATGTTTCTGGTCCAGTGATCCTAATCGAATTGTATTCCCAATGATTAAGTGGTGTGTATATTAAATATAGTTCACTTTATCACATTTAAAATGATCCTGTTCAGTTCATATTGTCATTCAGCATTGCATCTCTCAAATATTGGCTGTTTCCTTGTTGTGCATTAGATTTAATTCTGTCTGGCAGAAAGCGTGATGATGACTGGGGAATATCATTGTACCCCCGCCCCCCCCCCCCCCCAAGCAGTCTCCACAGCCACGATCCCATTCTGTCCTATCTCCCAGCGAATGTCATGATCATTCGATCCTGACTCATTAATTCATAAGTCTTAATGAATATGTTCATTGTAATTATCACTTTTGCTTTCGACTGAGGCCAAAATGCGTAAAAAAGTACGGTTTTATACAAATAAAACTGCATTTAGAAGTTTGTCAATTTGTATAAATAAATTACTGAAGCATATTCCCTAGTTGCCTTATCAAAGCAGTGAGAGGAACATTCAGAGAAGTCCACACTTCCTGTCTATGTTTAAGGCGACTGTGCCCAGTGACAGTGTGTTGGCTGGCGGTTGTTCCCGTGGAGGAGAGATCCCACAGAAACAACACCCTGGTTTTGTTTCTTTTGGTGGGTGGAGGGATTTGGGGAGAGATGGTAACAGCATAATAAATGGACAACCGAGCAGAATCATCTAGCCTACGAAAAGATAACATTCATCTTTCTCCCTCACAACTGACTTCACTAGAGCAATTGGTGATAGGAGATTTGACCAATAGCCAGCAAGGTCGACATGTAGTCCAGTCCAGTCATATTGTGAACTGAATGTGCTGGATTGAAAGCTGGGACTGGTTGCTCAGTGACTATGATTAATGTCAGTCTCCATGCAATGTAACTGTGTCACTGGAGGGTTTCCCTCTCCTATTGGTGAAGGGATTCATTCAGTGCGCTCTCCCAGTGTAGGAGCAGATGCATCAGCTCCAATAGTAACAGAGATCATCAGCTGTGTAGACAGAGAGAGGACAGATCTGAATCTGAGAATAGCGGACTGGAACATTACAGCAATGGAGAGGAGGTTTTTCTTGAATCTTTTCAAGTGTGACTCCTCTTCAGAACAGAAAAGGATTGGAAAATGGGCTTTCAAATCCCTTGACCGCGGTAGAGGAGGGGTCACGGGAAACAAGATGATGTAGAGGAGCAATGCCACTGACAAATTGACTTTTATTTCTGGTAAAAGAGAATCAAATGTAAAATGAGTATTAATTAGATGTGAAGGGGGAAATGGGTTCGTTAATTAACTGCAAGAGAAACGATTCACAAACAGGGCAAGTTCATTGGGAGACCAGGAGAAAGAATGTGTTAAGAATGGAGACCAGCCATAATGCGGTCAGCCTGTGCAAGTATGGAATTGAATAAAAATTCCATTAGGATAGAACGTTCCAAGGTCTAAAGTGAGGTGTTATTCGAGCTTGGGTTTTGCTTCATTGGAGCATTACAGCAACCCAGGACTGAAATGTTTGCATGACAGCAAGGTACGCTTTTGAAATGGGAAGCAATAGAAGATCAGGGTTATTCCCACAGACAGAGTGGGAGTGTTCCTCAATACAGTTTCTGTTTGGTCTCCCCAATATAAAGGAGACTGCATTGTGAGCAGCAATGACAGGAGATTGGATTGAAAGAGTACAAATGAAATGCTGCTTCTTCTGGAATATGTGTATTGGGTTGTTAAGAAATAACAGATGTGTCCGCCATTTTTTCAAATGTCCAAATTTATTTCTTCTTATATTTAGTCCACCTAGTTCCACAGCTTGGAAAGTGTAAGTACTATAGGTGCGGGAGGTCAGAGTTAATAAACTTGGATCTGGATAAACACAGCAGACCAGACAGAATCAGAGGAGCAGCATAGGCAATATTTTGATCTTGGACCTTTCGTAAGGACGGGTGAGGGGGAGGGGTGCCTAGAAATGGAGTGATGGGATATGAAAGGGTGGCCGGTAGGTATGGTGGTGGTAGGTACATGCAGGCATGAGGTTACTGTGATTGGTCAGTGGGAAGGGTGGATCAGATCCAGGTGGGTCTGGTCAGGGAAAAGGGACATGGGATAAGGCGGCAGCAGGAGGGTTTTTGAATCGGCTTCAGTCAATATTGAGGCCATTGGGCTATCATGGTGTCCCTCTGATAGTGGTCTGGCTCAGGATGGGCATGTTGTCGGGCGAGTGGGAGTGGGAATTAAAATGAATGGTAACTGGAAAGTCGGGTTGGTTGTTTCGTACAGAGCACTAATGCTCCATACAGAGCCTGATCCTGGCCCACCGAGCTCATCTCCAAATCCCAACGTTGTCTTCTCTATTTTGTGGAGACCAAAGGGAGACTCAGGGACATAATCATGGAGCATCGGCTCTCTGCACGCTTTAACAAATTCAGCATTCCAGTTGCCATCCATTTCAATCACTCCCCTCCCCTTGCTCATCCGGCGACAGGCCTCCTCCACTGTCAGAGTGAGGTCAAACAGAAACTGGGGAACACAACTTGATATTTCTGCTGGAGACCTTACAGCTTAATATTGTCTTCACTAGCTTCAAAATCTCTCGACCAACAGCTTTTCCCCATGTCCCCTTTCCCTGACCTCACCAAAGCAGTGCATCTTCCCATTCGCATATCTGTTGCACCCTTCCCACTGACCAATCACAATAATCCCCTGCCTGCATCCCCCTGTCGCTATCCCACCTAGCCTTCCACCAGCCCCACGGCGCTCTCTCTATCTACTTCCCGGCTCCCCTTTCCCACCCCAATTCTGATGAAGTCTTTAAGCCTGAAACGTTGACTTTCCTCTTACTAGGATGCTGTCTCACTTGGTTTGCTTTTTCAGCTTCATAGGTATTGGCTACATAGTTGCACGTTGAGACCTTATCAGCAACAGATTTTATTGTGCTTTTTATACATTCCTTGTCTGTTTACTGACAAGCTTATCTCAACTTTCTCACAACAGGATCTAGGAAACAGTCTTTTTGTCACTAATGCTCCTGTCTGCTTCGAACTGATTTTCTTTGTTTTAACCGTACTTTCATCACTGCTGTTCGCAATGGCATTGTAATTGTAACTCTTATTATGCTGTAGCTTAACCACACTATTTCCAATATGTTTCACAACTTCCTTGTTCTTATGCTCCACACATCTATTCATAAACCAAAGATCCAATAAGTCCTTCTATAATTTCCTGTCTGCTGTGTCCCTCTCTCCTTAAACGGGGAGGTTACATTTACCAGTCCTCCCTCAGAGGCACAGAGACACACATACCCAGACACACACACACTCTCAATCACAGGCACACATACAGACACACACACTGTCACACAGACACACTCTGACACACACTCACTCACACACACAGGCACGCACACTTTCACACACACAGACACACACACTCACACATACAGACACACACACTCACACAGACACACACTCACACAGACACACACACACTCACTCACACACACAGACACACACACTCTCACAAAGACACACACAGACAGACACACACACTCACTCACACACACAGACACACACGCACTCACACGCACAGAGACAAAAACACTTTCTCAAACTCAGACACACACACAGACACGCACACACTCACACACACACACACACTCACACACACTGACACACACTCTCTCTCTCTCACACACAGATCAATCATTGTTCGGCCATTCCATTTCAAATTATCCTGTTTCATTTACACTGTCACTTGCTATTCCTTCTTCCGAACATATCTGTTTGTTTCTCTACATTTGATTTTATTCTCTCTATCAAGAAGACATTGGGGACAGGGGGGATGTCACTTTACGCCTCATCAGTCTCCACAGTCACTGTCTTCTATTCCTTTCTGTTTCTTAGCCCATGAAAAATACATACTGTGTCTGACCCTTGAATCCCGATAAACATGGTTTTTTTTAGATTCCTACAGTATGGAAACAGGCCCTTCAGCTCAACAAGTCCACATCGACCCTCCGAACTGTAACCCACCTAGAACCATTCCTCTACCCTCGATTCACCCCTGACACTGGGCAATTTAGCATGGCCAATTCATATCTTTGGACTGTGGGAGGAAACCGTAGCACCCAGGGGAAACCCACGCAGACACGGCGACAATGTGCAAACGCCACACAGACAGTTTCCCAAGGCTGTTCAGTAAACAAAACATTTACTTTTGGGCTAAGGCTACAACAAACCTAAAAAAGAAACGGCATACAACTGTGCAATAAGATGTTTGCACCTTTGCAAGTAAATTATTGAATTACATTGTGTAAACGATAATTAACTGATAAAAGGTGTAAGAGTATAATCCAGCAACAGCCGTAGCGCTTCAAGAGAATAACATGCAATTACATTTAAACTTGAGGATTATGGACTAACATTTATTATGTCCGGAAAAAAGATGGTGATTTTGTGAGAAATTGCATTTTCCCCATGATATGTAATTCCCAGTAGTTCACGTACCAGTGTGGAGATCCAGTGTTGGTTGAGAGGGAGCGCCAGGCTCTGAATGAATTCTCACCGTCTCAATGTGCAGTTGGTGTGTGTCTCTGCACTGTTCATAAATCTATCAGCAGCCTTAATACCTTACTCCTGAAATAGTTCGCTATTCCCACCACCTTCTGTCCTCTATACGAGTACAGTAATGTCTTCTCAGAGATAGAAGGCATTTCCTTGAGACTTCGCACAAACTTTTCACTTCTCACTTTTCCCTCTCACGTTCAGCAAACCAAGATAAAGTGACACATATGTACCACGAGCAAAGGAACCAGGAGGAACAACATAGAGCAGTCTATTTGTGTAGACTCTGCTTCACTCTTTGTCATGTTGGGGCATCAAAGACATCTTCCTATTTCTGTACACATGGTTCGATAGGCTGAATGGCCACCTCCTGGTCATCTGGAAGCAGCTCAAGGACCTGACTTGGCGACTCCGGTTCCTGTTTAACATCTCGATGTGCTGACTACACTCCTTCACTCCTTGTGTAATAGGCAGGAGGGTCTGAATGGGCTATCCCTATTCTTGTCCAATAGTTTCAATGGATCGAATGGCGTCCTTGTATTCTGTTGAAACCACGTTTAGCGCAGAAGTATATGCTCAGAAATGGCGATTCTCTTGCCCCTTGGATGCTGCCTGAACTGTTGTGCTTTTACAACGCTATACTCTCGAGTCTTCCGTCACTGAATGGTTTCCTCGGTTTCTGTGCACCAGGTTATCGGAGTAAATGAACTCTAAACGCTCCTGTCTTGCAGTTTTGAGGAACTGAATGGAACATAGGGACGGAGGGCTGAGGAGTAGGAGTGTGTCATTAGACACGTTAAGCCTTCTCAACTAGGCAGTAAGATCGTGGCTGATCTGGATGTGTTCTCAGCCCCACATCCATATCTGTAGTTCATTGTCCTTTACTGTCCAATATCTGACTGCCATTGCTTTGACTAAATGCAAACACACAGGCACCACAAACTTCTGGGGAAGAGCATTCCCACGCAAACAAACTTTTGTGAAATTATCCTCTTCCGTGTTCAGACTGGGGCTGGATGGACCACTGTTTCATTTTCTAGCCCCGTTCCTCCATTGATCGTGATAAATTTTAAATGTAACTCGGTTGGTGGTATGACCAATGATATAGGTCTCAGACTAGGTCAGGTTCTTTGCTGGGGACAAGACATCTCGATATCTTACATTTGCAAAAATAATTCATCAAAGCAAAGTTACTCAAAGCTAAGATGGAAAAATAAATGGCAAACAGTTTGGACAAATACGTACATTAATATTTATCTTTGAACGCATACTGAGATGCAGTCTGTGCATACACACACACACACACTAAGACATACACAGTGTCTCACACACGCAAGTGCACACAGGCACACACATACACATACCTAAATACAAGCAGGAAAAAAAGCTGCAAAATATCAGCTTGAAAGAGCTTTGTCCAAGCAATAGTTAAACTCAAGACAAAAGTAAAATAATGAAATGTTATTCTGCCTCTGAGGTTGTTCTGCTCACACAAGCAGGATTTATTCCTGGAACAGTCGGATTTGCTGAATTACCTTTGATTTTAGGCAGTGGGGAGATGCCAATGATTCCTCAACAGTAATCCTACATGAATGATAAAGATGACTGAACGGTTTTCACCTCTCATACATTGCTGCGAGAAGGAACAAGGAAAGATAGGTAGCAATAAGCAGTGGCTTCTCCAGCATCCTGCATTTTCTCCATCTCGGAGCAGAAATATACAGTAATGTTATCTCAACACCAAACTGGACCACGTGAGGCCTCCTTGAACATTCTCGGAACTGTAGGCCTATGTCCCTGTTCTCTGCTCCATGTAGGAGTTTTAATGAAGTTACGTTTGTATGTGTCCTCATATTTTTGTCCAATAAAATCATGTCTTCATAGTATTTGTTTTCTTATACTATGAAAAGAGTATATAACATATACATGTTGTTTTCTTAAATTTGAATCCTCATTTCTAGACTCATATACCAGAGAAAATGTCCATAGGCTATGCATCAGATACACTCTCCTCAATATCTTATACAGTTCAATACGAACGCCTCTCATTCTCAACCCTGAAGTGCTCTCGCCTTATAGATGTTTAAAACATCATGAGGAGAAAAGAAATGGTGAAGATCCAAGAACATTTTCCCAGCTTAGGGCAGTCCACAATTAGAGCACATAGATTGAAGGTGAGAGGAGAAACATATAAAAGGGACAAAAGTGGTAACTTTTCACAGAGTGTAAACAATGAACTGCCAGAGGAAATGTTGGAGGCTGGGACAGCTACAGCATTTTTAGCCATTTGAATGAAGCCATTTGAGTGAACACGAAGGTTTTATGGGATATGGGCCAAGTGCTGGCAAATGGAACTTGATTAATTTAGGACATCTGGTCGGCATGGACATGGTGCACCGAAGGGTCTGTTTCCGTGCTGTATGACAGAATAAGGCCTTCTTTCCAAGAGCAAGTGCAGTGAAACATATTCGCAAAATCCACTAAAGCTATTGAGTATATTTATTTTTCAGTTTATGGAATCATCACTGCCCACAGTACATCAGATGTTGACTCAGAAATCCTCTGTACAGATGCAGTAAAATATCCTGATAGCTTTTTCATGAAGTAATCATTCCAAATACCTTCCTAATTACTTGCTGCATCTGCATACTAACCCCGTGTGATGTATGTACCAGGGTGAACAAATGCCTTTGTACAACTGAGTTTTGTGATCTCCCTTCTTTGAATTAGATTACTGTTGTTTTCCCCTTCTGCCACAGCACAAACTTCGGTACCCCATGTTATCCTGTTTCTGCTGAAGGTTTGCACGCTAACCTTCCCTGTCTGTATCACATTACAGATTCTCTACCTCCACTTGACATCTTATCGAATCTTCGTGGTTGAGCCAATTGATTTCCATCCAATCAGTTCCCACACGCAAATCATTGACAGATTCTAAATAGCTTTTGATGTTGCACTGATCTCTGAGGCACTTCACCAAGTTAAAGATTTCCAACCCGAAAATACACATTTCTCCCAACTGTCTATTTCCTTATAGTTACCCAGCACTCCCCTGTTCCTGTGTAGCAATCTAGAAAGTAGGTGTGACCTCCTCTTGCGTTGTGTAATGTACTGAAATAGCTGAAGAGCTTCATCCTATTTCTTTATAATTACTTAGAGGTCCAGATCGATCCTGAATGGCTGAATGCGATCTTCCTCACCTTCTGTAACAGCATCGCGGGGTTGAGCGAGTGAACAATACATGAAGCAAGAGCAGCAGGTGACCATTCAGCCCCTCGAGCCTGCTGCACAATTTAGAATGTCCATTGTTGATGTGATGGTAACTAAGCATCCCTTTCCTGTCTGTTCCCAACAATCATTGATTCTCTTGTTCATCAACGATCTATATAACTCCTCCTTGAGTGTTTTCATTAACCCAGTCTTCACTGATCCTTGGGCATGAGAAGACCACAGACCATACAATCCTAAAGAAAAAGGAACATCCCTTTCCCAGTCTGAAATAGGAATGCCCTTATTCTCAAAATGAGTTCCCCTCAAACCAATCATTATTCTTTTGACACAACGGTTAGGAACAGATATAGACCATTCAGCCCCTCAACCCTCCCCAAATTTCCATTAACCCTCAACAATCAAATACTGATCAGATTAACCTCCACTGAAGTTAAAGGAATTCCAGGTACAATATTTTCACAAGAGTTCAAGAAATTAGAACAGCGAACATTGAACAGTACAGCACAGTAAGAGCCCTTCAGCCCTCAATGGTGTGCTGACCTTTTATCCGACTCTAAGTTTAAACTAAACTGCAGAGCCTTCATCCTATTATCATGTATGTGCTTATCCAAGAGTTACTTGAATGTCCCTAATGTAGTAATTCTACGACCACTGCTGGCAGTGCATTCCACGCACCCATCACTACCTGTGTAAACAACCTGCCTCTTGACATCCCCCCAAAACCCTCCTCCAATCACATTAAAATTATGTTTTCCTCGTGTTAGCCATTTCTACCCTATGAAAAAGAATCTCCTAATCCATTCTGTCTGTGCCTCTCATCATCTTGCACACCTCTATCAAGTCACCGTTCATCCTTCTTTACTCTAATGAGAAAAGATAAAGCTCCTTCAAACCTTCTTCATAAGACATGCCCTATCGCACAGGCAACGTGCTGGGAACTCCCGTCTGCACCCTCTCTAAAACTTGCACATCCTTCCTTTAATGGGGCGAACAGAACTCAACACAATATTCCAAGTGTGGTCTAACCAGGCCTCTATGCATCTGCAGCAAAACCTCGCAGCTCTAAACACAATCCCCCAGCTTATGAAAGCCAACATATCATACACATTCTTACCTTGAGGGCTTTGGCAACTTTGAGGAATCTACAGACGTGGACCCCAACATCCCTTTGTTCCTCCACACTGCCAAGAAGCCTACCTTTAACCCCGTAATCTGCATTCAAATTCAACCTTTGAAAGCTCTCTCCTGAATATGGGAAAATAGAGCAGAATCAGGCCACTTAGCCCATTGGATCTGCTGTGCCAATGGATTACAGCTGAACTGTTTCTCACCTACATTCTCCTGCCTTCGCCAAATGATCACTGATTCCCAAATTAATGAAAAGCTTATTCAACTCTATCTTAAAGAAACTGTGTGCAGGAGTGTGTGTGTTTGTGTGTGTGTCCATTTCTGTATGAATATGTGTTGTGTGTTTAACGTGTCTGTGTATGTATGTGTGTATCTCCTGAGATGATGTCCTGCCGTTTTTTGGGGTAAATCCATTGAAATTGAGATCAACCCTTCACCACCCCCTCCCCACACCTCTACGTCTGTCCCTGTTTAGTTTATAGTTATACAATGCCACCTTCTGCTAGCCTCCCCATGCCTTTGCACTAGTGTCAGGTTTTTTTTGTTTCTTTCAGAGGACATCAAATACTGTCAATCTTTCACATTGCATGGCTGTTTGGTTTTTCAAATAACGTCTTTGGAAGCACAGAGCAGTTTCGTCTGATACCTAACGATATCGTTCCTGAGATATTACCACCACCACTGTGTCCATTTCAGGATTTTCAATCTTTTCTCATTTATAATTTGTAGGAGTATATTATAAAACATTTCAAGATAATGAACGTGAAATACATTCATTGCATTGACTTACAAATTGTTCCGTCAATCTTGCTTGGATGCATTTGCGATGGAAATACACTTTAATTTGCGCACTCTGTGTCATGAATAATCTTCAAAGACAAATCACTTCCACATTGCAGAGTGACCATAGACATAACTTTACATGAACATTCTCCACTCTAAGGGTCCTCAGTACGAATACAATCCTCCACATACCAAACTGTGTATGTGTGCGTGTGCAGATGGTTCTGTCAGTTTGGATGGCGCTCTGAGCTGTCTCCCTCCCCCTCCCTCCCAGACTGAATCCCCTGATGGTTGTCACCCTGCGGTGCTGTCAATTCAGAGGAGTGTGAAGGCCAACAGAGAGGGACATTGCATCACTTTAAACACCAGAGAGGCTGACAGATCCGCTGTGCACATGGACACACAGATACACACAGAGACGAATACAGGCACGCAGACAAAATGCAGAGATGAAAACAGACACGCAAATACACAAAGAGACAAATACAGACACACAAAGATGAATACAGATGCACAGGCGCACACAGAGACGTGCAGCGACACACAGAAACAAATACAGGCACACAGATAGACACAGAGACAAATACGAACAGGAAGATACACAACAGAGTTGAATACAGGCACGCAGATACAGAGATGAATACAGACACGCAGATAAACACAGAGACAAATATCGACATGCAGATACACACAAAGAAGAATAGACTCACACAGGTGCCCACAGGGATGAATACAGACGAAAAGGATACGCACAGAGATGAACACAGACACGCAGATACACACAGAGACAAACACAGACCTGCAGATACACACAGAGACGAATACAGACACACAGATACTCACACATGAACACAGGCATGCAGATAGACATAGAGACGAATGCAAACACGCAGATGCACACAGAGACAGATGCAGACACGCAGATACACACAGAGACACGCAGATAGACAGAGAAACGGATAGAGACACACAGATACACGTAAGATTAATACAGACACGCAGATACAAACAGAGACAAACGCAAACATGCAGATACACACAGAGACGAATAGAGTTACACAGATGCCCACAGAGACAAATAAAGACACACGGATACACACAGAGATGAAAACAGACACACAGATACACACAGAGACAAACACAGATACGCAGACACACATACAGACTCGCAGATACACACAGAGACGAATTTAATGACACACACAGATAGATACAGGCAGGCAGATGCACATAAAGATGAATACAGACACACAGATTCCGAGATGAATGCAGACACATAAATGTACACAGAGACGAATACATACACACAGATACACAGAAACACAAATATAGACACGCAGATACCCAGAAGGGCAAATATAGACACGCAGTTACACACAGAGATGAATAAAGTCACACTGATACCAACAGAGAGGAATACAAATACATGTATACACACAGAGTTGAATACAGATAAACTGATATACACAGAGACAAAAACAAGCGTGCTGATACACACAGAGATACGCAGATGCACACAGAGACGAATAGAGACACACAGATACACGCAGAGATGGATACAGACACGCAGATACACACAGAGTTGAATACAGACAGTCTGGAACACACAGAGATGAATACAGACATGTAGCTGCACACCGACATATATATAGGTATGCAGATGCGCACAGCGACAAATACAGACATGCAGATACACACAGAGACAAATACAGACATGCAGATGCACACAGCGATGAATGCAGAAACGCAGATACACACAGTGAAAAAATCAGACATGCAGAGACACACAGAGATGAATATAGATGCACAGACACACACGGAGACTGATGCAATAGCACATATACAGGCATACATAGACAAATTCCTGAAGAAGGTCTCATGCCCTTAACATCGATTCTCCTGCTCCTTGGATGCTGCCTGACCTGCTGCGCTTTTCCAGCAACACATTTTCAGCACACATAGACAAATGCCGATACCCAGATGCACATGCACACACAGATACCCAGTCATCAATACAGACGCACTCCACCCAGTGCCACACCGACGTTTAAATAGACATCGGGAATCTGCCAGTGTTTACTTTTCACGTGGTGAATTTCTCAATATTTCACTCACTCTGTGTGGCTCCTGTCAACCTTTCTGCTGTTCCATAGATAATTCTCTGCATTCTCTCTATAGCTTCCACCTCTTTCCTTTAATGAGGTGACTAGAACACGGTATTACAAGTGTGGTGTTATGACACGGCGATGAACCCTTCTGCTAATGAAACCAAACACTCAGAAAAGCTCACCTCGCTCATAATCCGTTAAAGTCGAGTGACAGAGAGCTCGCAAATTCCACTACTTAACAGGAAATAATATCAATGTATTCCTTAATTCTAAAAGTGAACATTGAATAACAACAGTTATTCCCAACTCAAAGCTTCCCCTTCTCTGAACTGTTTGTTATCTTTCTCCACCTTTAACAATATAATCTTCCAATTCAAGAAAAACTGTATTACAATTACTTAAACCAGACAGTGGCTTTAGTCTCCAATGCCCTCCTTCTTTCCACTGAATATCTCCCTCTGTCATGTTCTGTCTTTTAATGCAAGGATATTTCGTTCAAAAAATGAATCTTACACAGAGAATGTTGTCCTTGGCAGAGTCTCACGATAGTAGTTTACTCTCTGTCTAACTTCCAAAATGCGTGCCTCTTTATTCCCTCAACATCAGCTCATCTCCTTGGATTGATGTTGACAAAACAATAAATTTAAAATCGAATGGGTTTAGTATAGTGGGACATTATTTAAACTTGGTTGTTTAAATTCGAATAGTTGTTAAAAGAGCAACCAAAGCTCAACATATCTGTTTCACAGCCAGATGTCACATAGTTTCAGTCCAGTAAACTCTGTAAATATTAGCTAGTCATATGACAAGAACGTGCAAGCTCTCAATGCAGAACAACATTCAACTTTATCACGGTGGGTTAAACAGTGGGATTATAGAGCTGCAGCATAACCTCATAGCTCTGAAACTGATCTCCCCGGCTGTGAAAGCCAACACATCATATGCTTTCTTAACAACAGCACCAACCTGGATGGCAACTTTGAGGATCTATAGACATGGACCCAAGATCCCGCCGTTCCAGATTTATCTCGATCTGTCACTCATCAGCTCAGTTCTGTCAGTGTCCTGTTGTAACCTAGAACAGCCCTCCACACTAACCACCAACTCCACCAAAGTTCGTGACATCGGAGAACCTATGAACCCACCCTTCCAATTCGTCATCGACTCTCTTATTAAAAACATCACAAAGAGCAGAGGTCCCAGAACAGATCACCAAGTTAGTCACCAAGCTCCAGGCGGGATCTGTTCCATCTACCACCACCTTCTGTCTTCTGTGGGCCAGCCAATTCTGCATCCAGACATCCAGACCTCCCTGTAAGCCATGCGTCCTTATCTTGTGAATGAGCTTACCGTGAATAACTTTATCAAACGCCTTGTTAAAATGCATATATACCACATCCACTGCTCTAATTCATCAACGTGTTTTGTCACATCCTTAAGAAATTCAATAAGATTTATGAGGCATGACGTGCTCCTCACAAAGCCATGTTGACTGTCTCTAATAATTTATAATTTTCCAAGTATTCATAAATCCTGTCTCTCAAATCCTCTCCAATACTTTACCCGTCACTGGTGTAAGACTGGTTGGCCAATACTTCCCAGGATTATCCCTATTTCTTTCTTGAACCAGGCAAGAACCTTTGCCAGCCTCCTGACATCTGGCACGACTCCAGTGGACAGTGAGGATGCAAAAGATCATCGCAAAATGCGCAGCAATCTCTTCTCACTTCCTATAGTATCCTAGGGCATATCCTGTTTGGCCAAATAAATTTATCTATCCGTGTGTTTCTCAAATTTATCAACACATCCTCCTGTTCTAGCATATTCGCCTGTTTCATGCTGTCCTCAGAAACGTCAAGGTCTCTCTCATTTGGGAATACTGAAGCAAATATTCATTAAGAACCTCCCCTACCTCCTCTGACTCCTGGCGTAAGTTCCCTCCACTATCCCTGATCGCCCCACCCTCACTCTGGCCATCCTCTTGCTTTTCATGTAAGTGTAGAACGTCTTAGGTTTTACCTTAATTCTACCCGCCAAGCCTTTATCATGCACACTTTTATCTCTCCTGAGTTTATTCTTCATTTCCACCCTGGTTACCTTGCAACCTTCTAGGGCACTGCGTAACCCTTGGCTCCTCAATCTTATGTAAGCTTCATCCTTCCTCTTGATTAGATGTTCTAAAGCGCCTGGCACAATGAAGATATGGAGCTGTAAATGGATGGGAGTTGCACATCCTGTCACTTGCAGCATGTGCTGCAAGTTTCCCGACAGTGTGCAGTGATCAAACACAGTATTACTGAGCAATGCACTCGGATGGTGGACACAGCTCTACATGCTGGAAGGGTAACTTCTCCAGGTTTACAGAGTTATTCACTGCACAGCCCCCCGTGGACTGATGTGGTCTGCACAGTCTGTACAGATTGCTGGTTTGTATTGAGCACTACACTAGCCTCATCTGCACAGTGCTTCACGCTGAATATATATCTCATCTGGATTATGATGTCTGATTCTGTGAGGTGGAGTTGGTATCGGGCATAATGACCATTTGAGCTGATCTGTCAGCATATTTATTTTATGTTCTTACTCTTGTTATTGGACCCGTCAGCATCTGACTCCTCCGGCTAATCCCATTTCTCTGAGAAGAGCCGTGTTTATTCAACTTGTTGATCAAGTAACCATCCAAATATAACACGAGCATCTGTCTTTCTGTACCTTAACCTGACCGTTGGTGCTAATATTCCTGAATCCCCGGGGACGTAATTATGAAGTTCAGAAACAACATGCAAAGTGCACCGCTCATGCTCTTCTATACATCACGGCTGTGGGTCCCATTTGGATCCTTAACGTATCAAGAGCTGGAAATGTGAAGCTCAGAAACAATAAAATGGTGTGTCTCGGGCTTTTCACTGCCTGGTGTGTCCCATGTGGTGCTCCATGAACAGTGGAGTGTGTGTTAGGCTGTTGCTCACTTCCCCATGTGTCCTATGTACTGCTCCTTGGTGGGCAGAGGGTCCCAGCAGCTTTGAGATACGTCTTTGAAACTTGGTCTGTGCCTGTTCACTGAACATCTGTGTTTGTCCCTCTCAGCTGATCATGCGGTCAATTACACGAGGAAGCCCCTCCAGTATTATTGTTAATTACCAGGCATCAAACTTGGAACTGAGGGACTCCGGACTGACTCCTGTTATTGGAAAGTTAGTGGAGCTGCTGGAAATGTTTTGTTGGAGGTTCTGCTGTGAGATACTTCAGACATTCAGGAAGACCTGAGGATTTGGTGACACAACTGTGGATGGAGCATGGGGACGATAGCAAAAGCATCTGGGTCTGTAACATGAACAACAAATGGAGCAGAGGCTGCAGAGAGGGGAAGCTCTGAAACCACGCAATCCGTGTGTCTGGGGAAAGGGATCTGCTGGATCCACTCCGGGGTTTTCCAGGAACAGCTTCCCAAGCTCCACTTAACCAAGGAGCAGAGTGTGAGGGGACCCTGACTGAACAAGGAGCTCGTCACAGAGCGGTGTCACCTCCTTCAACACGGCCTGCAGCTTCATATCAGGGGGAGGACCATGGCTGATGTCAGCCTGCTCCACCTTTGAATACAATCACGGCTGATGTCAGCCTGCTCCACCATTGAATACAATCACGGCTGATGTCAGCCTGCTCCATCATTGAAAACAATCATGGCTGATGTCAATCTGTTCCACCATTGAATACAATCATATGTGATGTCAGCCTGCTCCACCATTGAAAACAATCACAGCTGATGTCATCCCTGCTCCAACATTGAATACAATCATGGCTGATGTCAGCCTGCTCCACCATTGAATACAATCATATCTGATGTCAGCCTGCTCCACCATTGAAAACAATCATGGCTGATGTCATCTCGGTCTCAGTCCCACTTTCCGGCCAATCTCCAAATCCCCTCAGTTACTCAATATCCCAGCATCCACTGCACTCTGGAACAGTGAATTACACTGATTTAAAATGCTTTGAGAGAAGTTCTCTCATCACTGTTCTAATTCCTCTCCAATTATCCTAAAACTCTGATCTCTTGTTTTATTTTACCCCACATGAGGAAATACCCAATGCATGTTGACATTATCAATCACTTTTAGCATGTCCAGTCCTCAGTGACATCTCCTCCCATTTTTCTAAACTCCAGAGATTATAGGCCTGAATTGCTCAATCTCCCTTCAGAAGAGAAACTCCTTATCTCTGGAATCAGTCTCGTAAACCTCTTCTGAACTGCCTCCATGGTAATTACATCCCTCCTGCAGTCAGGACACCAAAACTGTACACAGTACTCAATTGCGATCTCACAAATGCCTGGCATTATTGCAGCAGTACCTCCCTTGCTTTATAATCTATTCTTTCAGAAATAAATACCAAATTTGCAGTTGCCTTTCTCATTATCTGCTACACCTGCGTCTGTGTCTTTTGCGATATGGATGAGGATACCAGATCCCTCTGTACCTAAGCACTACGTAGTTTCCCTCTGTTTGGATAGTAAGTTGCCTTTCTGTTACACTGACCAAAACGGCCGCATACTTTTCATTGTTTCATTTCATCTGCAACCTATCCTTAAACATTCATTACAATTTCTCAACTGAGTCGGTGTCTTCTGAAAACTGATTATAGCATGTCCATCCCCTCAAATAGGTGACAGTATTTATTGCTAATAGTTGGGGCCTGGGAATGACCCCTATGGTATTTTTGGAAACAGAAAATGAACCAGTTATTCCAACTCAATGCAATTCTTTGGTTCGCCAAGCCTACATCCAAGTGAATAAATAACTTCGAACCATATGCAATCTTATTCTGCAGATTTATCTTTTGTGCACACCTTATTCAATGTCTTCTGCAAGTCCTGATTTTACATCTCCAGGATCCTCATTATGCAGCTTGCTTGTCACATTCTTAAAGACTCAAATAAATAATGAAAATACGATTCATCTTTTGTAAAATTATGTTGATTCTGATGGATTGTGGCTTCACTTTGTAAATGTCCTTTCATTAATTCCTGAATAATCGATTTTAATAATTTTCTTAAATTCCAGCAGGTTTCTCACTACTTTATATTCCATCGTGAATGTGGTAAGCTTGTAGTCTCACCTCTATATATTCTTTTCATTCCCTCCAATCCTGTATAACTGACACATGGTGTGAAATGACCTACTCTGGTTGCTGTGTAAGAAGCATGAGTGGCTGAATGGACTCATTCTCTTCCCTGTGCACAAAATCAATGGGCTGATGTCAAAACAAAATCAAAACAAAACATAGATTAAACCGAGCTGAACCAAGGCAAATTAACTTAAATTACATGAAGTTATAACACCCAGCACAATCCTACCAAAGCTCCCCTTCACCGGGAGCATGAGTTGCCATACCCGTATTTGTTCAGAATTCTTCCTCTCAGAGCCCTCACTGTTACACAAATGTCCTGACCAATATAGCCAATAAAACCATGTGTATATGGTTGAAATAGGGCCGCCACGTCCTATGACAATGTTCATTTCTTGGGTGCCCATACTCATAAGGAAGTCGAGGAGAATTGGCTCCATAACCAGCCTACACCACGATCAGAGTCCTGGGAGGTTTCCTGGGACCCAGTTTATCAGAATGTTCTTCCTCACACAAAATGAAAGAATACTAAACAATTTATTCCCATGCAAGTCCAAAGAGGGAAGATTCAGCGAACACAAGAGGAGGGTCACCGGATTTGCCTTGACCTCGGTTCCCAAAACCCCTTCCAAAACACTTGCGATAGTGCACCAATACCTACGAAGCTTGTGGCATGATCACAAGCAATACGGAAGTATACCAACATCTATTGTACATTTGGGGCATAGTGGGGACTCTCCTGTCTTAAATTTGACAGGCTGCTCGGGTGTCAATTAAACCCTGTGGAGTACCTTCAACTGCGTAGACTACATCCTATTGCAAATTGAAATCTTCCTTACGGTTTCCCAAATATCTTCCCACTCCTCTGGTGAGATCTCCACCCACAATTCCTGAGCCCAGATTCCTTGCAGCCGCTCTATATCATTTGAGACACTACCTCTTAATAAATGATACAGGGTGTTGACCGAGAGAGCACCTGTGGACGAAGCTCTCTTCCCTTCATTTCCGACCTATGGGGACTAACCATGAATGTAGTCTTTTTTTCTGTCTAAAGTTCCTCATCTAAAAGTAACGAAAATGGCCCCTCCAAGATAACTCATATTCTGGCTCAGCTGCTCTAAAACCACCATGACCACCACGTCAAATAATTCTCCCAAACAGGAAACTCCTCTGGACTCTCAGAGCCGAAAGCCATAATCCATCAATCCCAGCTGGGATCCTACCAATCCTACAATGGGAGTCAAAGGGGAAGATTATTTTTGTAAATTGCCCTCACTTTGTCGCATCATTTTACAGGCTTTAACTATTTTATGGACAATTGGATTTCTGCAATGGTTCATAACAATCCTCGTCTTGTCCATGAACAACAGATTAATGAGGGGACATTTTGCCTGGGATGCCTCAATGTCCAGCCAAACTGACCGCAGGTCTTTGCAAGCTCAATCAGCCACATCCGATTGCAGGGAACCTTTTGGGACGGCAGGTGATAGTACCAGCACCCTCTCTAATGGATATAATAGATTGGGGGCACTTTTCTTTCTGGCCAAGTGCGCCAAATACCTTCTCAGTTAAGCACCATACTCGAATAACCTCTGTTTCGCAAAGGAAATCTCTCTCTTTGCAGTCTGGGTGAGCGCAGTGTTCAGAGCAGCCCAGAGGGCTGTAATCTGCTGCAACTTACAGTCTGTCAAAGAATGCTGTCTCAGCTGCCTTCAGCCAAGCCTTGAGCATACGCTACTGCTGTCCCTTCTGCCGCTTCTGAGTCACCGAGTAAGAAATAATCAAACCCCTTGTATAGGCCTTGGCAGTCTTCCAGAACACAGATGGATTACTGGCCGTACCCAAGTTAATGTCCCATTAAAAACTTCAATTCCCGCGAAAAGTACTCAATGAATTTGCTATCTTTCAGAAGGCAAGGATCCATGCGCCAGTGATGCGAACCTGTCCCATCGCCATCGGCCTTAACATCCACGTACACTGCTGCATGATCAGAATTCTGCAGGGCAGCATCGAATTTAAAAAGTCCAATGGGGCAAAAAAATGTTAATCCTGGCATAGCACTTACGTGGGATAAAAAAAAGGTGAAGCCCCTACCTTCAGGGTGAAGACATCTCAAACGTTCACCAAAGCAGCTCCCTGTTCAGATCCACCAGCTGCCTTGATGGCTGGGAAATACCCGTGAGACCCCTTGACATCCTATCCACTTCGGGGTCCATACGTCGGTTAAAGTCTCCCTTTTAATTGCACAATGTTCCCCAAGGGTCATCAACCTGGAGTGCGCATTTGAGCGGGTGTGGTGGGGCAATATTTTACAATGTCCCATATTCCTCTCCATGTATTAAAGCTTTAAGGATCAGAAACCATTCACGTTCGTCATTAATTTGGTCAAACAACTGAAGCGGAAGGTTTGTGTGAATGAGTGAAGCTTCTCTTCTACTTTTCAAATTAAAGGATGAAATAAACACCGGACCGAACCTTCCCTGCTGTAACTTTAAGTGCTCCTTATCAGTTAGATGTGTTTGTTGCAGCAAGGCTTCATTGACCCCTTCCTTTCTGAGGCTTGAAAGTATCTTCTTCTCTTAATGAGTGAGTGACTCTCCTTAAGGTTCCACGTGCACCATTAAACAAGCGGTTAGCCATAACTATCCGAAGCAGCCCATGACCCACTGGGAGAATCACCCATTTATCGCACGTCAAGTGAAAGCAGTAAACAGTTCATACAAACTTGAAACTATAACGACAATAACAACCAAATCAAAACTTCTCACAAATATTTCTAAAATGAGCCAACAAATAACACAAATAAGTGGAGAGATCCCCCCTTCCTGCAGAGGGTGTACGTATCACCCATTAAAATTCGTGGCTCTTACGAGCTGAAGTCGCTCATCAAATCCAGGCAAACAATGTTTTCAAAAGTTGCATGCGTCTTACAACAAGAAAATTAAATCCGTCCCATCCATATTTTGACCTCAGGCAGTCCGGGTGAAACAAAATGTAACCACCCCCACCATCCCCAAACCCACTTTCTCATTCAGCGGTAAGTGAGAGAAATGAAAAGAAGTTGATGAGCTGGCCGTTTTCTTCTCGTTCTGGCAGCCCGACCAGGCTGATGTTCTTCTGATGGCCCTGATTTTCGAGGTCGTTGACCTACTCTACTAAGGCCCTTAGCTACCATTCCAGGGCTTCGACACGACCCGCCGAGGATTCTGCCATGGTTTCCAAAGCCGCGATCCGCTGTTCCACCTCGACGATGCATGGCCCGAGATGCTGGGTCTCCTGATCCTGCTTCTGCAGCTTGGCTGAGATCAGTTCCAGCCTGGTTCAGGTCTCCTCCATCGCTGAATCAATCTTCTCTCGCAGGCTCTGAACTCTGAGGCCAGGCTCTACTCCACAGATAAGTCTCCTGGAGCGTTCGCAGAGGCCGACGTCACAGCCCCGGGTGTATCCATTGCTGCGGTGCACTGCTGGTTGTGATCCTCATGATCCTTTTCCCTTAGTTATTTTCCGTTACTCACTTAAAATGGCATAGAGCAATACTGGGGATCAAAAACCTCCGATTTTACCACAATAGGGAAGAAAGAGATGGTGAATGCATAACTTTGTCTGGGTTCTGGTGCAGAGCTCAGCAGGGCAGACCGACTGGATCACCGCCATCTTGGATCTCACCCGAATAATCACTGTTAACAAACTTTTTTTGAAATGGTTTGAAGATGTTTCTTGTAGGGGGAGACAATGGAGAACTATTCAATGTGATACAGTTAGATATTCAGGTGGATGTTTAAGAGTTCAGAAAGTGAATAGTAAATAAAATTGAACCAACGTGGTTCAGGGACGATTTTGGGAAACGGAAAGGAAAAAGTGAAGTTGGCCTTCAGTTAACGGAAATTGGAATATCGAAGTAAAGGCATTCTGCACAGACTGCATGCAGTGTGGATGGGATTATACCTGTGTTCTGTACTGTTTCAAAGAATGAGAGGTGATCTCAGGGAAACTTAGAAAATTCACCCACAATACACTGACTCATACAGGGGCATGGAGAAGTGCAGCAGGTAAAGTTAGGGGGAACCCAAGATGTTCTACAAAAACAAGCTGAAGAGAATATCAGGAAAAAATTAGGACCCATTTCGAAACCAATGGTGTAATCAGTATATGAAACCGGGGAATATTGATAGACTGTGACATGAGAGCTTCACATCTGTTTTATTTGAGAAAGGAAGATGCTGGTACAGAATTCAAGAAGATGGACTGGGAAGCTCTCGAGCAGATTTATATAAGATGCAAGTTGGGATTAATGGTTTTGGATGATGTAAAGTCCAGATGAGTTGTATCGCAGGATGCGGTTGGAGACAAGAGAGGAAATGCCCTGTCCTAAATGTTTTAGTCGAATCTGACCACACAAGGGAGGTGCTAGAGGACTAGAAAACTGCTATGTGGTCCCAAGTCACTCGGAAGGTGGTAGCGATAGACCAGTGTCTGGTGGTGTACCACAGCGAGAAGTGTAATGTATCTAATTATTTGTGGTATTCATAAATGATGTAAATATTAATGTGGAGGGGGTGGTGGGGGTGGGGGCTGAGCGTAATAAGTAATTTTGTGTTTGACACAAAGATTTGTCAGGTTGTTGGCAGTGAGGAGGAAGGCCTTATGTTACGGGAAGATACAGGTGGAATTGTCAGATCAATGGCAGATGGAATGGAACATTGATAAATAGGATGTGATGCACTTTGGATGAAGGAACTAGACAGGGGAGAATTCAATAAATAGCAGAACACTAGGGAGGTCAGAGGGTGTTTCTCCACACATCCCTGAATGTGACTGGACAGTGTAATAGCCAGTTAAGAAATCGCATGGGACTGTAGGCATTGTGTTTCTTCATCGAGGCGACATAATATGAGTTAAACATGTCATTGGTTAGGCCATAGATAGAATATTGTGTGCAGTTCTGGCAGCCACATTACAGGAAGTGTTTTGGTTTCTCAGTAACATCAGAAGCTATTGGGGTCACCACAGAGTTGGAAGCTTCAGTGGATTTGTTTTCCTTCCTAGATTGGAGAACTGCATCTGACAATCTGTATCTGATCTTTCCTTTTTGCCAAGTACATGTTTATGGGATATTACGCATCAGAACATTTCATTGTTGATAGGCTAAGCCTTCGAATATTTTTGAGGAGCTCTGCGGTCTTCTATAACACGTGACTCCTTCTCTTCTTGTATAATTCGTTGGATGCACTAAATGGGCTATCTCTACACTTCTCCAATATTTTCATTGAGCTGAATGACTTCCTCATATTCCTGTGAAGCCAGTGTGAGGCGCTGAATAATCTCTTCCTTTTAACAGTGGAAATGTGCAGTGTCCAGCAGCATTGTTGCATGGATGTTACCGATACTTCCAACAGCACAAGCCTGAATGTTGTCCAGGTCTTGCTGCACATGGACACAGAACTTGTTCAGGAGCTGAAGGGGAACATTTTTCCTGAATATTGTGTGACCTTCAATGAACACCCTCACTTCTAATCTTTATGAAGCAGCTGAAGATGTTTGTGCTGAGGAAGCTACCTTGAGGATCTTTCGCAGATATGTCCAGGACTGCATGGATTTTTGTACCCAAACCACAATCATTGTGCTTTATGCTTTAAATCACTCTAACCAGGGAAGTTTCCAACTCATTCCCATTTAGCGCAATCCTGCTCAGGCTCCTTGAGACCATCCTGAGTTAAATGATGCCTTGATGTCAGGGCCGGTCACTCTTCCCTGAGCCTTTGTGTTCACGTCTTTTGCTGATATCAATAGTTCACAGTGTGGGGGTAAGGAGTGCTATATGACCAATCAGAGTTGAGGGCTGTGAAGAATTGGACATGAAAGAGGATATTATACCTTATGATCTTATTGTGGGTGAAGACATGCTTGCGGGGGGAGGGGGCGTGTGGATGAATGACATACCCCTGGTTGTGGGGTTCTCACATTCTATTATTGGAAAGTAGAGGGTGTTATTTTCTTGGATGCTCTGTTATTGAATGTTGCCAGATTGTCTGGACCATCACTGGCTGAGGTGTTGGGGCTGTGTTCACAGTGAAACTGGGTCTACAACATGACCAACATATGAAGTACATGTTGCAGAGAGGGGAAGCTCTATAAAGAGAGATGAGCGACCTCTTTGATACCCAACCTGGGTTTTACAATTACATTTTCCAAACCAGCGCAAATTGTGTGTGACAGTTTTGAGTGGCTGAATGGTCTCCTGTGTTTCTGTGCACTAGGGTATCGCAGTAAGTAGCCTCTAACTGTCCCTGTCTAGCAGGTTTGTGAGACTGAATGGAACACAGAAACATGGGACTGAGGAGCAGGAGTGGGCCATTGGACACTTTGAGCCTTCTCCAACAGGCACTAAGATTGTGGCTGATCAGGTTATGGTTACAACCCCACTTTCCTGACTGTATCCCGTTATCCATGACTCACTTCTCTGCCAAATATTTAACTAACTCAGCTTTGAATCAATGTAAACAAAGGGGCATCTCAAACCTGTGCGGAAGAGAATTCCCACATGAAATGGCTGTTTAGAATATCTCCTCATCCCTCTTATAAGAGTCTTATAGCATGCAAATTTGTCCGTGCTGACCAGACATCCGAATCTGATCGAGTTTGTTTTGCCAGCATTTGGCTCATATTCCTCTGTACCTCCTTATTCAGATACCCATCAAGATGCCAGACTCCATCACTTCCTCTGGCAGATGATTCCATATGCACACCTCCCTCTGTATGAAAAAAATGCTCTAAGTTCCATCTAAAATATTTCCCCTCGCACCTTAAACCTATACCTTCTATTTTTGGAATCCCCTATTCTGGGAAATAGTCCTTGTGTTTTTACAAAATCCATGCCCCTTATGATTTTACAAACCTCTATAAGGTCAGCCCTAAGCCCGTAATTCTGCAGGGAAAACTGCTTTAGCCTATACAGCCTCTGCTTATAGCTCAAACTCTCCAAACCTGGCAACATCCTTATAAATCTTTTCTGAACCCTTTCAAGTTTCACAGCAACCTTCGTACAGCAGGGAGACCAGAACTGCACACAGTATTCCAAAATGTGGCCTCATTAACATCCTGTACAGCTGTAACATGACATCCCAACTCCGAAACTCAATGCTCTGACAAATGAAGGCAAACATGCCAAACACCTTGTTCACTATACTATTCACTTTGAAGGAGTGTTAATGCAGCACTTCACATTTATCTGAATCAAACACCATCTGCCAAACGTCAGCCCATGGGCCCATCTGATCGAGGTCTCATTGCACTCTCAGATAATTTTCTTCATTACCCACAACACCGAAAATGTTGGTGCAATCTTCAAACTTGCTACCCTTACTACCTATGGTCACATCCACATCATTTATATAAATGATGAAAAGCAGTGGGCTCAGCATTGATCCTTCTGGCACACTACTGTTCACAGGACTCCAGTCTGAAAAGTAATCCTCTACCAACCTCTGTCGACTTCCTTCAATCTAATTTTTTATTCAATTGTCTTGGGTGCGCTGTTTCCCATGTGATCTAACCTTACTAACTTGCCTAATATGCAGAATCTTCTCGAAGAACTTGCTCCAGTCTATATGGAAAGCATCTACAACACTGCCTTCATCAATCTGCTTTGTCATCTCTTTAACATACTCAGTCAAATTAGTGTGACACGATTTCTCATGCAAAAAGCCATGGTGACTATCCCCAATCAAGCCTTGCCTTTGAACATGCATGCAATTGGCTATCCCTCAGAATCCCGTCCTACAACTCAGCGACCACTGATGTCAGGCTCACCGGTCCAGAGTACCTTGGGTTGTTGAGTAACTGTTTCCTTTTCTACTGCCACTCCTCCATTGGTCACAGCAAATTATCGGTGTTACCAGTTTGATGATATGGCTTATAATATAGGTCACACATTGGCTCATGGTCGTTCTAGGAAGAAGTCATGTAGATTTCCTTCTCTGTTAAAATAACAAATTCATGACTAAAACAAAGTTCCTCAAGCAATGATGTAAAGATGAATGACAAACAGTGTAGAAATTACAAAAATGTACACTGATATTTCCATTACTAAAAGTAATGAGGAACACAAACATATGCAGACACACACAGATTCATACACAGGCACACATAGACAAACTCAAAGACACACACAGGCAAACACACACAGGCATACTCAAACACACGCACAGAGGTGCACACGCAGACACACTTAAACTCACAAAAACACAGGAACACAAAAACCCGGACACACAGACACACATGCACCCGCAAATACACACACTAACACAGACGAATGCATGTACTATACTGCATACAGAATTAGAGCGGTAAAAAGCCCATTTGGCCCAACCAGTCTACAGAACTATTGATCATGGCTGAAATGTTTTTCAAGTCAGATCTACTACCCTCTCACAACAAGCCTTGAGCCCATCTTTAATCATAACTGATCAAGTTATATCCTAACGACTCTAAAATGTGTGTGTGCGCAGCACGCGCATGCACATGTGTATCCGTGTTTATGTGTGTGTGTGTGTCTTTGTGCGTCCGTGTTTTGTCTGTGTGCATGTGTTGTCTCTGTGTGTGTCTGTGCGTGTGCATGTGTCTGTGTGTCTCTGTGTGTGAGTCTTTGTGTGTGTATCTGTGTATGTGCGTCTGTGCGTGTGTGTGTCTCTTTGTGTGTGTCTGGGTGTGTGTGTATGTGTGTGTTTGTCGTGTACGTGTCTGTGTGTGTGTGTGTGTATGTTTACCTAATAGCAGGAGACAGCATTATCGAGGACGGTTGTTTTTCAGACTGGAGGCCTGTTGTTATGGACTAGGCCAGCCCACTCAAAATATTCTTGAGTAGGCAGTGCAGACAATAACTTTGTAATTTGTTTCAGTGAGTGCACAGTGAAAATTATCAGGTTTTAAAATAGACAAAAAATATTCACAAAACTACACAATAAAACACAAAGAACAGAATAAAGAACCCCTACAGAACTCAATCTATTCAAACTAGACTTAATTAGCTGTTCTGGAAGCACACAACCATCCCAATAAGCAAACCCCCCTTAAAACAGTAAAAATGGAACAAATGATTGGACTTTAAAGTTAGAAGGGCAGAAAGAGAGATAGAGAGAGAGAGCCTGTCCAATCAGCTAAACTACAAATTAGGTCTGGACTGAACTGCTCACATAGAGAGCTGATCACTCCCCTTTCATTATACCTTTAATCACAAAACCGTTTAATCTGTGTACCAAACCAGTCACCTTGGAGCCGGGAACTATTTACGACACCTCTAAAAAAGAAATCAAGGACACAGTATCTTTGAGAAAAGGAAGCTTTTAGAGAAAAGGGACCAGCTTTGTGACACTGTGCACAGTGGTGTTCCACAGGCACTTGTGCTGAATCCATTTTTGTTTTGACATTTAGACAAATGATTCAGATGAAAATTATAGAAGGCGTGGTTAGAAAGATTGTGGATGAAACCAAGTTTGGCTATATAGTGGACAGTGAAGATTACACAGGGACCATGATCAAATGGCTTGATGAATCTGAAGAGTTGTACAGCACCGAAGCAAACACTTTTGACCAACTCGTCCATGCCAACCTGATTTCTGAAATTAATCGTGCCCTACTTGGGGTGGTGCAGTGTCTCAGTGGTTAGCACTCCTGCCTCACAGTACCAGGGACCTGAGTTTGATTGCTGGCACAACTGACTGACTGTGTGGAGTTTGCACATTCTCGCTGTGTCTGCGTGGGTTTCTTCCCACAGTACAAAATTGTGCAGCTTATGTGAATTGGCCATGCTAAGTTGCACATTATATCAGATGCATTAGTCGGGGTAAATGTGGTGAGATGGCTCTGGGTGGGTAACTCTTCAGAGAGTTGTTGTGGACTTGTGCTACACTGTAGGGAATCTAATCTATTTGCCAGCAATTGGAACATATCATTCTAAATCCTTCCTATCAATATATCCATCTGGGTGCCTTTTAAATGTTGTAATTATACCTTCCTCCATTATTTCTTCTGGCAGTTCATTATGTACACGCTCCACATTCTGAGTGAAAACGTTGCCCCGACGTCACTTTAAAATCTTTCCCCTCTCACATTAAATCTATGCCTTCTAATTTTCGACTTCCAAGCATGGGGAAATGATCTTGACTACTGACCCCCTATCCATGCACTTCAGGAATTTATAGACCACTAGAAGGTGCTAATGTTCCTTTCACCCAGGGTCTGTGCTTTCAGTCATCCGGGGCTTAATTTCTGAAATTCAATACTGACACCTCTTCCATCTCGATCAAACTACAATTTTAAAATCGTTTTAGTCAACGCCGTCAGACATATTATCAAACACCTCTAGATGGATTAGAACTTAGACCTATGGGGGCCAGAGGTAGGGACAATACCACCACTCCACTATAGTCCCAAAAGTTGCAGCATTATTCTCCTGTGTGTTCGTTCATCAGCCTGTTCTGACATGCTGCACCTGAATCCAGACAATCTGGTCTCGATATAGGGATACTACCAGACAAGTTCAGGAATTGGAATAGAATCCAGAGCTCTGCCTCAGAGGCAGGGATACTACCGATTGCACAAAATCTAAACCGTGCCCAAACTTTTAACTATAAATGCCAGCTTCCAGATCTGTATGGATTTATTGAAATCTGGTTCACTCTACTGAATTACTCAGTTAAAATAATAACGTTGTTAAAAAATGCAAGGTACTTGCCTCAACTGTAGGATGTCGAGTTTATATGCTCTGCCTTCGAGATAAACTATGAACATCTTTAAATACTTGTCTATCATTTCCACTTTAAATGTCTATTATCTGTAGTCTGCAATATGAGGGAATGAAATCCTACAGACACACTCTGCACTGCGAAGGATCTCGAATAAATATCAACACTGAACATCAGAGACAAAGACAGAGCATACTTTCTGGCCTGAAACACCGATCACTGTTTCCCATCTCTAACGTGTGACTGTCCTCTTCCTAAAACCATTACATGATACAAGGTAACTGATTACTTTCCAGCCTTTCTTCTCCAGTATTATCACTCACTGGGCTAAAGAATTGCGGATGGAGTTTAATGTTGATAAATGCAAGGGATTGTACTTTGGTAAAACAAACTAAAAAAACACATATACAATTAAATGTTGAGCCATTGGTAGTGTTGTAGAACAGAGCAACCTAGGGTTTCAGGCATAATTCTTTGAAGTTTGCTTCATATGTAGAAGGTGTTTCACTTGATGTTCTTCATTATATAGACATAGTCATAGAGATGTACTGCACGGAAACGGGCCCTCTGGTACAACTTGTCCGTGTCGACCAGATACCCTAACCTCATCTTGTCAATTTTGCCAACACCTGCCCATATCCATCTGAACCCTTCCTATTTATATACTCATCCAGATGTTTTTTAATACTTTATTTTTACCAGCCTCTGGCAACTCATTCCATACACATACCACCCTCTTAGCATAAAAATTGCCAACTGTGGTCCCTTTTAAATCTTTCCCCTCTCATCTTAAACCTATGCCCTCTAATTGTGGACTCGCTTACCCCAGGGAAAAAAAAAATTGTCTATTTAGCCTATGCATGCCTCTGATGATTTTATAAACCTCTATAATTCACCTTTCAGCCCCTAATGATTCAGAGAAAACAGCCTCAGCCTATTCCGGCTCTCCCTCCAGCTCAAATCCTCCAGCCCTGGCAACATCTTTGTCAATTTTTTCTGCAACTTTCCAAGTTTCACAACATCTTTCCGATAGGAATGAGACTAGAATTGTACGCAATATTGCAAAAGTGGCCTAACCAATGTCCTGCACAGCCGCAACATGACCTCCCAACTCTTGTACTCAGTGGTTTGAACAATAAGGGAATGCATATTAAACACCTACTTCACTATCCTATCTACCTGCAACTCTACATTCAAGGAAATATGACCCTGTACTCCAAGGTCTCTTTGTTCAGCAACACTGTCCAGGACTTTATCAGATATAAGTCATGCGCTGATTTGCTTTTTCAAGATTTAGCATCTCACATTAATCTAAATATACCTCCATCTGCCACTCCTCAGTCCATTGGCCCATCTGAACAAGATTCCATTTTACTCTGTGGTAACGTTCTTAACTGTTCACTACACCTCCAATTTTGATGCCATCTGCAAATTTACTTGCTATATCTCCTATGTTCTTATCCAAATCATTTATATAAATGACGAATAGCAGTGGACTGTCCTTTGAGTACAGGTGTTGGGACGGTATTTTCAGGTTCAACAGGATATCCATGAGGCATGTCCTGGAGGACTTTGTGCATTTCTGTTCGCCCTGTTATATCGAGAATATTATCAAGTTCGGGAGAGTTCAGAAGACATTTATCAGGATGTTGCTGGGAATGGAGTGTTTGCATATAAGGACAGGCTCAACAGACTCGGACATTTTCTACTGGAGCGTAGGAGGCTGAGAATTAACCTTTTAGAGTTTGATAATATCATAAGAGGTATCGGTAATGTTGAATGGTAGGTGTCTTTTTCCTCGAGTGGGGGACTGTTTTAAGATAAGAGGAGAAAGTGTGTTAAAAGACATGGCGTCATAGAGCTGTATAGCATGGAAACAAACCCTTTGGTCCAACGTGTCCATGGCAACCAGATTGCCAAAATTATTCTCCTCCCATTTTCCGGCATTTGGTCAATTTCCATCTAAACCCTTCCCATTCATTTGTCCATCCAGATTCCTGTTAAATGTTGTAATTGTGCCAGCCTCAATACCTTCCTCTGGAGGCTCATTACACACGGACCATCCTCTACATGAAGATATTGCCCATTAGAGCCCTTTTTTGTCTTTCCCATCCAACCTTAAACCTTTGCCATCTAGTTTTTGACTGCACTACCCAAGGGAAAAGACTTTGGCTATTCAATCTATTCGTTGTACCCATGATTTTACTAATCTTCAGAATATCAGAAATAAGGTGGGTGAACTTAAGGCGTGGATCGGTACCTGGGACTACGATGTTGTGGCCATCACTGAAACGTGGATAGATGAGGGACAGGAATGGCTGTTGGAGGTTCCTGGTTACAGATGTTTCAGTAAGATTAGGGAGGGCAGTAAAAAAGGAGGGGGGGGTGGCATTGCTAATTAGAAATGGTATAACGGCTGCAGAAAGGAAGTTTGAGGGGGATCTGCCTTTGGAGGTAGTATGGGCTGAAGTCAGAAATAGGAAAGGTGCAGTCACCTTGTTGGGTGTTTAATATAGGCCCCCTAATAGCAGCAGAGATGTGGAGAAACAGATTGGGAAGCAGATTTTGGAAAGGTGCAGAAGCCACAGGGTCGTAGTCATGGGCGACTTCAACTTCCCAAATATTGATTGGAAGCTCTCTTTAGATCAAGTAGATTGGATGGGGTGGTGTTTGTGCAGTATGTCCAGGAAGCTTTTCTAACTCAGTATGTAGATTGTCCAACCAGAGGGGAGGCCATTTTGGATTTGGTACTCGGTAATGAACCGGGAAAAGTGGTGGGCTTGTTAGTGGGTGAACATTTTGGTGATGGTGACCACAATTCTGTGACTTTCACCTTGGTTATGGAGAGAGATAGGTGCGCACAACAAGGTAGATTTTACAATTGGGGGAAGGGAAATTACGATGCTGTAAGACAGGATTTGAGGAGCATACGTTGGGAGCATAGGCTGTCAGGGAAGGATGTGGTGGAAATGTGGAACTTTTTCTAGGAGCAGATACGACGTGTCCTTGATATGTATGTACCTATCAGGCAGGAAAGAAATGGTCGTGTGAGGGAGCCTTGGTTGACGACGGAGGTTGAATGTCTAGTAAAGAGGAAGAAGGAGGCTTACATAAGGTTGAGGAAACAGGGTTCAGACAGAGCAGTGGAGGGATACAGGATAGCCAGAAGGACCTGAAGAAAGGGATTAGTAGAGCTAAGAGAGGGCATGAAAAATCCTTGGCGGATAGGATCAAGGATAACCCCAAGGCATTTTATGCGTATATGAGAAACCTGAGAATGACGGGAACGAGGGTAAGTCTGATCAAGGACAGCAGTGGGAGACGGTGTATTGAGTCGGAAGAGATAGGAGAGGTCTTGAACAAGTACTTCTCTTCAGTATTTACGAACGAGAGGGTACGTATTGTTGAAGAGGAGAGTGTGAAACGGACTGATAAGCTAGAAGAGATACTTGTTAGGAAGGAAGATGTGTTGGACATTTTGAACAACTTGAGGATAGACAAGTGCCCCGGGCATGACGGGATATATCCTAGGATTATGTGGGAAGCAAGAGAGGAAATTGCAGTACCGTTGGCAATGATCTTCTCGTCTTCACAATCAAAGGGGGTGGTACCAGGGGACTGGAGAGTAGCGAATGTTGTGCCCTTGTTCAAAAAATGGAATAGGGATAACCCCAGGAATTACAGGCCAGTTCGTCTTACTTCTGTGGTAGGCAAAGTAATGGAAAGGGTACTGAGGGATAGGATTTACGAGTATCTGGAAAGACACTGCTTGATTAGGGACAGCCAGCACGGATTTGTGAAGGGTAGGTCTTGCCTTACAAGTCTTATTGAATTCTTCGAGGAGGTGACCAAGCATGTGGATGAGGGTAGACCAGTGGATGTAGTGAACATGGATTTTAGTAAGGCATTTGATAAGGTTCCCCATGGTAGGCTTATGCGGAAAGTCAGGAGGCATGGGATAGAGGGAAATTTGGCCAATTGGATAGAAAACCGGCTAACTGGTCGAAGTCAGTGAGTGGTGGTAGATGGTAAATATTCAGCCTGGAGCCCAATTACAAGTGGAGTTCCGCAGGGATCAGTTCTGGGTTATCTGCTGTTTGTAATTTTTATTAATGACTTGGATGAGGGAGTTGAACGGTGGGTCAGTAAATTTGCAGATGATACGAAGATAGGTGGAGTTGTGGACAGTGAGGAGGGCATTTGTCGTTTGCAAAGGGACTTAGATATGATGCAGAGCTGGGCTGAGGAGTGGCAGATAGAGTTCAACCCTGCCAAGTGTGAGGTTGTCCATTTTGGAAGAACAAATAAGAATGCGGAATACAGGGTTAATAGTAGGGTTCTTAGTCAGGTGGAGGAACAGAGGGATCTTGGGCTCTATGTACATAGATCTTTGAAAGTTGCCACTCAGGTGGATAGAGTTTGTTAGAAGGCCTATGGTGTATTATCGTTCATTCGCAGAGGGATTGAATTCAAGTGTCATGAAGTGATGTTGCAGCTGTACAGGACTTTGGTTAGGCCACAGTTGGAGTACTGTGTGCAGTTCTGGTCGCCTCACTTTAGGAAAGACGTGGAAGCTTTGGAGAGGGTGCAGAGAAGATTTACCGGGATGTTGCCTGGAATGGAGAATAGGTCGTACGAGGATAGGTTGAGAGTTCTCGGCCTTTTCTCGTTGGAACGGCGAAGGATGAGGGGTGACTTGATAGAGGTTTATAAGATGATCAGAGGAATAGATAGAGTAGACAGTCAGAAACGTTTTCCCCGGGTACAACAGAGTGTTACAAGGGGACATAAATTTAAGGTGAAGGGTGGAAGGTATAGGGGAGATGTCAGGGGTGGGTTCTTTACCCAGAGAGTGGTGGGGGCATGGAATGCGCTGCCCGTGGGAGTGGTAGAGTCAGAATCATTGGCGACCTTTAAGCGGCATTTGGATAGGTACATGGATAGGTGCTTAATCTAGGTTAGAAGTTCGGCACAACATCATGGGCCGAAGGGCCTGTTCTGTGCTGTATTGTTCTATGTTCTATGTTCGATGTTCTATTAACCTCTAACATCAACCCTCCTCCTCTGATTCTCCAGGGAAAACAGGCTCAGCCTATTCAGTCTCTCCCTGTAACTCAAACCCTCCAATCATGGCAATGTAAACCCTTCTTGAACCCTTTTGAGTTTGACAACATGCTTCCTACAGAGCAGGGAGATCAGAATTGCATACAGTAATCCAAAAGTGGCCCGACTAAATGTACTGGACTGTCGCAGTCCAGTCTCCTAACGCATATACACAATGCACTTGACCAATAACATATCAAATACTTTCTTCACTGCCCTATCTACCCAGTGACAAAACATTTCCACTCCCAGTAAGTGTATAAGTCCTGCCCTGATATGCCTTTCCAATATGCAGCATCTCACATTTATGTAAATTAAACTCTGTCTGCCACTCCTCGGCCCATTGGCCCATCTGATTAAGATCCCGTCGTAATCTGAAGTAACCTTCTTTGCTGGCCACTACATCTCCAATTTTGGTGTCATCTGCAAACGTACTAACTGTCCTATGTTCATCTCGAAATCATTTATATAAGTGACGAAAAGTAGCGGACCCAGCACCAATCCCTGTGGCACTCCACTGGTCACAGGCCTCCAGTCTGCAAAACAACCCTCCACCACAACCCTCTGTCCTCTACCCTTGAGCCAGTTCTGTATCCAACTGGGTAATTCTCCCTGTATTCCATGTGATCTAATCTTGCTAACCAGTCTCCATGGGGAGCTATCTCGAATGCCCAACTGAAGTCCATATAGATCGCATCCAGCGATAATCAATACTGTCCGTTACTTCTCAACAAAAACAAAATCAAATTAGTGTGACATGATTATTCACGCACACCCCCATTTCACGATGCATGTAATGGGCTTTTGTCCAGATCGTCGCGTTTCCTGATCGTCAGATGCTGCCTGACCTGCTGTGTTTTTCCAGTATCCCTCTCATCTAGACTCTGATCTCCAGCATCTGCAGTCCTCACTTTTGCCTATCCCTAATCGGTCCTTGCCTTTCCAAATGCATTTTAATCCTGTAGCTCATTATTCCCTCCAACACCATGCCCAGCACTGATTTCAGGCTCCCCAATCTATAGTTCTTGGCTTTTTCTTTTCATTTTGTTTAATAGCAAAATTTTAGTCAAACTCATGACTTCCAGCATCTCACCTGTGGCTATTGATGATGACAACATCTCAGCAAGGGACCCAGCAATCACTTCCTTAGCTTCCTACAAATTTCTTGGGTCCACATGATCAGGACCTGTTAGGTGATTCATTTTTACACAGCATGTGGTTCGTGAAGGGAATGTACTTTCTGAGGAAGTGAGGGATTGTGGGTGAAGTTATAACATTTAAAACACATTTGGTTATGTACAAGAATAAGAGAACATTTGGACAAATCTGGGCCAAGCGCAGGCAGGTGGGACTGGTTTAGTTTGGGATTATGGTCAGCATGGACTGTATGGGCCGAAAGGCCTGTTTGCAAATACCTTGTATAACTCGATGAGTCTATGTGTGTTTGCATGTCCAAGTATGTGTCTGCATATTTCTGTTCATGTTTGTCTATTTCTGTGTGTCTATATATGTCTCTGTTAATCTCTGTTTGCATGTCTATCTCTCTGTGCTTGTTACATGTGTTCCTGCATTACTGTGTGGATCTCTGTCTCTGCATCTCTGTGCAATGGGAACTCTTCTGGTTTTTGGTGTGAATCACTGAAACTGGGTCAAAACCACTCTCCCTTCCTCTCCATTTCCCTCTTTTCTAAAAGTGATACAAGCCCACACTCTGCTGGTCTGGTTTAGGTGTTTTCAATCCTTTCTCAAATGTAAGATTACTTGTAAGAGTAAAACATTAAAAATTCCAAGTTACAGGAAGTGCATTAAAATTAATCTCATCGCCTTGGAAAGTGGCTCACTCGGAACTGCTTGGATGTAATTGCAATGGAAATATGCTTTAATGTGTAAACTGTGTATTGGAAATACTACCCAGTGACAAAACATTTCCACATTGCAGAAGGAGCGCAGACATTTCTCCACACGAACATGTTCCACTCTGCGGGCCTAAATACAATGACAATCCTCTCCAAAGCAACCGAGTGTGTGCATGTGTGTGTATGCATGTGTGCGTGTTTGGTGCAATAAAAATTCAGGTTGGATTTTGCTGCGAGCTGCTGCCCTCCCTATCTCCCTCTCAGACTGAATCCCTGATCGTTTACACACTTTAGCACCACGATTACATTGGGGTGGGGGGTGGGGGTGCAACAGAGATTGAAAACAGCTCTGGAAGTATCTTTGAACAAAAATGAAAGTTGACGTTTTGGATCGAGTGATCCTTACTCAGAATTCATATCGCGGGATATTACATCACTTTGAACACAACAGAAACTGCCAGACCCGCCCCACACAGACACACACACGAATACAGACACATAGAGGCACTCTCTATACATTGACAGTAATATAGACCTGAAGAGTGTGTCAATATTTCACTCGCTCTGTTTGATGTGTGTCAGTATTTTTGAGTTGAGTGTCACTGTGGGACAATTTCAATATTTGCAGATACCAAACCTGAAAGAATTGTGAAGTTTGTTGAGGACGGTGTCGTACTCCAACAGGAAGGTTATATGTTGGTGTAGTGTTCAGGTTTATGGCAGATGAGAATTTATGCAGCACAGTGTGAGGTGATGCTCTTTAGTAGGAAGGACATTGAAAGACAATATAAAACAGGCTGTACCGTTATAAAGGAGGTGCAGGAGCAAAGGGCGCTGGGTGTATTTGAGCACAGATTGTTGAAGATGTCAGGACAAGTGAGGAGAGCAGTAAATCTCACAGATTCGTTTCAGTATGTGAGCTGTTTACAGGAGTAGGTTTAGGAGGGACTCTCCATGCTCCTTTCCTGGGATGTGATGGAGACGATGTGTTGTGAGCCCACCCTCCTGCCCACCGAGACCGTGGGGATTCCATTTGTACCAGCTCAACACAAAAGGGAGATGGCATCAGGGCCACGGCTTGTAAGTTGTGCCGGGGGGAAACGGAGGTGCCAGTGGGTTTAAAGTGAGAATTGCCCTTCACTGAACATTGCTCCTTACTCGGTTGCTGGGACGTTTCAGAATCTCCACTCGAGGCGTCCCAGTCCTCTCCGGCTTGTACCAGGTTCCCCCGAACATGGCAGGGGGAGGGGGGACGTGAGGGAACGGATATCGGGCACTCCACCACTCGGCTTGACCCTTACTGTCCTATTCCAGGCTGTTTCTTCTGGAATGGGAGAAAGGGAGGGACGGAGGGAGGGAGGGTGCGAGTGGGTACCTCTGCTGTTAGTGCTGGTGTAGGTGAGGGGAGATATGGTGAGGTGTCTGGAGGGAGTCAGTCCACAGTGTTGTATCCATGCAATGTTATTAGTGTGTGTGTGGTGGGGGCGAATAATGGGGAGTGATAAAGAGAGGGAAGGTACTGCAAGCAGCAGTGAGAGTGGTGGAGCATGAATGTTGTTCTGGGTCGCTGCTGCAACACATATACAGTGAGTGTGAGGAAGCAGATGGAATACGGTGAGCCTTATCCTAACAGAGTGGAGACGGTTATTGATGCTTGTCCTGTATTGCTAGACATTTCTTCAGACCTCAAATACTGCACTGAGCTGAGTGGGGAGCTCAGACCATGCTCGGTGGTTCTGAGAGTGTGACCCTTTCTTGGAAGAGAATGGTCCCCCTCTGTACTAGCCCATCTACCAAGACCTCTGTGCCCCTGTCGACAAACTGTGGTGTAATTGCCCCTTATCTGCCGTGCTCGGGGTAAACTGTACAAACCAGCTCCGACATCAAAAAAGCTCAACTGGCCTTTTAAAGATGGCACCAGTGCCAGGGATCACGCAATACCCAGGGGCATCAGTGCGATGGTGAGTGCCTCCAGCCATGATGGGTGGGAGAATAGGGCTGGCATTGAACGAGAGGGACACCATGGGGTGGGGTATGTAGTTAATGTGGTGAGTTCGATAAGGTAGCACCAGGAAACTAGCTCGACCTTGTGCAGACTATCCCTCTGTCACACTCAATGAAAATGGCCCTGAGATAAATTATGATTCGATCCAGCCCAATGAAACGAAGACAATGTTGACCCCAATCCCAGTTACAACGCTGCAGCTGCTTGATCAATGCTCTCCATCACAGAGAAGGATCTCAACGTCATCTTCCCCTTGGGAAATATGGCAGGGCAGGAGACTGAGCTATTAGTGGGGAACCACTTTGAGACACATAATCATAATTCTATTAGTTTTAAAATAGAGATGGAAAAGGATGAACTGGGTCTAAAAGGTAACGCTCTAAATTGGAGAAAGGCCAATTTTGATGATATTAGCAAGAACTTCCAAACTGGATTGGAACAGATATTTGCAGTAACGGGGCCAGCTGAGAAGAGGGAAGCCTTCAAAAAGGAGATGTCAAAATCACAGAGCCAATCTGTCCCTGTTAGGGTGAAGGGTAAGGCTGATAGGTGTAAGGAATGCTGGAGGACGGGAGAAATTGAGTGTCTGGTCACGGATAAGAGGGAAGCATATGTCAGGTAGGGAGAGCAGGAGTCAAGTTCTTTTTCAGTACTCATTCACGGTTTGAGGGTATCACTGGTTGGACCTGCATTCATTACCCAATGCTAATTGCCCAGCGAGCAGTTACGAGTCACATTTCAACTCTCCCTCCCACTCTGCCGAGCACATGGAGGTCCTGGGCCTCCTTCACCGCCGCTCCCTCACCACCAGACGCCTGGAGGAAGAAAGCCTCATCTTCCGCCTCGGAACACTTCAACCCCAGGGCATCAATGAGGACTTCAACAGTTTCCTCATTTCCCCTTCCCCCGCCTCACCCTAGTTCCAAACTTCCAGCTCAGCACTGTCCCCATGACTTGTCCTGACTTGTCCTACCTGCCTATCTTCTTTTCCACCTATCCACTCTACCCTCCCCCCGCCCCCGACCTATCACCTTCATCCCCTCCCCCACTCACCTATTGTACTCTATGGTACTTTCTCCCAACCTCCACCCTCCTCTAGCTTATCTCTCCACGCTACAGGCTCTCTGCCTTTATTCCTGATGAAGGGTTTTTGCCCGAAACGTCGATTTTGCTGCTCCTAGGATGCTGCCTGAACTGCTGTGCTTTTCCAGCACCACTAATCCAGTTACGAGTCACACACATTGTTGTCGGTCTGGAGTCACATGTAACCCAGGCCTGGTAAGGAGGCAGTTTGCTTCCTTCAAGGCCATCAGCAAACCTGATAGGTTTTCCAAAAATCGAAAACGATAGATTTTCCAAAAATCGAATGAAGTGACTGTCGAGAAGGGTCTAAAGCCATTAGGAGTATACATAAGAGGGAATTCCAGAGGCCATAAAAGGGACATGAGATAGTTCTGGAAAATAGGCTTAAGGAGAATCCAAACGGAGTCTACACATACATTAAGGACAAAAGAATAACTCAGGAGAGTTTCGGCCACTTAAAGATCAGCAAGGTTGCCGATGTACAAAACCGCAGGAGATGGAGGCGATACTAAACAAGCATCGTGTGTCGGTATTCACTGTGCAGAAGGATATGCAAGCTAAAGAACTTTGGAAATAAACCACGAAATGTTGAAAAGTACCTGTATTACAGAGGAGGAGATGTTGGAGTTCGTAAACCCGTAAAGGTGGGAAAATCTTCAGGACTGATCAGATGTACCCGAGACCTCTGTGGGTAGCGAGTGAAGTGATTGCTGGGCCCCTTGCTGAGATATATGTATCGTCAATTGTCACAGATGAGGTACCGGAAGATAGGAGGCTTGTGAACTTGGTGTGATTATTGACAACGTTTAAGAAGGATGGTAAGGAAAAGCTAGTGAGCCTGACTTCAGTGGAGGGCAAGCTGTTGTTAAGGATTATGAGGCACAAGGTTTGCATGGATTTTGAAAAGCAAGGACTGATAAGTGATAGGCCACATGGATCGAAGCATGGAAAGTTGTGTCTCACTAAATTGACTGAGTATGTTTGAAGAAGTGACTATGAGGATTCATTGAGGCAAAGGTGTATATTGTTGGTATGGACTTCAGTAAGGCATTTGCCAACTTCCTGCATGGTAGATTGGTTGACAAGTTTAGTTCATATGAAATACAGGGAGAACTAGCCATAAGTATACAGAATTAGCCCGAAGGCAGGAGACAGAGGGTGGTGGTGAAGGACTGTTTTTCGAAAAGGAGGGTTGTTACCATTGGTGTGCTACAAGGGTTAGTGCTGGCTCCACTGCTTTTCACTATTCACATAAATCATTTGGATGTGATCATTGCAGCAATAGTTGCTAAGTTTACAGATGAAACGCAAAATGATGGTGCAGTGGACAGCAAAGAAGGTTTACCTCAGAGTACAATGGAATCTTGATCAGAAGGGCAGATGGGCTGACAATTGACAGGTGGTTTTTAATCTAGACAAATGGGAGGTGCTGCAGTTTGGAAATGCAATTCAGGGTAGGACATGTACACTTCATGCTAACGTCTTGGGGAGTGTTGATGAACAAAGAGACTTTGGAATGTAGGTTCATAGTTTCTTGAAAGTAGAGTCGCAGTTCGGTAGGAGAGTGAAGAAGGCATTTGGTATGCTTGCCTTTATTGGCCAGTGCTTTGACTATATGAATTGGGTGGTCATGTTGCTGCTGTACAGCACATTACTTTGGCCACGTTTGGAGTACTGCATTCAATTCTGGTCTCCTTCCTTTTGGAAATAAATTGTGAAACTTGAAGGGAGTCAGAAAAGATTTACAAGGATGTTGCCAGGATTGGAGCTATAGGGGGAGTGCGAGTAGATTGGGTTCTCACAAACATTGATGATTGGGTTATTTTATTCCTGTTGCGTGAGGAGCATGTAAAGTATGCATAGCAAAGGTCTTTTTCCCCAACACTAGAGGGCATGGATTTCCAATGAGAGGGAAAAGATTTAAAAATGACCTAAGGAGCAACTTTTTTTCCCACAGAGGGTGGTGCATGTGTGGAATGAGCTGCCAGGGGAGGTGGTGGAGGATTTTTACAATTAGAACGTCTAAATGATATTTGGATGGGTACGTGAAGAGGAAGGGTTTACATCGACATTGGCCAAATGTGATTAGTTTAATTTGGGATATCCCATCAGCATGGATGAGTTAGACTGTAGCATCTTATTCTGTGCTGTACATCTCCGAGACTCTGACTTTATCTGACCTTGCACCAATATCGTATTAATTCATCATTCCCGGACATGCTAACCTATGTTGCTAGATATGATCGAAATGTCTTCATTACAGCATTCTGAAACCTGGAAACACATCCTTCCATAACACTGACTCAGAGTCCCTCTCCCTCTGTTTATTTCCCAAATCCCTCCCATTTGTTGGTGTTTAAACTGCTTCCCCACCATCTAGTTTTAATTGTCCAGTTTCAATGTGAATCACTGTGCTATATCTTTTCCTGTCCTTGAATGTTGCTCACTCAAGAGCATCAGCTTCCAACACTAAGAAGCTTAGAAACAGTGTTAAAAAAAGCAATGCTTGCGTTTTGTTTTGACTTCCCAGTGTCCTGCCTTGTGCTCCATGTTGGATAATGGGGTTTTCACAGTTTCGAGGCACACCTTTGTAAATTGCTGTGTGCCTATTCATTGAACGCCTGTGTTAATCACTCTCTGCTCCTCATGTGCTCAGTAACATGAGGAATCCTCACAACTGTTAGACGAGGCTTCTCATTTGCCTTTGACTGACATTTGACTTAACTCTAGATTAGATTAGATTAGATTACTTACAATGTGGAAATAGACCCTTCGGTCCAACAAGTCCACACCGCCCCGCCGAAGCGCAACCCACCCATACCCCTACATCTACCCCTTACCTAACACGACGGGCAATTTAGCATGGCCAATTCACCTGACCTGCACATCTTTGGAGTGTGGGAGGAAACCGGAGCACCACACAGAGAGTCACCTGAGGCGGGAATTGAACCTGGGTCTCTGGCACTGTGAGGCAGCAGTGCTAACCACTGTGCCACGGTGCCGCCCACTAGAATCTAGTTTTTGTACGTTCGTGGAAATGCTGGGGATGGTTTCCTGGAGGCTGTGTTTTAAGCTGCTGTGGAAATTAAGGAAGACCAGAGGCTTTGGTGATCCAACTCTGGATGAAACATGGTGACTGTAGTTACAGTATCTGGATCTGCAACATGACCAACAAATGGAGCAGAGGCTGCAGAGAGGGGAATCTCTGTAAAATGGAATGAGGGAATTACAATCAGATCATCCATGATTTTGAAGAATGTTGGAGCAGGATTGAATGGCTCGTTCATGCAACTTAATCAGATATTTCTGTTAGCACCAAGCCAATTTCTTTTCTCTCCCAGTGTTTCAGAGTGGTGGGTAGTGAGTCACCTCCTCCTGTTCCTGGGAAACAGAAATCTGGGCCACACTAGCCTCCAGATTTCCCTGTATCAAAGTCTCAAGCAGTTGAGTGACTGCCTCCTGTTCCTCTGTCCTAGGCTCGAGCAGTTGAGTGACTATCTCCTGTTTCTCCCTGTTCCTGAGCAGCAGTTTCAATGCTCTGAATGATGTCACAAGGTTAATAAAGGACTTGATAACAGGGAATTTCTAACTTGGAGCAGCATTACGCAAAGGTATCTAGAAACATCTCCACCAAACATTTTATGCAGCTCGCCTGTTATTTTATTCCTGTCTCCTTTTATAAACAGGGTTCCGACAATACTCACATATAAAAGGAAGACAGATGAAATAGATTGAAAGATTTATGGCCTATCCCTCAGCAACTCTCATTCATTCCATCCAAACCTAGTAAATGTTCCCTTTTATTGTGTTATGTAAAATGATGTAAGGAACTGGTTAACTGAACCTGTTTGTTTGGTGACTGTGACTAATGTCAGTCTCTATGGATTCTAATTATCCCAGTGGAGAATTTCCATCTTTTAATGACAAAAGGGCTCGATTCAATACGTTATCCCATAGTATGGGAGGGAGCACCACCGATAGCACGAACAGGTATCGGCTGCTCCAGAGAGAGGGAGAGATCAGAAACTGAGAACATTCGACTGGACAGTTCCAACAGTGGATCAGAATCTGAGAACGTTATACTGGAATGTTACAACAATGGATCAGAATCTGGAAACAATAGACTGGAATGTTCCAACAATGGACAGGAGGTTATCCTATTATGTTTGGATTTTTTCTACATATTATTGGTGGACGTTAACAGAGCGGATCAAATATGCACTTTACATTATTCAATATTTTTATTATCCTATCCTGGCTATTGTTGGTGTCCCTGGTAAGTTTCACTGTCGATATATTATTTTCATTGACCATGTGCGACTGTATTAATGTTCTTCTCATTTACTCTACTCTGTAAGTATTCACGCTCCAAACCACATCAAACAACAGTGAACTTGTTCATTCTTTCTCTCCTTCTTTAGTTCTGGCACTGGGCCTTGTTGGTTGACCTACTCACTTTCAGGTATGAACCAGGATTCATTGCATCACTGCCCTTGCTATTTAAATATTGAGAGCTTGGAGGTCACTGTCTTCTGTTCTGGATGCAAACTCCATTTCCTTCCTCTGACTCCATTTCATCCCTGGCCAATAACTGAGGCTGAAACAGACCAGTCACAACTACGGTGATCCCTTTGGCCACAAGCTGATTACTGACACCATATCCTGACCATTCCTAATTTTAACTATTGACAACTGCAGATACTTCACTGGTTCATCCCATCTGCTGTTTGAACCTTCAGCTATGATATACAATCTTAATAAAGCCAATAATCTGCTGCTGCTTAACCAAATCTGAGTCGGTATTCCATGGCTTGTATCTAAAGGCAGACCAAAATCCCACCAATCCTGTACGGATTGCTTTATATTGTTGTTGGGTCTGGCAAAGCCTTTACTTTAATATTCACAAGCACGTCGTCACCTCTGTCTATGACACGGTCCTCAGTCTCCCTCTGTTAATGACACAAAGCCCTGTCAGTTGTTCACATTTAAACAGATTTCCTCTATGTCTATTCTCTCTCAAATAATACTTTTCATATCTACTACCACCAACACACACGCACACACACTCACACGCACACAAACGCACACACACACAATCTCTTGCCTGGGTTACAAATTTTTCCGTGCAAGACATTTTTGTAGTGCAAGTATATTAGCAATCTACTGGCAAAGGTTTGCAATGGTCCCCATGCTGGGCAGGTAGTCCCGTTTCGAGAGTAATCCACGAGCATGGTGTGCATAGCTCTCCATTCTGGCTGGTCCCTTGTCCCAGTTTATGGTGTCTGGGATGGTCCTGTGAGGCAGATTCATAATTTGATGTAACTAACCATTTCAAGTGATCTGGCAATAATTTTATTGAATGCTCTCATTTATGTGATTGGACCCACCATTGTCTCACTTCTCCAGTTACTCCCACTCCCCTGTCTCCGTATCCATATTTTCACAACATGTTATCAGTTAATTAATTCTATGTTTTTCTGTACCTTTCCCTGGTGTTGTTTTTTGGCTTCCGAGTGTATCGAGTGCTGGCATTGTGAAGCTCAGAAAAAATGCAATGGTATGTGGCAGGCTGTTGCTCCATGTTGGAAAGGGGGTCCAGGAGCTTTGAGACACGTCTTTGAAACTTGGTCTGTGCCTGACCTCTGATGGCCTGTGTTTGTCCCTCTCAGATGATTGTGCGGGCCATAACATAAGGAAACCCGTCGAGAATTATTGTCAAGGCACAGGTCTCTAACTTGCAGCGGATGGGGTTCTGACTGACTCCTGTTATGGAAAGGTTAGTGGAGGTGATGGGAATGGTTTGCTAGTGGTTGTGCTGTGAGCTGCAAAATACATTCAGGGAGACCTGAGGATTTGGTGAACCAACTCTGGATGGAGCATGGAGACTGTAGTTACAGCATCTGGGTCTGTAACATGAACAACAAATGGAAAAGATGCTGCAGAGACGGGAAGCTCTGAAACCACACAGTGGGTGTGGGGAAAGGGATCTGCCAAATCTGCCCGTGTTTTAACAAGGAGACACACATCATTTCCCTCTCCCCTTTAAATACACCCATGCAAATTCACCCGCTCCTCCCCGCAAACAAACACACTCCCCCTCACTCACATGGGCACACACTTCCCCTCTCTCTCACACACGCATACCCTCTCTCTCCCTTCCAAAGACACACATACTCCCCCTCACTCTCTCACAAACACACTTTGTCTCTCTCTCCCTCCCACAGACACTGCACCTTGTTTTCAAACACCCATGCACGTGCACGCAAACACACACACACACACACACACACACACACACACACACACATCTAATCTGTAAGATGAATTTTCATTTGCCGGTTCGTATTTCCAGGTGCATTATATTTTCTCAAAAATATTTACAATTTGTAGAGTCAGTCAATGAGATATTTTATGAGCTCCTATTTTGGAAATGAATCCAAACTACTTCCAGGTGAAGACGCAAACAGACTACAAACAAGATCGCTTGCCTAAAATACGTTGTCTGACTGGAGGGATCACCTCCTTTATATCAATAATACCTAAAGGTATCTCCAGGCAGGACTTGAAAGGAACTCTTGGATTTGCATATTCACCAATCTATACCTGCATCTCTATTCTAAGCAATTAAAGATTTAGCAGCCATCTTAGATGTGTTCAATTCATGTGCATGTGTTGTACAACCCTTTCATCTTTTCCTTATAAATTTTGTGCCTAAGATCTTTTGTCTCTAACACCTGACGAAGGAGCAGGGCAATGAAAGCTTGTGTTTTCAAATAAACCCGTCAGACTATAAATTGTTGCCATGTAATGATTGACCTTACTCAACCCAGTCCAAAGCTAGCACGTCCATATCATGGTTTTTATTGGTTAGCCAATTTTCTCTCCAAGCAAATAAATTGTTCTAACCCCATGTGCTCTTGTCTTGCATATTAATCTTTAGTCAAGCATGTTATGCATTGCCTTGTTGAAGTCCAGATATAATACATCTTTCAGATCCCCGTTATTCAACTTGTTTGTCTTACTTTTTAAAAATATAGAAAATCATCTAAATATGATTTATCCTTAATAAAATCATGTCGCCTTTAATGGATTGTGGTTTGACTTTCAAAGTCTCCTGTTGTTCATTCCTTAATAACAGATTCGACCAATTTGTCTTCAGTCCCAATCGTTTGCTCATACCTTTCCATTCCCGAGTGATGTTGGTTATTCTAAGTTCATCCTTTTCCATAACCTCGACAGTCCATTTCAGTTCCCGTGAAATAGGCACGAGGCTGTAAAAGATCTGCTCCAATTGCTGTGTAAGGCGCATGGGTGGCTGATTGGACTCATTCTGTTCCTGCATTACACACACGATGGGCTGAATGTCCTCCTGATGTTCCTACACTATAGTCCCGATGGCTAGCATGTCCTGCACCTATACCTGACCAAGCCGCCAAGATCTCAATGTCCTCCTCCTGTTGCTTAATGACAAGTTTGGGGGCTTATGGAATCTCCCTACTCTTTTGCCATATTTCGAGTATTGAATTGTACAGGCAAGTTGTGTTGCCCACAGTGGTAGCTCAGTGGTTAGCACTGCTGCCTCCCAGCACCAGAGATCTGGGTTCAGTTTCAGTCTGGTGTCACTGTTTTTGTGGAGTTTGCACATTCTTCCAGTGCCTGCAAACAATAGCACAGGCTACATAAATCTCTAATTCATTATAAATAAATACTGTAATGAATTAGTAGTGTAAATGTCACACTTTAACACTACAGTCACTGACTACAGCCCTGCATCTTTCACCGAGATCTTCACCAGAAAGCACGCAAGCTGACTGACAACACGATGCCTATGCGGAATTCCAGTTCTCTCCAAGATATTCCCCACCCGGTTTGAGATTAATTTCCTTCTAAATGTAGACTACAAATCTCACATTCAGGCTCAGTTTCAAGGCTTGCAGAGCGGATTATATTCCTGCTTTAGCTGAACACACTGAGGGTGCATTTGGCAGACAGAGGGATGCTGAGGCTGAGATTTGCTTTTCAGCTGGTGCCAGAGACGGTCTCCCATAACAGTGAATGGGAGATCGCTTTATAAAGAAAGGGGCACAATTCACTAATTGTGTTGCAGCGAATTTGCGTTTAATAATCACGCCTTATTGGATAACTGCCTGTATATTGAATGGAGGATCAAAATTGATGGACCAAAGCGAATACAGTAGTTCCCATTTTACATGTTATGATGTTTAAACGGACTAGGGGATATGAACACTGTGTGGGGCAAACTGAATTGAAGAGATTTTCACCATGAAATAGAATGGAGGATGCTCAGTGTGTTGAATGACCTACTCCTTTCCCGATGTTTCTGTGCAGTCTGTGGGAAAGCTCTGTAAATGTTGCCACCTGCTCTCAGATGTTAGGAAGCAGATCTCTGCAGAGTCAAGACTGTAGTATTTGCCGTTCCAATAGTGAGGGTAGAGTCGGGTGATCTGTTTTATCCTTTAAGACCCCAGAACAGTTTGAGACAATAGAGTGTCTTGCTTGGCTGTTTCAGAGACCATTGAAGAGTTTATCACATGTCTGTGTGTCTGGAGTCACTTTTAGGCCAGACCAGGAAAGCACGGGAGATTTACTTCCTGAAAGTACATTGGGGAAGGAAATTGGTGGTTACAATCGACATTGGCTTCAAGGTCACTGTTAATGACTCCAGGATTTACATCTCGATATTTTATTAATTATAACGTCCACCAGCTGCAAGAGCATTAGCCTGGTCTCGATTAGTAATCCAGTGACTTTTCCACAACAGCACCATGTTCACATGGGGACCTATCTGAAACCACACTGAGCTGGTTATTTCTGTGCTGCTTGACAGCTCTGTCAAAAACAACTCCCACCAACGTGACTATCGCGACGGGACCAAGGGCGTGGTAAATGGTCAGACTGTAGTTATTCCCTTGTTATGGGATTGGACATAGCTGAGTAAATTTCCACATTGCCAGGGAGATGTCAGAGTTGGAGCTGGAATGAAACAGCTTCCCCAGGGACACTGCTTGTTGTACAGCAGAAGTGTTCAGTCCCATTGCAGGAATGGTGTCAGGGCCAAATGCCTTTGTCGTATCTACTGTGTTCAGCTGTTTCTCCATGTCACATACAGCAAATCAGATTGCTTAAAGGCTGAGATCTGTGATTCTGCGGGCAGCATGGCGAGGGTGAGGTGGATCATCAACTCAACATTCTGGCTGAGGATGGTGCAGATAATACAACCATGTCTTTTACACTGATGTACACGGCTGTCCCGTGATATAGGATGGCGATATTTATGGAGTCCTCTCCTCCAGTGAGTTGTTTAATAGCCCATCAACATTTATGTCTGGATGTGGCAGCACTGCAGAACTTCGATATAATCTGTTAGTCTTGGGATCATTTTGCCCTCTGTATCAGATGTTAGTCCTGCTGCTTCGAATGTAACCAGTCAAGTGCAGTAGCTTTAATGGGTTGTCATCAGGTTTAGTTACACATGGTTCCGACCATATCATGTTCACCTGCACTCATCACTGAATCATAGATCAGCTTGATGTTAATGGTAGGCTGAGGGATTATCCTGGGGAAAATGTTACAGATTATAGTTGAATACAATTCTGCTGCTGCTGTGATTCTATCGCACCACATGAATGCCCAGTTTGAGCTCCAATATGTTCAATTCAATTCTCCTGACTGTTCCCCAGTTCACACCAAGACCCATGCATCCATCAGTCTTGTACTAGTGCCTTAGCCTGGTTTCTGATGTGGTAACACTTCCATTTTCCTATTCTCATTGTGCTGAGGGTCTCTCCCTGGTGTCACGCCTCCAATTTGTTACTTTACTCAAACCCCTTAACATATGCATCTGAATCTTTTCCATTCCCCCAGTGCCGTCTTCTGTGTTTGATGTGAATGTGTTCCCCTCTGTTTCTCTCCCTGACCAAGATTAAGAGTTCTGCAGTGTCAGATATGACAGCCTTATGCAGTTTCAGATCAATGAATTTGTGCACCTTGCATTATCGGTCACTTCACAGTGCATTCCGTGTTAGGCAAAGTGTTTGAGCAGCTTTAACACACGTCTATGGAACTTGTTCATAACCAGAAATTGCTGACGAAACTCAGCAGGTCTGGCAGCATCTTGTGGAGTGAAAGCAGAGTTAATCTTTCAGGACCAGTGACTCTTCTACAAAGCTCCCATTTTCTCCACCAATTTTTGCATTTTCATTTCCAGTATCCATAGTAATTTGTTTTACTGAAAACTTGTTCTGAGCTTAGTCATTTCTAGAGAAACTCAACAGGTCTGGCATCATCTGCAGAGACAGAGAAACAGAGTTAGCGTTTCAAGTCCAGTATGACACTTCTTCAGAACTGAAAAGGATTGGAAAATGAGCTTTATAATCCCTTGACAGATGTGGGGAGTGGGTTGACGAGTAAAAGAGGGCGTGGCAAAAGATAAACATGCTTTTAGTAGTGAAGAACGAGAAGACTATGTGAAATAGCTTTAAATTAAGATGTGAATGGGGAAAAGAGGTTCTCTCTATTGAGTGAACGATAATGAAGATACAACCACACAAGGTCATAGGGAGGCCAGGAGGGAGATTGTACGGAAATTGGGGAACAGTTATAATGGGGTCAGACTGTGAAATTGTGAAATTGTACATTAACTTCTAAAGGCTGTAACGTACGAAAGTGTAAAGTGCGTTGTTACTCGAGCTTGGGTTGTGCTGCCTTGGAACATTGCAGCAGCCCAGGGTGAAATGTTAGCATGAGAGCAAGGTAAGTTATTGAGTGGGAAGCAATGAGAAGGTCAGGGTTATTTCTACAGACAGAGTGGGTGTGTTCCTCAAAGCAGTCTCTGTTTGGTCTCGCCAATATAAAGAGACTGCATTATGAGTAGCAATGACGGGAGATCAGATTGAAAGGTTACAAGTGAAATGCTGCTTCACCTGAAGCTATGTTTTGGGCCTTGGACATTGAGGAGGGAAGAGATGAATGGACAAGTGTTTCAGCTTCTGTAATTGCATGGGATGGTGCGATGGAGGAGTGGGGAAACGTTCGGGGTGATGGACGGTGACACAGAGGAAACGGTCGCTGTGAAATACTGACAGTGGGCGGGAGGGGAAGATGTGTTTGATGATGCTGTCCTGCTGGAGACGGTGGAAATGGCGTAAGATGAATATGTGAATGTTGATTCTAGTGCAGGAGGAAGTGTGGACAAGGAGGAATCTATCATTGTTCTGGGGTGGAGGGGACGTATTGAGGGCAACACCGTGGAAGATGGGACAGTCATAGCTGAAGGCCCTGTCCACCAGAGTTCGGGGATTTCTGGTTTAATGGAAAAGGAGGTCACATTAGACGCAGCTCACAGGAATGTGGCATCGTCAAACAGAAACAACAGAGATGTAGAAACTTGGAGAATGGAGTCAGCCTTCCGCTGATCTTGTGTTCAGCCACAGGCAGAAGATCCCCCTGAATGATTGAAAAGAACCAGGCATCTAATTTGAGGATTTCTGCCTCACGTTTGGTCTGAAGCAGAATGTGAAAATATACCCAGAGGAAGACAGTGAGTATATGAGAGCAGAAATTCAAACAGTTATCCCAAACCGCTCAGTAATTTTTGTTTCTGTTCAAAAAGAAGAACTCGATCAGAAGATGAACCACCCATGGTTGACAAAGGCTCTCAAGGGTACAACTGATGAGCATTAGTGGAGGGCCAGATTTAGGATGTTTATTGCAGGGACCAGAAGCAGATGCTAGGCATGAATTTCAGCTGTGCTTCCTGAATTCCACACAGAAACTACTGTCATTGCTGCTCCATCCTCTTCCCTGCTCGTGTCCCCTTTGTGATTCCAGGTTCTCCCTCTCAAATTACAGAGTACATTCTCTTACATTATGGTCCCTCCCCACTTCACCTGAAACTTTAATCAAGTCTACCTACTCTGCAGTAGCATCAAGCTGCGTTTAGTGCTGCCACTTTGCCTTTGATCTCAATGTGGCTCGGCCTCTCCATTCATGCTGTTTTCCACCTCCCACACATCTCACTCTGGAAAGTTTACTTCTTTGAGTAAACCTTATTGAAAACACCTACCCCCCTTTGCACTGAATTCACACTGCAATCCAAATTTCAAAAGGTATAATCAGCCTTCATCTCACTCTGCTAAAGGCAACTGCACGCTGACCGTGTGGTACAAGAAGTCCCCTTCTTATATGGTTCAGGCCTGTGATGCGCTTTCACTGTAGAGATCATCACCCCATTTGGAGAAAGTAATTCAGGTGTTTGACCACTTATTGGTACTCGTAACAGTTTCCTGCTGCCTTAGTATTATAACATGGAGAAAAAACAAATCACAGTATGAAGCTTGGGCTGAATGTTATTTACCTGTCATTTGAATACTGTTTAAAATTTGCAGTGCTTTATCTGTAAATGCTTGTTCATAAAGTTAGTGTCAGATAACGTGCAGGAGGTTGAGGGGTGACATTGTAGAGGTTTATAAAATCATGAGAGGTATGAATAGAGTGAATAGCCAAGGTCTTTTCCCGGGGACGGGGGAGTTCAACCATAGAAGGCATGGGTTTAAGATGAAAGAGGGAAGATTTGAAATGGACGAAGGGTCAATGTTTTCACACAGAGGGTGATGTGTGGATATGGAATGAGCTGTCAGAGGAAGAGCGGGAGATGCAAGTACAGCTACAACATTTAAAACTCAGTAGGACAAACATATGTATGGGAAAAGCTTAGAGGCATATGGACAAAATGCAATCAGATGGGACTAGTTTAGTTTGGAAAACCTGGCCAGCATGGACAAGTTGGACCAAAGGGTCTGTTTGTGCGCGATATGACTGTATCAATCTAGAAAGCGAGGAAAAGGGGAGAAAAGACATGATGTAGTAAATTGGCAGGAAATACAAAAACAAGCAGCAAGAACTTTTCCGAGCATATAAAAAAAGTTCAAGGTGAGTGTTATCTTAGGTGTAATTAATTAGGAAAGGATACTGAGGATAATTGGAGGATGCGACTGAAGCATTGGCTACAAGGAGCAGACAGATAATTTACACCGATGTTTTGCATCATTCCTCACAGGGGAAGGTACAGTAAGTTTTTCAATGATGTAAACAAAATGGTAATAGGAGGGAAGTTCTTGAACCTTCTCTAACAAAAGGAACAAGGATTTTTCTAACAGGTAACAGTAAGAGTAGACAGGTTTTACAAGAAGTGGTCACAGTCTTGGGATCATGGCGCCCTCTCTATCAGATGTTAGTTCTGATGTTTATTAATGTAAGCAGTAAGTGCGGTAGCTTGAATGGGTTGTCATCAGGTTTAGGTACAGACGGTTCAGACCGTGGCATGTTCACCCACACTCATCACTGAAGCGGAGATCGGCTTCATGGTCATGGTAGACTGAGAGATTATATTGTGGTTGAATGTAATTCTACTGCTGCTGCTGCTACTACAGCTGCTGTGATTTACAACATCACATGAATGCCCAGTTTGAGCTGCAATATCTGCAATACAATTCTGCTGCCTGTCCTCATTCGCACGGGATCCCGGTCACCCTTCTCCCCCGGACACAGTGCCCTATCCCGCTTACTGATGTGGGAAAATTTTCTTTTTTAAAAATTCTCATCCTCTTTGGGTATCTTCATGATGCCATGCCTCCAATTTGTCGCATTCCTCAAAAGCATTTAACGTTTTCACCTGAATCTCTTCCCCTCCGATAATGCCATCTTCTGTTTAAAGCGACTGTGTTTCCCTGTTTGACCATGATTAAGAGCTCTGTAGTGTTGGTGATGACAGCCTGATGTGGTTTCAATTCAAATTAATTTGTATACCTTGCATTATCATTCACTTCCCGGTGTATGGTGCTCCATGTTGGACAGGGCATGTGAGCAGCTTTGATCCACATGTTTGAAACTTGTTCAAAACCAGAAATTGCTGAAGACACTGACAAGTCTGACAGCATCTGTGGAGTGAAAGCAGAGTTAATCTTTCGTGTTCTGTGACTGTTCCTCAAAGCATCCAGTAAGTCCAACAATTTTTTGTTTTTGTTTCAGATTTCCTGTATCCAATGATCTTTGCTATATTGAAAATGTATTCTGTAACTTTTCATTTTTGAAGGAACTCAGGGGTCTGGAACATCTCAGAGACATAGAAACAATGTTAATGTTTCAAGTCTAGTGCAAATCTTCTTCAGACATGTAAAGGATTGAAAAGTGAGCGTTTTAGTATCTTGGCAGAGGTGGGAAAGAGTGTTTTGAGGCCCAGTGTGAAAGACAAATGGGCTTTAAATTATGGTGAAAGAGACACACATATATAATGGGTGTAAATAAATGTGTAAATATTAGAAATTGGTTTTCTCTGTTGAATGGAACAAAACAAGACACTAACTTAGGGAGCCCAGGAGGGAGAGTGTACGGAAAATGGAGAACAGCCATAGTGGGTTCAGGCTGTGAATTTATGGAATTGAATATTAACTCCTACAGACTGTAACGTACCAAAGTGTAAAGTGAGGTGTTACTCGAGCTTGGGTTGCACTTCATTGGAACATTGCAGCAAACTGCATTTTCTTAGATTCACTACAGCGTGGAAACAGGCCCTTCAGTCCAACAGGCTTATACTGACCCTCCAAAGAGTATGCGAACCTATCCCATTCTCTACCCTAATACTATACATAGACCCTTGACTATTGCACCTAACATCAACATCCCTGAACACAATCGGCAATTCAGCATGACCAGTTCACCTAACCTGCACAACTTTGAACTGTGACAGGAAACTAGAACACCTAAAGCAAATCGAACCCAGTTCCTTGATGCTATGAGGCAGCAGCGCAAACCACTGAGACACCGTGCCATCCAGGACCGAAATATTATAAGACCACAACTCTATACGAGCAGAAATGAAGCCATTCGGACCATCAAGTCTGCTCCGCCATTCGATCACGAATGATAGATTTTCAACCCCATTTCCCTCTTCCTGTCAGTTATTTTTGATCCCCTTGTCAAGCAAGATCTTATCTGAGTTTGTTTTAAGTATACTAAATAGAACATGGAACATAGAACATAGAACAGTACAGCATAGAACAGGCCCTTTGGGCCACGATGTTGTCCCGAGATATAATCCTAATGTGAAATGTAGTAATTTAACCTCTGCACCCCTCAACTCACTGCTATCCATGTGCATGTCCAACAGTCGCTTAAACGTCCCCAATGACTCTGCTTCCACCATCAGAGCTGGCAATGCATTCCATGCATTCATAACTCTCTGCATAAAGAACCTACCTCTGATGTCTCCTTTTTACCTTTCTCATCATATCTTCAAACTATGACTTCTCGGACTAGTCAATCCTACCCTGGGGAAAAGTCTCTGGGTATTGACTCTATCTATTCCTCTCATTATTTTGTACACCTCGATCAGATCTCCTGTCTCCTCCTTGTCTCCAGAGAGAAAGGTTAAAGCTTGTTCAACCTTTCTTCATAAAGCAAGCCCTCAGTCCAGGCAGTATCCTGGTAAACCTTCTTTGCACCCTCTCCAAAGCCGCTGTATCTTTCCTATAGTATGGGGTCCACAAGTGGACATGATATTCCAAGTGTGGTCTCACCAGGGACATGTAGAACTGCAGCAAAACCTCACTGCTCTTAAACTCTATCCCTCTGTTAATGAAAGCCAAAACACCATATGCTTTCTTGACACCCTATCCACTTGGGTGGAAAATTTGAGGGATCTATGCACTTGCGCACACAGATCCCTCTGTTCCTCCACACTGCCAAGAATCCTATATTTAATGCTATATTCAGGATTCGAATTTGACCTTCCAAAATGCATCACTTCTAATTTACCAAGGTTGAACTCCTCTGCCATTTCTCAGCCCAGCTCTGCATCCTGTCTATGTCACTCTGCAGCCTACAGTCACCCTCTATACTATCGACGACACCTCCAACCTTTGTGTCATTCGCAAATTTACTAATCCACCCCACAACCACATCATCCAAGTCATTTATAAAAACTACAAAGAGCAGAGGCCCAAGGACATAGCCCTGTGGGATTCCTCTCAACACTGTCCTCCAAGCAGAATACTTTCCATCTTCAACCATTGTCTGCCTCTGCCAGCCAGTCAATTCTGAATTCAGATAGCCAAATCTCCCTGTATCCCATACTTCCTGACTTTATGAATGAGCCTTCCATGGGGAACCCTTTCAAATGCCTTGCTAAAGTTCACATGCACCACGTCCACTGCTAGACCGTCGTCGACCTGTCTTGACACCTCCTCAAAGAAATCAATAAGATTTGTGAGGAATGACCGGTCCCTCACAAAGCCATGCTGACAGATTTAATCACACAATGCTTTGCCAAATAGTCATCAATCAAATCCCTCAGTATTTTTTCCAAACGTTGCTGACCACAGACGTAAGACTGACAGGTCTCCAATTGCCAGGGATTTCCCTATTACCCTTATTGAAATAAGGAACAACATTCGCCTCCTTCCAATCCTCCGGTACGACTCTTGTGGAGAATGAGGAGGCAAATATCCTCACCAGCAGCTTAGCAACCGCCTTTCTCGCTTCCTGGAGCAGTCTAGGATAAATCTGGTCCTGGGGATGTATCCATCTTAAAGTTTTCCAAAATTGCTAGCACATCAACTTCATCAATCTTGACCTGGTCAAGACTGATCTGGCCCAGCTCCTCTAAGTTTTCATTTACAACAAGTTCCCTTTGCTTGGTGAAAATCGATGCAAAAAACTCATTTCAGGCTTCCCCGATCTGCTCAGACTCCACGCATACGTTCTCTACACTATCCCTGATCAGCCCCACCTACTCGCTGATTATTCTCTTATTCCTCATGTATGAGATAAATGCCTTTAGATTCTCCCTAATCCTTCTTGCCAAGCCTTTTTCGTGCCCCACCATGGCTCGCCTTCGTCCATTTATGAACTCCTTTCTAGCAAGCCTGTAATCCTCTAAAGCTGTGCTAGATCCTTGCTTCCCCCAACTTATGTAAGCTGCCTGCTTCCTTTTGACGAGACGTTCCTCTGTTCTCGTCATCCAAGGTTCCTTAATCTTACCCCTTCTTACCTGTCTCAGAGGAACACATTTATGTATCACTCGCAACAACTGCTCCTTAAACAGTCTCCACATATCTGCTGTGCCCGTTCTGTGGAACAATTGCTCCCAGTCTGTACTTCCCAACTCCTGTCTGACAGCATCATAATTTCCTTTGCCCTAATTAAATATCTTCCCTCGGAAACTGCTCCTTTCACTCTCCCAGACTATGCGACATGTGAGGCATTTGTGATCACTTTCACCAAAGTGCTCTTCCACCATGAGTTCTGACACCTGCCCTGGCTCGTTGCCGAGCACCAAATCCAAAATAGCCTCTCCCCTCGTCGGTCTGTCTACATTCTGAGCAAGGAAACCCTCTTGAACACACCTGACAAAAACGGCTTCATCCACACCATCTGCACCTTAGGAGGTTCCAGTTGATGTTGGAAAAGTTGAAATCACCCATAACAATAATCCTGCTACTATTGCATTTTTCCAGAATCTGCCCACCTATGAGATCTTCAATCTCTCCACTGCTATTACGTGGTCTATAGGAAACCCACAGATGCGGTGACTGTTCCCTTGCAGTTCCTAACTTCCACCCATACTGACTGAGTAGACAAATCTTCCTCAACAACCTTCATTTCTGTCGCTGTGACGCACTCTCTGATAATCAATGCTCTTCCGTCTCCTCATTTTCCACCCACCCTGTTTTTTTTTAGATTAGATTACTTATAGGGTGGAAACAGGCCTTCAGCCCGACAAGTCCACACCAACCCTCCATAGAGCAACCCAATCAGAACCATTCCCCTGCATTTACCCCTTCACCTAACACGACATATTCACCCAATCTACACATTTTTGGATTATGGGAGGAAACAGGAGCACCCAGAGGAAACCCACGGGGAAAATGGCAAACTCCACACAGACAGTTCCCTGAGGTGGGAATTGAACCCGGTTTTCTGGCGCTGTGAGGCAGCAGTAGTAACCACTGCGCCGATCGTGCCGCCCCTAAAGATTTTTAAACGTTCTAAACCATGAGACATCAAGCAACCATCCCTGTCCCTGTGAAACCTACGTCTCCGTTATGGCCACGATATCGTAGCCCCAAGTACTGATCCATGCTCTAATTTCAGACTCTTATTTCGGACATTCCTTACATTAAAGCAGACGCACTTTTCCTGATCCATTTGTTTCATCGCGTGAGAAACCTTCCTGATAGGTTCAATATACCCTGTCACTGTCCCGTCTGCAACTAACCCCGGCTCAGACATGTGGTCTGATTCCTACACCCCTGCCAAACTAGATTAAACCCGCCAGAATCACACAAGCAAACCTCCCAACCAGGCCATTTGTGCCCCTCCAGGTCAGGTGCAACCCGTCCTTCATGCACAGGTCCCAACTTACCCAGAATGTATCCCGATGCCTAGGTATCTGAAGCACTCCCTCCTGCACCAACCTCGCAGTCACGTGTAAAGCTGCATTCCCTGACTCATCCTCATCTCACTCGCTCGTGGCACTGGTAGCAAACCTGAGATCACTACTCAACTCGTCCTGCTCTTCCGCTTCCAAACTAACTCTCTGAGGTCACTTTTCAGATCCTCAGTCCCTTTCCTGGCTATATCGTTGGTGCCAAATGATCTGGTTTCCACAGCCTTCTGTGTTAAGGAATTCCACAATTTCACCAATCTCTGGCTAAAGACGTTTCATCTTATCTTCATTCCAATGGATTTTGAGGAACATCTCCACTCTGTCTATATAAATGACCCTGGCCTTCTGATTGCTCCCCATTTCAATAACCTACATTGCTCTCATTTTTATGAGAATGCTTTGAGGAGTTAATGATGCGTTGGACCAGAGAGTGTTACCTATCTGAACTTCCAGAAGGCCTCTGAATTGGTACTGCACAGGAAGCTGCAGAGTAAGATAAGGACCCATGGAGTCATTTTCCCTTTTCTCTAAGTCTGCGCCCTCCTGCCAGTGCAAACGTCCTCCTAATTTTGTCTGTATCTAGGTCATTCAGTATTCTGTAAGTTTCAACTGGATCCCCCCTCATCCTTCTAATCTCCATCGAGTATAAACCCAGTGTTCTCCAACATTCCTCACGTATTAAGTTTTTCATTTCTGGTGAACCTTCTCTTGACACACACCAAGGCTAATACATCCTTCCTGAGGTATGAGGCAATAAATACTGGAAATGTGGTCTGACCAGAGCCTTAGAAAGCCTCAGAATCCCCAGCATTATATCCTACTCCTCTCGAGATGAATGACAACATTGTATCTTCCTTCTTAACTGACTCAACCTGCAAGTGTATCTAAGGCGAATCCTGGGCTTGGAATCCAAGTCCCTTTGTTACTCAGATTTCTGATTTTTTTCCCATTTAGTAAATAGTCCATGCCTGTATTCTTCTTACCAAAGTGCATGACCTCACACTTTCCCACATTGTGTTCCATCTGCTACTCCTTTTCCCACTCTCCTAAACTGTCGAAATCTTTCTGCAGGCTCCCTGCCTCCTCAATATTACATGCCCCTCCACCTATCTTTGCATCATCTGCAAACGTAGCCTGAATGCATTCTGCCCCACCACTCAGATCATTAACCTACAAAGTGAAATGTTGTGGTCCCACCATTGGCTCTTGTGGAACACTGGTAGGCACTGGCTGCCGTCCTGAGAGGGACAATTTTATTCTCACTCTGCATCCTGCCAGAGAATCAACCTTTTATCAATCGTAGTATCTGGCCTCTGACTCCATGGGTCCTTATCTTACTCTGCAGCTTCCTGTGCATTACCAATTCAGAGGCCTTCTGGAAGTTCAGATAGGTAACACTCTCTGGTCCAACCCATCATGAACTCCTCAAAGCATTCTCATAAAAATGAGAGCAATGTAGGTTATTGAAATGGGGAGCAATCAGAAGGCCAGGGTCATTTATACAGACAGAGTGGAGATGTTCCTCAAAACAGTTTCGCTTTGGCTCACTAGTGTAAAGGAGACTGCATTGTGAGCAGCAATGACAGGAAACTGGATTGAAAGTGTACAAGTGAAATGTTGCTTTACCTGGAAGGTGTGTTTAGCGCCTTGGATAGTGAGGAGGGAAGAGGTGAAAGGGCAAATGTTGCAGCTTCTTCATTTATATGGGAAGGTGCCATGGGGGTGTGGGGAAGTGTTCGGGATGATGGAGGGTGCCACAGAAGGAGTGGTCCCTGTGGAAAACTGACAGTGGATGGGAGGGGAAGACGTGTTTGATGGTGCTGTCCTGCTGGTGGTGGTGGAAGCGGTGGAGGATGATTCAGTGAATGTAGATCCAAGTGCAGTAGGAAGTGAGGACAAGGGAGATCTATCATTGTTCTGGGGAGGAGGGGACAGAGTGAGGGCAGAAATGAGGGAGACGGGACAGACACAGCTGAAAGCTCAGTCCATCAGAGTGAAGGGTTTTCTCGTTTGAATGAAAAGGATGACATGTATGAAGCTTCCCAAATGAATGCGGCATCATCTCACAGAAATGACAGAGGCAGGGAAACTGGGAGAATGGAGACACCCTCAGCTGATCATATGTTCAGCCACATACATAGGTTCCCCCTCAATAATTGAAAAGAGCCAGGTATTTCAAATGCAGATTTACGTCATATATCTGGTCAAATACGGAGTGTGAAAACAGACATAGGTGAAGGTCAGCAGATGTGTGTGTGTGTGTGGGGGGGGGAGTCATTTAAGCAGATACTGCTTAATAACGCTCAGTAATGATTGACTCTGGTCAAAAAGAAGATGATATGAAGATGTGAAGATGAACCACCCATGATGCACAAAGACTGTGAAGTTTGCTAATCAATCACAAACTGAAGAAGTCAGAGTGGGGCTGTCTGGCGTGGCCACATTTGGGAAGTTTACTTCTGGAACCAGAAGCAGATTGTATAAAACAAAATACAAAGAAAAATATTCCAAAACTGGCAAGATATATGAAAAGAAACTAATCGCAAGAGTTTTCCCATATCAAATAAAAAAGGTTCATGATCTATCTGTGACCCTTGGAAGAAACGCAGGAGAGATTATGTGGGACATCGGGAGGATGTGACTGGGGAAGTGGTTTCAGGGAACAGGCAGAGAATTTAAAACAGTATTTTACAGCGCTCCTCACAGGGTAGGCACAAATAGGTTCAACATTATAAATAACAATTGTAGTCAGATGAAAGTTTTGCATAGTCTCTAACAAAACAAACAAGGCCTTTCTCAACCAGAAAAGTCCAAGGGTAAACAACTCATCAGTAATTCATAGCTTGCTTTAAAAGAAGTGGTCACAGAGTGACTGGTGGCTCTGTGTGAAATATTCCATAACTCTCGATATTACAGGTGAGTTCCAGTGAAACTGGCGAAACTCCAATGTGGCGCCTGTCTTCAAGAAGAGAGTGAGTCTTCAAGTGTTTAGGTGTCCCCTTTGTCTGAATTATGGAGCATATTTGAGAGGCTTAATGGCCTCATGAGGCACTTTCATCCTGAGTGATTTTGAAAAAAGTAAAACTCTGCTCCTTCCTCTGATTCGTTACATACTGGAGGATGAAAGTTTTGCTAAAGTTGAATTATTTTGAAAATTATCTGGAACATTGTACAAATGACATCTTGCAGAGAATTGTAGAAACAGCACTCATAAGAACATTTTATAACCATGTGGGGGTATTGCATAGGTGAGAGAGAGGGAGAGAGAAGGTGCTGCATTGCAGTGGTGAGAGTGATGGAGCCTTATTCTGGGGAAGGCGCTAACAGATATACAGTGAGTGTGAGAGAGTAGAGAGAATACGGTGACCATTATCTTGACAGAGCAGAGAAGGTTATTGATGCTTGTACTGTATTGCTGGACTTTTCTTTGGACCGCAGATACTGCACTCAGCTGGGTATGTGCTCAGATCATGTTTGATGAGTCTGGTGATGCGGCTCCCTCTGGGAAGAGAATGGTCCCGCTCTTTACTAGACAATTCACCAGGAATTCCGTGCCCCTGTCGACAAGCTGTGGTGTAATTTCCCAAACTGCCATGCTCTGGGTAAACTGTGCAGGGCAGCTCCAAACTGAGAAAACTCAACTGTGTGCCCATTGGCCTTTTAACGATGGCAGCAGTGGCACGGATCACTGAATATCCAGGGGTACTCGAGCGATGGTGTGTAACTCCAGCCATGATGTCTGGGAAAATCGGGCTGGTATTGAATGAGGGACACCATGGGGTGGGGTGGGTAGGGAATGAGGTGAGTTCGATAAGATAACACCAGGAAACTAGCTCTGCCTCGTGCAGACATTCCTTCTGTCACACTCAATGAAAATGGCACTGAGACAAATTATTGTTCGATTCAGCCCAATGAGTTGAAGACTCTGCTGATCCCACTCCCAGGTACAACACTACAGGGCAAATGTTTATCCAAAACTCTCCATCATCTTAACTTACACCAATATCCTGCTCACCCATCATTCCTGGAAACAGTGGCCTATATTGCAAGATACTATCGAAATGTTCTCATTCCACAATTTTTAAACCTACCAACAGATCCTGCTGTGAAATTCTCTCTCAATCTCCCCCTCTCTTTTAACCATGCTCCTCCGATTTGTTGGTATTTAAACTGATTCCCCCGCCATCTCTCTCTGGCGGTGAGTTTCACATCCACAGCACCCCTGTGTCATGCTACAATGTGGATATGGAGCTGTAAATGGAGGAAACTGCACATCCTCTCATTTGCAGCATGAGCTGCAAGTTCCCCCGCGCTGTGCAGTGATCTAACACAGTGTTACGCAGCAATGCAGTGATTGGTGTACATAGCTGTGTATGCTTGGAAGATAACTGCTCCACATTATTAGATAAATTCACTGCTATTCACTGCACAGCTCCCCATGCTGCACAGATATCCAGTCCGTGTGCAAAGAACAATGCCTTTGTGTGTTCTGCACAGCGCCCTGTGCTGAAAAGATTATCTAGTCCAAGTTTATAGATCAGTGCCTGTTGGACAGATAAGTCGTGTGCTGGTGAGTTCTAAACATTGTTAGATCCTGGACGGATTGCTGAGCAGTACACCAGCTTGGTCTACGCAGTGCTTCATGCTGAGTGGGTCACATCAGGGCTAATACGTATCCGGGCTGGATCTGAGAGGTGGATTCAGTATCCGATATAATTCCTTACATGATTATCACTCCTCCAGCTCGGCTCATTCCACTGGTAAATGTGAGGTGATGTGTTTCAGATAGAATTGACTTGGTAAAAATATTCGACATGAAGCAAAACACTATTTATTCGAATACTGTCGAAAAAAGACAACAAAAGGAAGAGGAACTTGCAATAACTTAATTCTGTTGGAAAACGTAGCAGAATAATAGTTTACTTAATAGCTATACAGTAACTGCTCCAATATGTTATCAAAAGACAAATGCAGGAAACAGATTGTCTCACATGCAGTTCTCCAATCCAGGAGTAAAGACCATCAATAGACAGTTCTGAGCGAAATCACAGAGAGAGTATGTAGCACCCGAGAGAGATTTACTGCCTTCCAACTCTGCTGAGACCCCCGCAATAACTACCGAAAGGTAAAACTAAGAATCCTGGTTCTGTGAGAGTTCGACAATCAGTCCACAGGACCAGGCAGCGGCTGCAAGAACACAAGGAATGGACTGTATCTACATCGTCTATGGCCCTGTAGTTGTCTCTCAAAAATGCCTAAACCCACCTCAGCGTTAAATGCTGGACAGACAAAAGTCAAAGTTAAACATAAATAACTAAAATGAAAAGATGCAGCAGGCCTGATGATCAGACACAAACGGCCTCGGGAGCCCAGCAATTCCTACACTGCCAAAACACAGCAGAATCTTTGAGCTTGTGAAGAGATATTTATCTCGCTCCTCCACCTCTATGTTTACAACTGGAGATATGCCATTAGACCAATAATCATCGATATCAAAATCCCACCCACACCAATTATTGTGATATATCAGAGTTGCCGTGAAATGGGTTAACTGGAGCTGTTTGTTCTGTGACTGTGATTAATAGCATCAGAAAATGTGTTGCTGGAAAAGCGCAGCAGGTCAGGCAACATCCAAGGAATCCAACATCCTCTGTTATTAATATCAGTCTTCCTGGACCTAACTGGGTCACTGGAGCCTTTCCCTCTTCCATAATTAGTGACTTTTTTCAACTTATAATGCCATAGTATTCGGCGCAGAGTCAACCTCAACAAGATTGGGATCAGCAGCTATAGAGAAAGAGAGAGAAACCAGAATCTGAGAACATTAGAATGTTTCAATAATGGAGTTGAATTTGAGAATATTAGGCTGGAATGTTCCAACAATGGATCAGAATCTGAGAGCATTAGACTGGAATGTTACAACAGTGGACAGGGGTTTATTCTGGGGTCTTTATTGGCTTTCTCAGGATTGGTCACGGTTAGAGTTGCGGATACGAGCCGTACTGATGATTATTCAAGCAGGGTACTATCCCATCCTCGCTATTATTGGTGTTCCTGGTAAGTCTATCTCTGTTGATTCTATAAACTTTCTGAATGTTATTGCTATTCTGGTTGATTATATTTAACAAATACATAAAATTTCAGTCACAAACGCCACTTCCTTCTCATGCATTTCCAAGCTACTTACTCATAAACATCTGAGAAGGAACAAGACTGTTCGGAAACTTGAGTCCCTTTTTACCCGTGAACTATTTTCTGTCTCCATATTCTCTCTGTGCTCAAACCTGCTGACACCACCTTCATAATATCCCCAATTTCCAGCTCTGCCTGAGTTCTGTTGCTGACTTTGCCATCACCTCCTCCTTCGTTAACAACAGATTTGATGGCTCCAGTTCACTTCTGACCTCTCTTCCAGTTACAAATATTTTGACCACAAACTTGATCTTGTCTCTACAGTTACTTCACAACAGGGAATCTTAAACAGAGTAATAATGTCACTGACTGTGTAATTCAGAGGCACGGGTTATGATTCTAAGACCATTGTCTGAAATCCTATCACTGTCGATGACTAAATTTAAATTCCAATGACAAAAATTGGAATGAAACCTAATTTCACTCATGGCAACGATAAACCATCAGGATTTCTTTTCTTCGTTTATTAATAACCTTTGGTAAAGAAACGTAACATGAGTGCCCTGTCTGAACTAAGTGTTACCTCAGATCCACAACAATGTGGTTGCCTCCATATTGCCTTGACAAACGGCTGCGTGGTGAAGGGCAGTTAGGATGGACAACAAATGCTGCCCTTGGCAGTGATGCTGGCATCCCGCGAAACAACAACAACATTAAAGGTGAAATAACCAAGGAAATGCGGATGCTGGCGATCTGAAATAAAATTCTCCACCGTTTGAAAGAATGTTGGAGAATCTCAGCAGGTATGGCAGTCTGTCAGAAGAAACACAAATAGCGTTTCGAGTTCAGTGAACCTATCAAAACTGAATACAACTGAGAAATAATATTATTATATCAGGGATGGTTGGAAGGGTGAGTGGGAGGTTTGTGTTGAGTGGATGATGTCCAGCGAGAGAGAGAGAGAGAGAGAGAGAGAGAGAGAGAGAGAGAAAGGAAAAGCAAACAAAATGATTGCTGATGATGGACTGGAAGGAAAACAGAATGGGAAGTTATTCTAACAATTCCCCTTTTCACATATTCCTGAATATCATATTTATTACGGGATGTCCCTGCTTACCGTGAGTAATGTTCCTCTATCTCTCGTCTCTGAGTGTGGTGATCAACTCCATCAGCAATATTTATAGTCGCTGAGATAGAGAGAAACGTAATGTTCCATTGTCAACTGCTTCTCTGGAGAGAGGGATTGTTACTGTGAGACTGTGTGGAGATGTAACAGCTTTCTCAGCCAGGAAGAGAAACTGAGGAGACCGAGGCATTTTCAACACTGAATGGATGCACTGTGGGTGTGTGGAATTGACTTGCTGCTGTCATCTAGAAAGTCAGTGGAGGTTCTGTGGATGGTGTTCTCAGGATTGTGATGTCAGCTACTGCGTTCATTCAGGGAGCCCCGAGGGTCTGGTGACCCCACTCTGAATACTGCATTTACAGTGTGGCTGGGTCCATGATAAACAAATGGAGCAGAGACTACAAAGAAGGGAAGCTGTGTAAACTGGGAGAAACAGGGCACTGTACTCTACTCTCTGGGATTTCCAGGAACATTTGTCTAAGCTGCACCTATTCAGGTGTAAAGTGTAATACCAGCTTGTCTCAAAATTGAGGATGTCACTGAGCTGTATCCCCTCCTTCATTATAACCTGTAGTCTCATACCAGGGACAGGACTGTGCTGGCACTCACGATGAATTAAACTGGATTGATACTGGAACTTTGCAGGCAGCAGTGGGTAATATATCCACCATCTCTGAAGTGCAGTCCTCCAATATATTCACGAGCTGACTGAAGCCATCTACCTGCTGAGAGGAATGCTTTGGTTCCATTTCCACAGAGGAAGGTACAGAAACTAATTTCCAGAAATATTGGGGAAAAGAGTGACTGGTAAAAATGGGAAACTACAGGAAATCAGAATTAATGAAGAGTATGTTCTTGAAAATCTAATTGAATTGAAGTTTCATAAGTTGCTGCATCTGATGAGCTCCATCCCAGAGTGATTGAGATCAGAACAGAGCTAGTGAAAGAATTACTGATTATTCTTCAAAGCTAGTGAGATTCTGGAAAGGATGCTGCAGACTGGAAAACAACTATTGTAAACTTCATTGTTTAAAACAGGATGGAGAAGGAAAAGAGAAAACTAAATAGCTTGATGTCAGCTGAGGGAAAAAAATATTGGAACCTTTTATAAGGAATGTGACAACTAGAAACTTGGAGAATAATTATATAATTTGGTACATTCTGCCTAAATTCAGGAAAGGGAAATGATCTTTGATAAACCTGTTTATGGAGATTGTCCGTTGTGACATCGACAGTTGAGAACCAATGGGAGTGGAGTATTTGTATTTTTCGAAGAAGTTTGACATGTTTGAATACAGATGAGTGGGGAATGTTAGAGTCCATGGGTAGGTAGGGGTGGAATATATACTATATAGATTAAAATTTGGGTAATGGGGATACGAGAAGAATACTGTTTTTCTCTGGACTGAAGGATTGATGGGTGGCAGCAGGATCAGTGTTTGGGCAATAGCTGTTCACAAGGTATAAAAATGATTCAGGTGTGAAAAACAAATATCATCATGTACATTTATATTTATTAAATGGTAGAGAGGTTGGCGAGTGCTTTTGTTGAAAAGGAGCTGGATGTCCTTGGTCATAAGTCACTGACAGAATTCATACAGGGGCAGGAAGTAAATGATATGTGGCTCTTCAGACAAAATGATTGAAGTATCAAAGTTAGAATATCTTTCCCAATGATCGTGTTTTGTTGAGAAAGTATTTGGTGCTTTGTGTAAATGTTTGGTCTGCTTTATAAACAATGATCCCTTTGTCACTGAGAGAGTGTACGGGAGTTTGACCAGACTAAACACTGGCATGATGTTACCATGAGGAGAGAGTGCAGTAACTATGTGTTTAATCTTTAGCGCTGTGAGAGAATAAGAAGTTGAAGCTTGATGGGTATGGACAGAAATTCATTATGTCCCAAATAGCTGAATGGGGTGACAATGTCATACTTTTCATTGGATGTTTGATTCACGACAGTTTATGTGCACCTGAAGAGCTCCCATGTCGATTGACAGAGAGGCGCAGGCTCTGAATGAACTCTGAACACTTTAATGCACAGTTACTGTGTGACACTGCATTGAATGTCACTTTGTACATAATCCTGTCAGCAGCCAAAATACCTTCGTTCTGAAACAGTTTGTTATTCCTCAACGGTTTCCCACCTCCACGGAACCATGGGTCTGCATTCTTGGAGATGGAAGATAACTTGGAGAATGGCTAAAAAATGTTGGCTTCATTCCGACTGCCAGAAACCAATGTTAATGTAACACATATGTACCATGAGTAATTAAGCCACGTGGATCAATTTGGAGCAGTCTGTCTGTGCAGCCCCTGCTCCATTTGTTTGTGATGTTGGAGCATCTCTGACCCTTTCCTGTTCCTGTGTTAGTGGCTTGACAAGCTGAATAACCTTTTCCTGTTCCTTTTTAAGTGACTCCGGGTATGAAATGGCTCTTTCTGATCCCATGCACGTCACATGTGGGAGAGAACAGACTCTCTGTCTTCCTGTGCAACAGGCAGGAGGGACTGAATGGTCCATCCTTCTTCTTGCGCAGTAGTTTTGATGGGATGAATGGCTCCCCCATATTCTTGTGAAACCAGATTGAGGTGCTGAATAAACTCCTCGTTTTACTGTGGAAATGTACTGTGCTGTAACATAAATGTTACCCAGACTTTAACAGTACGATCTTGAATGTTGTCCACGTCTTGCTTTACATGGTCACAGACTGTTTCAAGAGTTGTAGAGGGACAACTTGTCCTGGAAATTTTGTAAATTTCAGTGAATGCCCCCTTTTCTGCTGGCACGGTGGCTCAGTAGCTTACACTGCTGCCTCACAGCACCAGTGTCCAAGGTTCGATTCCGGCCGTGGGCAACTGTCTGTGTGGAGTTTCCGCGGTCCCCACTTCTCTGCATAAGTCTCCTCCGGGTGCTCCGGTTTCCTCCCATAGTCCGAAGATGTTCAGGCCAGGTGAATTGGCCATGCTAAATTGTCCATTATGTTAGGTGCATTAGTCAGACGGAAATGTGTCTGGGTGGGTTACTCTTCGGAGGGTCGGTGTGGACTGGTTGGGCCGCAGTGCCTGTATCCACACTGTAGGGAATCTAATCTGCTCAGTTTGGACTCAGTGGGCTGAATAGCCTCCTTCCACACTGTAGGGATTATGTGATGACAAACTGGAGATCCCTGGGCTGAGGAAGCTACGCTGAGGATCTCCTGCAGATGTGTCCCACGGCTGAGGTGATTGATGCCCACCAATGATAATCATCTTCCCTTGTGCAATGAATGACTCTAAAAAGTGGAGAGGTCATAATTAATTCTAATTAAGTGCAATTTACCAGGAGGAGATTTACCAGGATGTTGCCTGAACTGGAGGGCAAGTCTTATGAAGAAACCAAGAGGAGCGAGGGCTTTTCTCACTGGAGGTGTACATGATGATGAGAGTCATAAAGAGAGTGAATACCCAGAAGCATTTTCCCAGGGAAGAAATATCTATGACTAGGTGGCATAATTTTAAGGCAACTGGAGGAAGGTTTAGTGGAGATATCAGCGGTAGATTCTTTACACAGAGAGTGGTGGGTGAGTCGAATGCACTACCAGCAGTGGTAGTAGAGTCAAATACGTGAGGGAAACTTAAGAAACTCTTGGATAGGCACATGGAACAAAGTGAACGGAAGCATGTATATTAGTCTGATCTTAGAGTAGGATAAATGGCACAACGTCGAGTGATGAAGGTCCAAACTGTATGCATTCATGTAGAACTCTGAGCTCAAAAACTGCATGAATTCATGTAAAACACCGTTATCTCACTTTTTAGATTAGAATCAATGTAAACATCATGGCATAGAGAGAGAACACAGGGAGGCAACACTTTCACCATATTGTCTCGGCATCACCATTGTTAACAGTTAACCTGAGAATGCAACTTAAAAAAAAAGGTTTTGTGATTTACATATGAAAGAAGAGACACTATCATGGTATTCTAACAGATGAAAGGCTTAACAATCAAATTTTCAATGTATAATTTCAGTTCCATCACACTGCAAATTTGTGCTATAAATTCTGTTTTAGGATTGAGCACTCCACTATCACCTGATGAAGGGGCGATGCTGAGGAAGCTAGTGTGCTTCCAAAGAAACCTGTTGGACTATTACCTGGTGTTGTGTGATTTTTAACTGTGTACACTCCATTCCAACACCGGCATCTTCAAATCAGTACTGTTCTTTGTTCTGTGTTCTATGGAAGTGCTCAAGAAGACTTGGACATTGAGGAAGATTTGAGACTTGGAGCAGGTCAGATTGATCTTAGTGAAGGGCAAGACAGGCTTAGGATGTGAATGACGTGCCTCTGTTTCTGATGTTCTCCCATTCTGTTATTGGAAAGTTGGTTGGTGTTATTTTCCTGGAAGGTCTTTTATGGAATGTTGCAATCAGCGAGACCAGCGGATTTTGTGAGCCATCGCTGGGTGAGATTTGGGGGCTGTATTCACAGTGAATCTGGGTCTACAACATGATCAACAAATGAAGCACAAGTTACCTGCTAGCAGGTTTGAGGGGTTGAAGGAATACAGAAACATGGGATTGAGGAGCAGAAGTGGGTCATGAGAGAATTTGAGCCTTCTCCACCAGGCATTAAGATTGTGGCTGATCAGATTGTGGTCTCAGCCTCATTTTCCTGCCTGTGTCCCATTATCCATGAAACACTTCTCTGTCAAAACTTCAGCTAACTCAGCTGTGAATACTTGTAATCAGAGAGGCACCACAAACTTTTGGGGAAGAGAATTCCCATTCGAATGGCCCTTTATGAATTTTCCCTCATCCTGTTGTGAGAATAAGAGAGTCACACTGCGTTTAAACAGATCCCTTTGTCCAAATTGTCCAGGCCAATCAGGCATCTTAATCAGATCTCGTCCAACTTGTCAGCATTTGACCCACATCCCTCTTAACCATTTATATTTATGTACCTATCCAGATACATTTTAAACGTGTAATTGTATCCACTTTCACCACTTCCTCTGAAAGTACACCCACCAGCATCTATAGAACATAGAACATAGAACATAGAACAATACAGCACAGAACAGGCCCTTCGGCCCACGATGTTGTGCCGAACTTCTATCCTAGATTAAGCACCCATCCATGTACCTATCCAAATGCCACTTAAAGGTCGCCAATGAATCTGACTCTACCACTCCCTCGGGCAGCGCATTCCATGCCCCCACCACTCTCTGGGTAAAGAACCCACCCCTGACATCTCCCCTATACCTTCCACCCTTCACCTTAAATTTATGTCCCCTTGTAACACTCTGTTGTACCCGGGGAAAAAGTTTCTGACTGTCTACTCTATCTATTCCTCTGATCATCTTATAAACCTCTATCAAGTCACCCCTCATCCTTCGCCGTTCCAACGAGAAAAGGCCGAGAACTCTCAACCTATCCTCGTACGACCTACTCTCCATTCCAGGCAACATCCTGGTAAATCTTCTCTGCACCCTCTCCAAAGCTTCCACATCTTTCCTAAAGTGAGGCGACCAGAACTGCACACAGTACTCCAAATGTGGCCTAACCAAAGTCCTGTACAGCTGCAACATCACCTCACGACTCTTGAATTCAATCCCTCTGCTAATGAACGATAATACTCCATAGGCCTTCTTACAAACTCTATCCACCTGAGTGGCAACCTTGAAAGATCTATGTACATAGACCCCAAGATACCTCTGTTCCTCCACCTGACCAAGAACCCTACCATTAACCCTGTATTCCGCATTCTTATTTGTTCTTCCAAAATGGACAACCTCACACTTGGCAGGGTTGAACTCCATCTGCCACTCCTCAGCCCAGCTCTCCATCATATCTAAGTCCCTCTGCAGCCGACAACAGCCCTCCTCACTGTCCACAACTCCACCTATCTTTGTATCATCTGCAAATTTACTGACCCACCCTTCGACTCCCTCCTCTAAGTCATTAATAAAAATTACAAACAGCAGAGGACCCAGAACTGATCCCTGCGGAACTCCACTTGAAACTGGACTCCATGCTGAATATTTACCATCTACCACCACTCTCTGACTTCGACCGGTTAGCCAGTTTTCTATCCAATTGGCCAAATTTCCCTCTATCCCATGCCTCCTGACTTTCCACATAAGCCTACCATGGGGAACCTTATCAAATGCCTTACTAAAATCCATGTACACTACATCCACTGCTCTACCCTCATCCACATGCTTGGTCACCTCCTCGAAGAATTCAATAAGACTTGCAAGGCAAGACCTACCCTTCACAAATCCGTGCTGGCTGTCCCTAATCAAGCAGTGTCTTTCCAGATACTCGTAAATCCTATCCCTCAGTACCCTTTCCATTACTTTGCCTACCACAGAAGTAAGACTAACTGGCCTGTAATGCCCGGGGTTATCCCTATTCCCTTTTTTGAACAGGGGCACAACATTCGCTACTCTCCAGTCCCCTGGTACCACCCCAGTATGAAAATGTTTCCCCTCAGGTCCCTTCTAAGTCTTTGCCCTGTCACCTTCACACTATGCCGTCTAGCTCTGGATACACCTACACTGGGAAAAAGATCTTGACCATTCAGACCATCCATACCCCTCAGGACTTGTTAAACCTCTGTCATGTCACCATTCATTCTCTGATAGGCCAGGGGAAAAAGCCTCAACCTGTTCATCATCTCCTTGTAGCTCAAACTCTCAGGTTCCAGAAAATCCTTGTAAATCTTTTCTGCACCATTTCAAGCTTAACAACATCCATCCTTGAGCAGACTCAACTGACATGTACGCAGTATTCTTAAAGTGGCCTCACCTACGTCCTGTACAAGCGCAACACCCTACCCCTACTCCTATACTCAATGCTCTGACCGATTAAGGCAGGCATGCCAACTACGTTCTTCACCACTCTACCGACCTAAACTCCACTTACAAGGAACTATGAATCTTCACCCGTAGTTCTATTTGTTCAGCTACATTCCCCAGGGCACTACCCTGCTTTAACTTACCAAAATGCAAAACCACACAAATATCTAAATTAAACTCCATCTGCCAGTTCATCACTCATTGATGGTCAAGGATCCCGTTATATTCTGAGATCATCTTCTTTACTGTCTACTGCACCACTTTGGTGATGTTATCGTTAAACTTACTAACCATGTCTCCGATAATCACTTCAAAGTGGTTTATATCCGTGATAAAAAGCAGTGAGCTCAGCACTGATTCTTTCAGCACGCCGCTGGCCACAGGTCTTCAGTCTGGAAAACAATCCATTACCTTCAATCCAATTTTGTATCCAATTGATTAGTTTTTCCTAGATTACATGTAACCTAATTTTAGTAATCTGTCTACGATGGGGAACCTTATTTAATGCCTTCCTGAAGTCTGTGTAAACAATTTATACCACAGTGTCTTCTTCAATCTTCTTTGTCACCTCTTCATAATACTCAATCACATTAATTAGACATGATTTCCATCACACAAATCCATATTGACTGATCCCTAATCAGTCCTTGTCTTTCTAAATAGATGTAAATCCTATCCCTCAGACTCTCCTCCAACGAATTCCTCGACACGAACGTTGGTTGATACTGATATAAAAAATAAATATTACTATGTTGGTGATATGGCCAATGATATAGTTCTCAGAGTGTTTCAGGGTCAGTGCTAGGAACAAATCAGGCAGATTTCTTTAATCTGCTAAAACAACACGTTTATGACCAAAACAAAGTTGCTCAAACTGTGATGGAAAGAGGAATGACGAGAGGATATTGCAAATATGTACATTGATATTTTTCTTTGAAAAATACTGAGAAATACATGCAGACACACACTCACACACACACACACACACACACACACACACACAAACAGACACATACACAGGCACACACACACACACACACACACAGATGCACACGCACGGAGACACACACTTATTGTTGATAACAAACTGAAAAGCAAAATATCTGCAAAGTTAACTTGAAAGAACATTGTCCAAATATGATTCAAACTCATGACCAAAGAAAAAATGACAGTTTAACTCAAATGCTGTTCTATTTGCAGAGTCATCAAGTCCTACAGCAGGGAGAGAGGCAGAGAGGCCCTTTGGTCCAAACTCGTCCATGCTGACCCAAATATCCAACCACACTACCTCATTTCCCAGCACTTGGCCCATAGCATTCTCGTCCTATCCTGTCCATGTACTGGCCCAAATGCCGTTTAAATATCGTTAATATAAATGCTTCAACCACTTCCGTTGGCAGCTCATTCCCTTTGTGTACCACTCTCTGTGTAAATCAGTTTCCATCAGTTTCCCTTATATTCATTCCCCTCTCACCTTAAACTGATGCCCTCTCCTCCTCAATTCCCCAACTCTAGGAAAAAAAGGCTGGATCCATTCACCCTAACTGTGTAAACTTCTATAAGGTCCCTCTCAGTCTCCTATTCTCGAAAGAAAAAAGTCATCACTTGTCCAACCTCTCCCGATAATTCATACTGTTGAGTCCTTGGAACATTTTTATAAATTCCGTCTGCATACATTCCAAATTAAAAACATCCTTCCGATCGCATAGTGACTAAAACTGAACACAACACTACAAGTGCAGCCTCACCAACATCCTGTATAACTGCAACATAACTTCCAAACTGCTCACCTCCATGTCCTGACCGATGGTTGCTCGTGTGGCAAAAGCCTACTTCACTACCATGTCTAACTATGACCCCACTTTCAGAGAATGGTGGACCTAAACTCCATGGTCCCTCTGCTCAACTACACTCCTTAAGGTCCTACCAATCACCATGAAACTCCTACCTTGATCTAGCACTGCCAAAATATTCCTCGGCCCACTTCTACAGTTTGAACAAGGTCCTGGTGCAATTTCTGATATACGTCCTCACTGTCCACGATACCACCTATTTTAGTGTCATCTTCAAGTTTCCTCATTATGCCTTGTACATTCGCAAGAATATCATTGATACAGATAACAAACAGCAATGGGCCCAGCAGTGACCCCTGAGGCACTTCATGTGTCACAGGCCTCCAGTCCGAGAGCATCCTTCCACTATTACCCCCTGCTTACAACCATGAAGCCAATTGTGTGTCCAATTCGCCAGCTCCCTCTGGATTCCATGCGATTCTAACCTTCCAGACCATCCTATCAATGGTAATCTGGTCAAAGGCCTCCGTCAAAACCATACAGACTATGTCAACTGCCCTGCCCTCATCAACATTCCTGATCACTTCATCAATGAACTCAAACAAATTTGAGCGGCATGATCTCCCATTCACAAAACCATGCAATATTTCCAGCCTAAAAACATCTATTAATAATAATTATTAATAATAACAAACTAAATAATAAATAATAATAAGATGACATTTTCAGTGGAAAATAAATTATCCATGGTATGTGATACTGGAACGTGCATCATGGGTGAAGGGCAGAATAAATTTTGTCCCTGTGTCATTGAACTGTGTTGAAAAAAGCAAGGGTGGCATGGTGGTTCAGTGGCTAGTCCTGCTGCCTCATAGTGCCATGGATCCGGGTTTGGTTCCAGCTTCGGGGTGACTATCTGTTTGGAGTTTGCACATTCTCACTGTGTTTGTGCCGGTTTCCTCTACGTGCTCCTCTTTCCTTCTACAATCCAAAGATATATAGGTCGGGTGAATTTGCCATGCTAAGTTACCCATAGTGTTATGTGCATTCGTCAGGGGTAAATATAGAGTAGGAGAATGGGACTGGGTGTGTTAGTTTGGAGGATCAGTGTGGTCTTGTTGGGCCAAATGGCCTGTTTCCAAACTGTCGGGAATCTGTCAAAAAGACCATTTCTAATCAACCCTTATTTTTCCAAATGCATGTATATCTCATCCCTCAGAGTCTTCTCAAGTACCCTACGTACCACAGATTTAGACTTCCTGGTCTATTGATCCCAGATTTTTCTTTGCTTCCCTTCTTGAATAATGGCACCACATTTGCTACTCTCCAATATTCTCGAACCTAAACTGTAGCTAACGCTGATGCAAAAATATCAACCAGGGTCCCCGTAGTTTCCTCTGTAGCCTCTTGCAGTGTTCTTGATGCATCTGTTTAGGACCAGGAGATTGATCCACCTTCATACATTCTAATGTATCCAACACATCTTCTCCTGTGATATTGACTCACCTCAAGATAACCTTACGACATTTGTTAACCTCCCAAGTCTTCATGTATTTCTCCAGGGTAAAGGCAGAGGAGAAATATCCATTGAGAATCTCGCAAATCTCATACGGTTCTCGACATGCATGTCCACTTTGGATCTTGAGGGGTCATATTCTCATTTAGTTATTCTTTTTACTTTAATATACTTAATGAACCTCTTTGCATTCACCCTAAACTTCTCTGCCATATCTATTTTGTGCCCACTTTTCACCCTCCTGATTTCCTTCTTCAGTAAACTACTGTATCCACACTACACCTCCAGGTATTCCCTCGATCCCAGCTGCTTGGACCTGAGCCACGCCTCTTTTTTGCTCGTGAAAGCCTCATTATCTCCTGACATCCGAGGTTCCCTCTTCCTACCAACCTTGCCTGTTACCCTCACAGGAACATATAGACCTGGAACTGTAGACATTTTACTTTTAAAGTCCTCCCACTTGCAGGAGGTCCCTTCGCCTGCAAACAAACTCCTCCAACCAACCCCTACAAGCTCCTGTCTAATTCCATCAAAAATCGCCTTGCCCCAAGTTTGAACTTGCACATGTGGAGCAGTTTTGTCCTTCTCCGTAACTATTTAAAAATTAATGCATCTGTGGTCACGGGTCCCAGAGTGCTCCCCCACTGTCACCTCAGTCACCTGTCCTGCCCTAGATCTTAGAGTAGGTCAAGTTTCGTCCCTTCCCGAGTTGCACCCTCTACTTACTGCTTGAGGAAACTATTCTGAACACGCTTTATAAATTCACCCCATCTCAATCCTTAATTCTCTGTCATTCCCAGTCTATGTTAGGAAAATTAAAATCTCCTACTAATGCAATCCTATTGGCCCTGCAAGTCTCCCTTTTGTTCCCCTAATTCCTCGTTTACTATTTGGGGGCCTATAGTACAATCCAAACCCTATCACCATTTCCTTCTTATTTATTAGCTCCCCAGACAAATCCTCACAGGATGATCCATCAGTTATTTTATCTCTGATTACTGCTGTGTTACTCGCCTTAATCAAAAATGAAACTCCCCGTCCCCTCTTTCCACAATCTCTGTCCCGTATAAAACACCTGTACCCTGGTACATTAAGCTGTCAGTGCTGTCCCTCCCTTAGCCATGTTTCAGTAATGGCTATAATGTCCCAGTCCCATGCACCGATCCATGCCCTGAGTTCATCGGCCTTACCTGTCAGCCATCTTGCATTGAAACAGTTGCAATTTAATCCAACAGGCATTCCTTGCTCCCCGTCATTGTCTAGCCTGACCTGTCTCTTCATTTTACTGTTTCTGATTACTGTATCTCCTTCCAGCCTCGCACTTCCCTCCCTGCTGTTGAGGATGCCACCACTCCCCAACCCCAGTCCAATCTAGTTGAAACCCTCCCTTGCAGCAGTTGCAAACCTGCCTGCCAGGATATTGGTCCACTTCCAGTTCAGGTACAACCCGTCCTTCCTGGACACGTCACCTTGCCCCACAAAAGATCCCAGTAATCCAAAAACCTCTGCCCCCTGCACCAATTCTTTAGCCACCCCTTTATCTGCCATATCCTCCTATTCTTACCCTCACTAGCATGGAGAACTGGAAGTAAAGTGGATATTACCACTGTCTTTTCTCCTTTTCCCTAGCTCTCTATAATCACTCTGCAGGATGTCATCACGATTTCTACCTGTGTCACTCTTTCCTTTGTACAAATGTGCACAATGACTTCTGGCTGCTTCCCCCCACCCCCACCCCCAGTGAGAACGTTCTGCAGCAGCTCTGAGACATCCTGGACCCTGGCATGTGGGACGCTACACACCATTCCGGATTCCCATTTGCTGCCACAGAATCTCCTGTCTGTTCCCCTCACTATCGAGTCGGATAATTACTTCTGTAGTTATTCTACTTTCACAGCCTTCTGACAATGGGAAATCTTCATGAAACAGTTGAATTTGGCTGAATTGTTTTGCTTCAGGCAATGGGGAGATTCCAATGAATCCTCATCAGGAATCCTCCATAAGTGGGAAAGACGACTGGGCTTTTTTTCACTCCCAAACATTGCTGTGATGAGCGATAGAGAAACAGAAAGGGAGCAATAGAATGTTTCTCCACAGATAGGCTACATTTTCCATCTGTAAGTTAAATCAATAACGTTATCAGTCCCACACTGAACTCCGTGAGCTCTTCTTGAACATTGTCCAAACTATATGACTCCATTACATTCTCGACTCCAGGTCAGTGCGTTATTGCAGAATCAATTCATTCACAATAAATGGTCATACTTATTTTGAAGATGTATTAATATGTGCTTGCATAATGTAAAAATAAGCGTTTCATGTCTTCACAATATCTGTGTTAAAATGAATATTCTAAAACATACACAGTAATTGCTGGAAAAGTTCAGCCTGTCTGTCAGCATGTAGGAACAGAATTCAGAATTCAATTTTTCTGTCCAATGACTTTTCCTTTGGAACTGACTTATTCTTAAAGTATTTCCCCAGTTTTATTCTTCCACACAAGAAGAAATATCCATCCGGTATTCACCAACTACACTCTTCTCAAGATCTTATATGGTCAATAAAACATCTCTCATTCTCAGGCAGAACTTTAATTCTTCATAACGTGATGCCTTCAGTTCAAGAATGTATAAAGAGAAACATCTTTCGAGAGCAATTTTGTTTTTTTTTTCCAGTTTAGACAGTTATAACTACACATAATACAACAGATGCAATCTCAGCAATGCCCTGTACTGATGCAGAAAACATCGCTAAGATCATACCCAACACCCCTTGCACGAAACAGGATCATGACATTTACCTTCCAAATCACTTGCTACATCTTCAGGTTAATTTGATGTGATTCATGTACTAAGACACACAAATCCCTCTGTACCATTGAGTTCTGCATTCTCCTTGCATTGAAATACATTTCTGCTGTTTCTTCTTACCCAAAACAGAAAATTTTCATCACATATATATTGCAGTTTTTTTCTGCTGAACCTTTGCTCACAGCCATCCTCTGTCTGTATGCTTGTTGCTGTGCCCTCCCCAGTCTGTGTCCCATAACAGACGATCTGCCCTTCCCTGTCTGTATCCCATTACAGACGAACTGCCTTCAGCCGTCTGTATCGCATTGCAGAGGCTCTGCCCTTCGCTGTCTGTGTTCCATTATAGATGTACTGCCCTCGGTCTGCCATCCTCTGTCTGTGTCCCACTGCAGACTCTCTGCCCTCCCCCTGTCTGCATCCCTCTGCAGACGCTCTGCCCTTCCTCGTCTGTGTCCCATTGCAGACACGCAGCCCTCCCCTGTCTGTATCCCATTGCAGACGCTCTGCCCTCCCCCTGTCTGCATCCCACTGCAGACGCTCTGCCCTTCCTCGTCTGTGTCCCACTGCAGACTCTCTGCCCTCCCCCTGTCTGTATCCCATTGCAGACGGTCTGCCGTCCCCTGTCTGTATCCCATTGCAGACGCTCTGCCCCTCCCCTGTTAGTGTCCCATTGCATACGCTCTGCCTTCCCCCCGTCCTTATCCCATTGCAGACGCTCTGCCATCCTCCATCTGTATCCCATTGCAGACGCCCTGCCTTCCCTTGTCTGTATCCCATTGCAGACGCCCTGCCTTCCCTTGTCGGTATCCAATTGCAGACGCCCTGCCGTCCCCTGTCTGTATCCCATTGCAGACGCTCTGTCTCCATTTGACATTTTATTGAATGACTATCCTGGTACATGAGCAAACTGAGCTCCATCTCCTTCATCCAGTTCATTAGAATAGATTGTAATTTGTTGATGACCTCACACAGATCCCTGAAGAATTCCACTCGTTACAGCTTTCCAAACACAAAATGAGTAATGATCTCTACTCTGCATTTCCTGACAGCTACCCAGGGTGCCCCTGCTTCTGCATAAAAGCCTGTGATGGTTATATGACGTCCCCCTGTGCTGTGTAATTTACTGAATACTTCATTCTGTTTGGTGCGGTCTGTTTGGTGCAGCCCATTTTGCCGCAGACCCATTTAGGCGCAGAACTATTTCAGCGCAGCTCATATTAATTCCTTTTCAGGCTGAGATAAAAGCATTAATCAAAGCAATAAAACTAAAAATAATGTTTATTCCCTTCAGTAAAAATGTTAAAAAGACACTTTGAGTAAGTATAACACTGACTCAGAGTTTTCTTTCAGAGCTAAAATGATCATTGGTCTTGCATTTATTCACATTGAAAACGTTCATGAAGCTATTGAACATTTGACTGATGCGCTTCCAGATGAATTGCAACCGCTGCTGGACTGGTTGGAGGATAACTATGGAGGTAGAAGATTATGCAGAGGAAATGATTACGCTTTTTCCAGTTGGAATGTGGAATTTATATGAAAGAACTTTAAACAATGAGAACAAAACAGACAATAATGCAAAAGCTGCCCACAGGAGATGACAATGCGAACTTGATGTGGAACAGCTAGTTATTTGGAAATATATTGAGAGTTTACGAAAAGTTCAGCGAGGAAGGGACCTTTACGATGAGCATCTGATAGCAGGGCACGATGTTCCTTTGAAATTAAAGAAGCAGATGCGAGAATACAAACACTGGGAAGAAGATTTAGTGAGAGAAATGATGTCGAGTATTTACGAGGATTTTCTATAATTTTGAATGAATGTCATGTTTTAGATTTTTTGTAATGAACTTATATCATTTATTTTTTTTCTTTTTAACATTTTTACTAAAGAGAATAAACATTATTTTTACTTTTAGTCTTTCATTAATGCTTTTAACTAAGCCTGAAAAGTGAGAGAGATGAGATTGGAAATGCCAGCAAGTTTAAATTGAGAATTGCTCTTTCCTGAACATTGCTGCTTACTTGGTTGGTGGGACGTCGATGTTTCAGAATCTCCACACAAGGTGTCGTGGTCCTCTCTGGCTCTTTCCAGGATCCTCCCCACATGTCGAGGTAGAGGGTGAGGGAACGGATATCGGGCACTCTAACACCCTGCGTGGCCCTTTATATCCTATTCCAGGATGTTTCTCCTGGAATGGGAGAAGAGGAGGGACGGAGTGATGGTGGGAGTGGGTGTCCCTGCTGTTAATGCTGGTATAGGGGAAGAGTGAAGGGTGAGATGTCCGGAGGGAGTCTGACCACAGTGTTGTATCCATGCAGTGGTATTAGTGTGCGGGGCTATTGCGTCAGTGACAGAAAAAAGTGGGGGAAGGAAGGTGCTGAATTCAACAGTGAGTGTGGTCGTGCTTGAGCCTTATTTGGAGATAGAGTGTGAGCCTTGTTCGGGGGTAGGTGTTAAAACAGATATACAGTGAGTGCGAGGGAGCAGAAGAATATGGTGACACTTATCCTGGCAAAGTGGGGGGAAAGAATATTGATGCTTGTCCTGTATTGCTGACCAATTCTTCAGATCATCTCAGCATTGAGATGAGTCTCCCTGAACGTCTTGTCCAAGTCTATCGGGAATAACGCCACAGACCCTTTCCATCACTTCCCACAGAATCAGTTTGGGTGGATCTTACAAATAGCAAGGTGAAGCAAACATTATTGTGTTATATATCAAAACCAAATCTGTCACGGAAATACTTTACAACATATGCTCTGGAAATTAGGTATGCAAGTATATGCAAGGGGGAGCAATGACACAGTGATATTATCGCTGGGGTCTTAACCGAAAGACCCAGGTAATATTCTGGGGACATGAATTCAAATCCTGCCATGGTGGAATTTGAATTCAATATGTATCTGGAATCAAGGGTTTATGATGACCAGGAATCCATTGTCGATTGTTGAAAAAACTCATCTGGTTCACTGATATCCTTGAGGGAAGGATACTGATGTCCTTACCTGGTGTGGCCTGCAAGTGACTCCAGACTCAAGACAACGCTGCTGACTCTTAACTGTCCTCTAGCATGGCCAATAAATGCTGGTTATCCAGGGACGCCCACCCCTTCATCCTGTGAATGAGTAACAAATAATCGTGTGTGCTGCAGTAATAATAGATGGTCTCAAATTGCATTGAAACTGTGAAGAATAACTTCCGTAAGTGTGGCTTAGGTCGGTTGAACAGTATGTTGTAAACGAAACTAGAGAGCACATTAGTTCAGATTTAGTGTTGTGTTGTTAGGAGGACTAATTAATAACCTTGCTCTGAAGCAGCTTTGGAGGAGTAGTGACATCAATATGTTGCATTTTTACACAGCGTCTGAATACAGTATCGAATGTTTAAACATTCTGGTCAAACATCTTGGAAGCCCGGAGGCTAGAGGGTCAAGTACGCTCCAATGAATTGGGGAAGTATGATATAACATTCAATGGGAGAAGCAATGATTGTGAGAGTCATAGAGTCCGACAGCTCAGAGAAAGGCCTTTCAGCCCAAACTGGTCCATTTCGAACAAAATGTTCCTTCACATTAACCCCATTTCCCTGCCCTTGCCCCATATCTATCTTATTCTTTCCTATCCGTGTATTTGTCCAAATGCATTTTAAATTTTGTGAATGTACCTCCCTCAAACACTTCTGCTGGCAGCTCATTCCATATGTATAACCATCCTGTGTGTAAAAGAAATTGCCCCTCAGCTTCCCTTTGACTCTTTCCCCTCGGATCTTAAATTTCGCCCACTAGTCCTTAGGTTGCTTAATCCTGTGGAAAAAAAAGACTGAGTGCATTCACTCTATCTATACTTCCCATGATCCTATACACTTCTATCAGATACCCCCTCAGTCTCATACACTCTAAAGTAAAATCTCCTAGCTTGCCGAACCTCTCACTATATCTCAGACCATTGAGTCCGGGCAACATCCTTGTAAATTTCTTCTGCACTATTTCCAGTTTAATAACATTCTTCCTATAGCAAAGTGAACAACACTGAACATAACACTACCAGTATTGCCTCGCCAGCATCCTGTATAACTGCAACACAACTCCCTAATTTCGATACTCATTACTCTGACTGATGAAGGCCAGTGTGCCAAATGCTTTTTTCACTGCCCGATCTCCCTGTGACTCCACGTTCAGAGAACCTTGAACCTGAATCCAAAGGTCCCTTTGTCTCAATACACTCCTTAAGACCCTGCCATTCACCATGAAACTCCTACCTTGATTTGACTTTCTAAAATGCAAGAATTGACACTTATCTGTAAATATATAGACAATACACATGCATGAAACAAACAGTAATAGTCCCAGAACTGACTTCTGAGACATTCCACTCGTCACAGGCCTTCAGTCCGATAAGCATGCTTCCACTATTACTCTATATTTCCTACCATCAAGCAAATTTTGGATCTGATTTGTCAGCTCCCCCTCAATTCCATATGATCTAAACTTCCAGAGCAACCTACCATGTGGAACCTTACTGAAGGCCTTACTGAAATCCATATACACTACGTATACCACCATGCCCTTGTCAAAGTTACTGATCATTTCACCAAAGCACTCTCACAAATTTTTAAGCCATGATCCCCCATGCACAAAGACGTGCTGACTGCTCATATTCACACCCTGCCTTTCCAAATGCATGTATATCATCTCTCTCTCAGAATCTTCTCAAGAAACCTACCTAAGAGAGATGTCAGGTTTACTGGTCTATAGGTCCCAGGTTTTTCTTTGTAGCTCTTCTTGAATAAAGGCACAGCATTCACTACCCTCCAGTCCTGCAGGACCTCACCCGTTGGCTACCGATGATACAAAAGTACCAACCAGGGCCACCACTATTATTTCTCTGTCCTCGTGCAGTGCTCCTGAATATATCTGGTCAGGACCAGGAGATTTATAGAAATACTGCATAGTCTGAAAGATATGTCTATTTATTTCAGGTGAAAACACCAAAGAGTGAGTAAGTGACTTAATGATGACTAACATAACAAATTAAAGAATATATTAATCACAGGAAGTGACTTCAGAAGAATTCCAGACATTGTGGAATCCTAAGAATTCTCAGAAAATTGCAATCCAGAAAAGGAGGGCCATGAAACTGATGAGGAAATCAAAAAGCGAACATGCATGCAAACAAACAGGAACACAAGGACTGCAAAAATCTATGATCTATCTTTCAAAAGAAAAAAAATGTCAAATGTGGAAATTTGCAATCGGGAGAGACGAGATTATGGTGGATAACAGGGAAATGGCAAAGCAAATGCCCAGTTACTTTCCATCTTTCTTAATGGAGTAAGATCCAGAAAATCACCCAGAAATACAAAGTGATCGTATAAGACTTGTGGAAATAAAGACATAAAGTCAATTCATATCAGTAACAAGGCAATATTGAACATGCAGCCGGATTGAGCATTGCTAACCTTGACAAACCAGATGTACTTCATACCAAAATCTTCAGAAATAAATCACAAATAGAAGTATTGATTGCATTGTCGATGACTGCGTTCTATTTTCCTGTACATTCCGCAGAGTCTGGAAGCTGGTGTACATAATTGTATATGAGTAAACGTGATCCAAGCACTATAGATGAATGGTAGGGATCCAAGCATCTACAAAGGGAAGAAGAGATAGTGTGGAGAACTGCTGACAAATTAACTTGACATTTGTCGGGAATCTATTATATAGGATGTGATATTGGATACTTAGACATTAACAGCAACATTGGAGAGACTCAGTATGCATTTCTGAAAGGGAAATCATACTTTACAAACTTTGGAATTGTTTGAAGTTGATTCTTACAGCATAGATAATGGGGATCCAGTAGAATTGGCATATTTTAGATTATCAGAAGGCTTTCTATAAGAACTCACACAATGAGTTTGAAAATGCAATGATGTGAAGAGTATTTGGAGGAATATATGTCTGTGTATACTTAAAGTTTGGTTTGCCTTCCTTTAAGGGAATCAGAATATAGATGTAAAGACACGTTGAAGCAGTGTGTTTGTGAGATTCTTCCTGGAGTATTGTGCATAGTTTTGGTGACCGAATCTGAGAAAGAATATACTGACCACAGAGGAAGTGCAATGAACATTATCCAGACAAATCCCTCAGGTGGCAATCTTGCGTGATGAGGAAACTCGGCCTATGTTCTCTTGAGGTTCAAAGAACCAGCGGTTGGTCACTGTGAACTTTATAAAGCTATCAAAACACACGACAAGTTGGAAATTAACAGGAAATTTATCAGGCTGTCTAATCCACATTCAAGGCAAATAATGGCAGGATAAGGGACAAACCATTTAAGACTGCAAAAAGGAGGAAATTCTGCGCATGGAGGGGACTGACTCACACAGGGGCAAAGCAAGGCGAGATTACGGAGAATCTCCAGATAACCTACAAGTGTGTCAAGTGGAGCAGAATAACCAATGAACACGTAGGACTCATTAGTGACTTGCCAAGTTGCATCTAAATCAACTTTATTAGTAGGAGAAAGAGGGGAGTGGTAGAAGGCTGTTTGTGTGACTTGAGGCTAGTGTCCAATGGTGTACCACGGGCATCAGTGCTGGGTCCCTTATTATTTGTGATTCGGAGGTGCGAGTCTTGGGCTGGGGTGGACAACTCTAAAAATAGTATAACACCAGACCATAGTCTAACAGGTTTATTCGACAGCACGAGCTTTCGAAACGCTGCTTCTTCATCAACGTGCACAACCATGTGATGTAACTGATGTTGAGAGATTTTTAACGTTATTATTTGTGGTATTCATAAATGATGCAGCTTTGAATATGGACGAGGGGTGGGGTGTGTAATAAATAAGTTTGGATTTGATACAAAGATTGGCCGGGTGGTTGGCAGTGAGGAGGAAGGCCTTATGTTACGGGTCGATACTGATGGAATGGTCAGATGGGTGGATCAATGGCAGATGGAATGTAACCCTGATAAATATGAGGTGATGCAACTTTGGAAGAAGGAACCAGACAGGGGAGAACTCAATGAAGGCAACACACTAGAAAGCTCAGAGGGTGCTTCTCCAGACATCGCTGAATGTGTCTGCTCAGGTCAATACACAATCTGGGAAAGGCTGGGGGAATGTAAACATAACCTTTATTCATCGAGGCACAGATTATAAGAACTATGCGGAACTTTGGTGAGGGCAAGATGGAATATTGTGTGTGGGTCTGGGAACAAGATTACAGGAAGGATGTAATTGAAGTGGAAGGGGTGCAGAGCAGATTCACCAGGATGTTCCCTGAGATGGAGCATATCAGCTATGAAGAGAGGCTGGATAACCTCAGGTTGTTTAGTTTGGAGGAGAGAAGGCTGAGAGGTCTGTGATTCAGAGGGATAGGATTACGAGGTACATGGACAGGGTGGATAGACAGCAGCTGTTGCTTTGACTTAAAGGGCCACACTTTCAAAGTGAAGGCTTTGCGGTTTAGTGAAGATTTGAGAATTGTTTTACAACCAGAGGGTGTTGGGGTCTGGAATGCACTTCTTGAGAGTGGAGTTGTCATGGTAACCTCAAACCATTAGAAACCTCATGGTTGTGCACTTCAAATGCTTTAAGATTCACGGCTACGGTCTTGTGTCGGAAAGTGGGCCTAATGTAGACCGCGACGTATTTCTGGTAGTACATAGTCTGTGCTTCCATGATTGTATGGCTGTGGAAGATCAATGATTGAGTAGCTTAAGGTAGGAATTGATGGGTTTCTGAAGAATATCTTAACAAAGTTGTTAATAGAGAACTTGTAATATTTTCTGGAAATATGTCAATGGCAAAATTAAGAGAAACAGGTTGCGGATTTCTTACAGTCTGATGCCAGATAATTGAGGACCGGGAAATAGCAGAACGATGGAGCAAATACCTTAGTTATGCCTTCACAGAAGAAAACAAATCTAAAAAGAAAGCTTCCTAGCAATACTAGGGAATTTCAATCTTGTGAGAAAAAGGGAATAGAATGAAAATAGCAACTAAACAGTTTAGAGAAAGTATTGAACTGAAATTAATGGGCATAGACAAAGTCAACAGAGATTTATGACATGGGAATCATATTTGAGAAAGTGGCTTTTAGTAAAATTCTGCAGGATGTATCAATGCCATGCGAGTGGATTATCAGAAAGATTTTTAATAAAGCCCCAAGCCTATTGTGCAAATTCGAATCCTATGGGACTCGGACTAATATATGGTCATAGATTTAGAATGGGAGAGTTGGCAGGAAACAGTGAGTAGGAATAAAACAATGTTTTATTTTTATATGGAAGGCTTGGAGGATATTGTAAGGATCGTGTCTTGGGCTCCAGCTATTCCCAATATCTTTAGGTGAGGGGCACAAATGCAATATTCCCAAGTCTGCTGACAGCACTAAACGATGTCAGCTTGTGAGTGGATGAGGAGGATGTAAAAAATGTTCCAAGGTGATTGAGACAAGTCGAGTGACTGGGCAAATACGTGGTAAATGGAGAGTAATGGGGAGATGAGATGTTGTGTACTTTGATGGGAACAATAGAATGGCAGCCTCCCATTTGAAAAATGAGTGTTTGAAACATGTTGCACTATAAATTAACTTAAGCTGCATAATTGTTTATTTCTGCGTAGCCCTCAGAGTCCATGTAGGACAGTGAGTTCTGAAGCCAGAAGTCAATACTGGGAATGGCATTGGCACGCTGACAATTGTATATAGGCCCAGCACGTGGGGAACTGTAACTTTGAAAGGAATCTGGATCTCCCTGTACACCAGTCACTGAAAGCAATATTGCAGGAATAGAAAGCAGGAAGGAAGATAAATGCTGTATTCAGCTTCATTTCAGGGGATTTGAGTACAGGAGTAAATGTATCTCACTACAGCTGTACAGGGCCTTGGTAAGACCCCATCTCGAACATTGTGCAGTTTTGGTCTCTTTTCCTAACAGACGGCAAACCTGACATTGAGGGAGAGTAGCAGAGGATGATCAGACTGATCTTAGGGATGACAGACTTCTTATGGGAGCAGGGTTTGTGTCGACTGGACCTGTATTCCATGGGCTTTAGGAAAATGAGTGAAAATCACAGTGAAATATATAACACTCTGACAGGGCGAGACAGATTAGAAGCAGATCAGTCAATCGCCTGGCTGGAACGTCTAAACCAAGGGGCTACAATATTAGGCCACAATATTAGCCACTTTGCATTGAGATGAGAATAAATGCCTGCACTCAGAGAGTGGCGAACCAGGGGTACTCTCTCCCAGGTCAGGCTGTGGAAGTCAAGGGGCTGAATATAAATAAGGATTTCTGGAAACTAAAGGGATAGGGAGAGAGCAGGAATATGGTGTGAAGATAGAAAATCAGCTATTATTCCAGGTTGTTCTCCAATAACACAATAACTGTGTTCCTGTACAACACTGTGTTGTAGAAAATCATGCAATATTAATAATGGGGTCTATGGAAAAAAAGAGGGTAAGTGACGAACTCCCAAAAATATCACTAAAAACCAAAAATTAAATTTGGTCTAACACACAATAGGACAGTCTAAATAAATCTTTAAATTACGTGTTGTAATGGAACAGTGCTGTAAATGTAACGCTTTCACACGACAGTCACTCACTGGTGCACTGTACCTTTCACCACAATCTTCACCAGAAAGCGCGCGGGGGCTGACCGACCATGTGATACTGATATCAAATTCCAGTTTTCCCCAAGATTCTCCCCACAGTTCGAAATAAAGTTCTTTCTAAATATAGACTGCAATTCCAGGTTTCAGGCTCAGTTTCAAGGTCTGAAGAGCCAATTGCATTCCTGTTTTAGCTGAACACATTGATTGTACCTTTTGTAGACAGAGGGTTTCTGAGGCTGGGTTTGCTGTTCAGCTAGCCAAGGAATCGCGTCACAGTGAACGCCAGTTCACTTTATAGAAAAAGGTTCATGAATTGCAATGCAGCCGAATTGTATTTAATCAACACGTGTTATTGGTGAACCGCCTGTACATAGAATGGAGGGGCAAAACTGATGGGCTGAATGGACTACAGCAGTTCTCATTTTATGGTTCACAATGTTTAAACATATTAAGGGATATGTATATTGTATGGGGAAAACTGCGTTGAGAAGATGTTCGACCATTAACTAGAATAGGGAAAGCCAAATGAGTTGTATGATGTATTCCTTTCCCGATGCTTCTGTGCAGTGTGTGGGAAAGCTCTGTAAATGTGTCACAAGTTCTCAGCTGTTAGGAAGGAGGTCTCTGCAGGGTCGACAGGATTGTGTTTCCCATTCCCTTTTCTGATAACGAGGCTGGTGCTGGCTGTTCTCTCCGGATTATCCTTTAAGATCTCGGAGCAGTTTGACATAATTGAGTGCCTTGCTTGGCCGTTTCAGAGACCATTGAAGAGTTTATCACATGTCTGTGTGTCTGCAGTCACTTTTAGGCCAGACCAGGAAAGCACGGGAGATTCACTTCCTGAAAGTACTCTGGGTAAGGAGATCGACATCTACAATCGACATTGAACACAAGATCACTATTACTGACACCAGATAATAGATCTCGATATTTTATTAATTGTTTTTAACTTGCACCAGTTGTCAGAGAATTATCCTGGTCTGGATTAGCAATCCAATGACAATTCCACAACAGCACCATTTCCACATGGGGGCCTATCGGAAACCACATTGAACCGATTATTTCTGTGCTGTTTGACAGCTCTACCAAAAACAACCCCAACCAATTTGACTATCGTGATGGGACTGAGGGCGTGGTAATTGGTCTGATTGTAATTATTCCCTTCTTAGGGGATGGGACATAGTTGAGTAATTACCCACATTGCCAGGGAGTTGTCAGAGTTGGAGCTCGAATGAAACAGCTTCCTCAGGTACACGGCTTGTTGTGTAGCAAAAGTCCTCAGTCCTATTGCAGGAATGGTGTCAGGGCCAAATGCCTTTGTCATATCTGCAGTGTCCAGCTGTTGCTTCATGTCACGTGCAGTGAATTGAATTGGTTAAGATGGGCATCTGTGCTTCTGAGGGTATCATATTGAGGGTGAGGTGGGTAATCGACACAACACTTCTGGCTGAGGATGGAGCAGATACTGCATATTTTACACTGATGCACAGGGCTGTTCCATTATTTGGGATGGGGATATTTGTGGAGTCCTCTCCTCCAGGAAGTTGTTTAACGGTCCATCGACTTTTATGCATGGATTTGACAGGACGACAGAGCTTATATCTGATTTGTTAGTCTTGGGATCATCTCTCTGTCTGTATCAGATGGTAATCCTGCTGTTCATACTGTAACCAGTCAAGTGCGGTAGCTTTAATGGATTGTCATCAGGTTTAGATGCACGTGATTCCGACCTGACCATGTTCACCCACACTCGTCACTGACCCATGGATTGGCTTGATGGTAATGGTAGATGGATGGACTATCCTGAAGGTTACAGATTGTCATTGAAATCTACAGCATCAGATGATAACCAAGTTTTAGCTGCAATATCTACAGTTCAATTCTACTGAATGCCCCCCATTTCACATCGAGACCCATTCACCCATCAGCCCTGTATTCAGTGACCTACTCTGGTTTCTGATGCGGAAATACTTCCATTTTCATATTCTCATTCTGCTGGAAGTCTTTCCTTGGTGTCACGTCTCCAATTTGTTACATAAACAATATCCATTTAAGGTACTAATCTGAATCTTTCCCTTTCAGTAATGCCATCTTCTGTATTTGAAGTGAATGTGTTTCCTTCTGTTTTTCTCCCTGACCATGAATCAGAGCTCTGCAGTGTCAGTGATGCCAGCCTTATGCAGTTTCAGAGTCAAGGAACTTGTCACCATGCGTTACTGTTCAGTTCCCAGTGTATGGCACTCCATGTTGGACAGGATGTTTGGGCATCTTTGACAATATGTCGTTGGAAATTGTTCAAAAATAGAAATTGCTGAAGAAATTGCGAAAGATGTTGAAGAATTTTCTGGAGTGAATGCAGAGTTAAACTTGCAGATCCAGTGAACCTTCTATAAAGGCTTTTTATTTTTATTTCCAGTATCCATAATTATTTATTTAATTGAAAAATTGTTCTGCGCCTATTCATTTCTGGAGAAACTCAGCAGGTCTGTCAACATCTGCAGAGAAAGAGAAACAGAGTTAGAGTTTCCAGTCCAGTGTGACAATTCTTCAAAACTGAATACAATTGCAAAATGGTCTTTTAGTCCCTTGCCAGATGTAGAGGATGGGTGGCAGGATAAAGTGGGTGTGGCAAAAGAAAAACGGGCTTTTAGCAGTGGTGAAAGGAAAGATTCTGAATAACGGGTCAACTTTAAGGCGTGAATGGAGGAAAGGGGTTCTCTCTATTGAATGCAAGATAAAAAAGACACAACCACACAAAGTCATACGGAGGCCAGGAGGGAGAATGTTGACTATGTGGTATATACATCTGGCCACAGATATGTTTTCACTGTCGTGATCATTACCCCCTTTAGATAAAGAAATTCAGGTGCTTGACTTCTTATTGGCACCAGTAAGCGTTTCATGCTGCCTTAGTATTGTAATATGGAGAAAAACAAATCACAGTATGACTTTTGGGCCGAGTGTTGGTTACCTGTCATTTTTAATATTGATTAATTTTGCAGTGCTTATCTTTAAACGCTTGTTCTTGAAGATTGTATCAGATGGAGTGTAGGATGTTGAGGAATGACATTATAGAAACTTATAAAATCATGAAGGGTATGGAGAGGGTGAATAGCCAATGTCTTTTCCAAAGGATAGGGGAATCCAAACATAGAGGGAATAGGTTTAAGGTGAAAGAGGATAGATTTAAAAGGGACGAAAGGGCAGCTTTTATACACAGAGGGCGGTGTGGGTATGGAATGAGCTTCCAGAGGAAGAGTGGGAGATGCAAGGACAGCTACAACATTTAAAACTCATTTGGACAAACATATGAATGGGAAACATTTAGAGGCCCATGGACCTAATGAAAGCAGATGGGACTAGTATCGTTTGGAAGATCTGCCCAGCATGGACATTTAGAAAAGCTTCATGCAGAGTCAGGGTGGTTTTGTGAAAGGGAAATGATATTTTGCCTGTAAAATCATGCAAAGTATTTCTGGAGATGCCCGAAAATGTAACAAGTGGACTTGATAAAGGGGATCTGGTGGACACCAGGCTTTCCAGAGATTTTCCACAAGGTATTACAAAACAAAAGTTCTTACACAAAACAGAAGCTCCAGGATGTCGGATACTGTATTAACATGGGATGATGATTGTTTAACACAGAAATCGAAGAGTCAGGATTAATCGATCTTTATGGTAAAGGTTTTCTGCTGGAGTACCACAAATATCAGTCTGATGACATCAGTTATTTACAATCTATACTGACAGCCTGAAGGAGGGATCTGAGTGCAATATACATCCGAGTTTGAGGATGACACTGAGAATCAAAAGGCAGGCTGTTACTTAATGGGGAGGACTTCCAGAAAAGGAACAGGAAAGGCATTGGAGTCTTCCTGTGTATGAAACATAAAGTCAGCATGATGATGCAGCAAGTAACTTGGTTGGTACATTAGGCAGTTTCCTGGGAAGGAAGGGTTGTGTTATTGAGAATCTCTAAGATGGTGAGGCGATAATTCATTGGGGTTTAAATGAATGAGGAGTGATACTGCTGAAACATACAAGACACAGAAGGGGTTGGAGCAGGTAGATGTTGAGAAGTTGTTTCCATTCTTGAGCAAAGTGTTTAACTCGATGATATAGATGCCGAATATGGAACATCGATTTCAATCTGAGATGCAGAGTAATTTCTTCTCTCCGAAGGTAGTGAATGTCTGGAACTCCCTAACTCAGAGAGGTGTAGAGGGATACAAGGAGTCGGCAAGAGAGTGGAGTTGATCCCTGGAGGAGATCAGCCATGTTCTTATTAAATGACAGGGTTAGCTTGAGGGGCCGATTGACCTACTCCTGTTCCTATTTATTAATTTCGCATGTTATGCTTTTGGAAAGTAACGGGTTATTTTGCTGGAAATCGTGTTGTACAATGTTGCATTCAGGGAGAGCAGAGGATTTGTTGTTTTAACCCTAGGTTGGGTATGTAGCTGTATTCCCAGCGTATCTGGGTCTGCAACATGACTCACATCTGGAGCAGAAGTTACAGAGATGGGAAGCCTGGAAACAGGGATTGGGGGTGGGGGTGGTGGTCATTTCCTGACCCAGCCTGGATTTTCCAAGTACATTTCCGAAACTACACCTAACCGTCGGAGTAGCTTCGATCGGCACCTGTTTAGGAGGTCCGAAGGGCTGAAAGGAACATCAGAACATAGGGCTGAGGGACACAAGTGGGCCATTCGGCCATTTGACACTACTCCACCAGTAAATAAGGTCATGGATCATCTCATAGTGATCCCAGCTGCACTTTTCTTTCCATGCACCATTATCCCTGATTCACCTGTCCATGGAAAATCAGACAAAGCCAGCTTAGATATAATTTAAAGATCCAGCCATTCCAAACTTCTGGGTAAGAGAATTCCCACTTGACTGAAATCCTACTTTGTGTATTTCTCCTAATTCCTGCTCTGATGGAGGTTGGAGGGTATCACTGTTTCCTTTTCTCGTCCCATTCCTCCACTGCTGACACATAATTTGAAATGTAACCAGGTTGGTAATATGGCTGATGATTAGGTTCTCAGACTGAGTCAGGTTCAGTGACAGGAACAAGTCAGGAAGATTTCTTTAGTCAGCCACAAGTAACTAATAAAACTAACGGATGTGCATGGTGGATCTGTGGTTAGCACTGCTACCTCCAATCACCAAGTAGCTGCGTTCAATTCCAACCTCGGGCAACCCTCGATGTGGATTTTGAACATTCTCCCCACGTCTGTGTGGGTTTCCTCCCAGTGTTCCAGTTTCCTCCCACTGTCCAAAGGTATCCAGCTTAGAGCGGATTGGCCATGCTAAATTGCCCATAGTGCCCAGGGATGTGGTGGTTAGATAGATTCGTCATGGGAAATGCAGGGTTACATGGATAGAGTAGGGGCGCAGGTCCGGGGGGGCGATACTGTTACGAGGGTCAATGTGGACGTGATGGACGGAATGTCCTGCTTCCACACTGTAGAGATTCTATAAAAACAACAAGAAGTTTTACTATACAAACACCCAGTGGCTATCTATCTGATCTCTCTCCTCTAGGTTTTGTATGTTTCAATAAGATCACCTCTCATTCCAAGAGTAACCTGTTAAAGCCTTCATAATACAAGACCCTCATCCCTGGAATACATGAAGTGAAATATCTATGAACTGCTTCCAATTTAATTATATCCTTTTTCAGGTAAGGAGACAAAAATAATCTCATACACAGATGAAGTTAATTTTAGTTTTCTCAGTGGTGATAGTATTTGGAAATCTCTTCCCTGCAAAGCATTGGACGCAGAGATATTGAATATGTTTGAGGCACAGACAGAAGGTTCATAAATAATAACGGAGTCAAGGATTATCGAGGAATGGCAGGAATGTGCAGTGTTGGGGAAATGCTGACAGTGGTAAAAAATCACATTGCTCCAGAACATCCTGGAATATAATGCAAAATGAAATGATAATATTGATAAAATGTTAAGGGGAAATCCAAGATGGTGGCAATCTGGAAGGTCTGCTTTGTCGGGCTCTGCATCGCAGCACGGGCAAAGTGCTTCCCTGACCCACTCCATCACAGCCCTTTACTTAAAATGCTTAGTTTTGGAAAGATTTGAGATTTGGCAGTTGTAGTAGTTTTAGTTTGTGTAGTTTTTCAGCTCTATGACTCTTTGTTTATTAATGATCAGTAATTCGATTTCTTCGTCTCTCGAGTTCAAATGTTGCTACAGTGTATTCTGGGTAATGATGTGCTTAAATGGTGTACCTGGAGCATTAAGGGAAGCCATTAGCCAGAAAAGAGGAAAATATACTTTCTCGTCTTAAAAAGAGAGGATGGATGTGTCCTATTGCAGGAGATGCACCTTGATGACATAGAACATTTGACTTTCCAGCAGGTCGCGTTTGATCGGGTTTATTTCTCCTCTTTTCATATTACGAGTTGGGGAGAAGCCATAATGGATAAAAATAATCTTCCATTTAACCTACTAGATTGTATTTGATACTCACGGGAGGATCATAATCCCCGAAGCCTTAAACTATGGTAAATAATACAGTATTTTGAATGTTTATTGCACCCCCCCCCCCCCCACCCCCCAAACCATCTTAAAATCCTGGTAGATGCATTTTCCAAATTCAGTTATCTTGCATCGTGGCACATTATTATAGAAGGTTTCAACTCTCTTATGGACCCCACGGTGGACAGAATGTCCCAAGTTGCCCCAATACGCTCGTTATAATGTAAGCAATTAGTGGATTTGTGTGCAGAACTAGAGCTGGTGGATATCTGGAAGCAGATCCACATCACAAGTAAGGATTTTATTTTCTTCTTTAACCGGCATAAATGCCACACGAGGGTTGATATCTTCCCCATTCCTGCAACAATCTTAGATTCGGTGGCATCCTGCACAATTAGGAATATTAACATTTCTGACCATGAAGCAGTATACTTATTGATTAAGATTAAGGGCGATATAACAGCTTCGAGACACTAGCGGATTAATCTCTGTAGTATTAAGACTAGTTGGTTAAATGAGTATTTAGATTAGATTACTTACAGTGTAGAAACAGGCCCTTCGGCCCAACAAGTCCACACCGACCCGCCGAGGAGCAACCCACACTGACCCATTCTCTGACATTTACCCCTTCACCTAACACTACAGGCAATTTAGCATGGCCAATTCACCTAACCTGCACATGTTTGGACTGTGGGAGGAAACCGGAGCACCCGGAGAAAACCCACGCAGACACAGGGGTAATGTGTAAACTCCACACAAACTGTCACCTAAGGCAGGAATTGAACTGGGGTCTCTGGTGCTATTAGGCAGCAGTGCTAACCACTGTGCCACCGTGCCACCCACTGCAATGAATTCAGGTCTTTCTTAGCCATTAATTCAGATTTAACCAGTAAACCATCCATTCGATGGGAAATTGCTAAGGTTTCTGCCGAGGGATTAATTAATCCTTAGGATGTCGCAGAAGGGGAAGCAGGAACGCTGGTTTGAGGCAGAGCTGAGGCCAGCCAAGAGGGCATACTGTGATAGACCCTCACAATGCTTCAGTCTACAGTGAATTCCACGCTCACACAGACAGCCAGGAAGGTACTTACTTTTGCTAAACAAAGGCTGTTTGAACATGGTGATAAGCCAGGCAGGTATTTAGTCTATCTTGCCAGGAAAACGAACGCCCCTCTTAAGCCATTACCTCAAATAGGAAAGGTACTCGGATCCTTACCTACAATTCCAAAAAGATTAATGCCTCCTGTCCGAGACTTTTCACCAAATGATTTCAGCCTGAACATTTTGAGGATAGATGGATTAAGATGGAGTCATTTTTCAAGAACCTGGGTCTTCCAGAAGTAACCCCTGAATAGGTGTTGTGCCTTAATGCACCATTGTCAGCGCAGGAGGGTGTGAAGCAACTTCAGAATGTAAAGTTACACGTTCCTGACGGATTTCTGAGTGAATTTTATAAATAATTTATAAATCTATTGTCAGGGCTGATGTTTAATATGTTCCGTCACTCATGCAGTCACGAACCCCTCCCTCCATCGAGAGGCTCATCTCTTTTTGATGCTGAAGAAATGAAGACCCCGGAGGATTGTGCTTCTTACACGCCAATCTCACTTTTAAATGTTGGTCTCAAAATCCCGTCTGAAACCCGTGCATTAAGGCTGGAAAGTTTGCTGCCTTCCATTACCAAAGAGGACCAAACAGGCTTTCTAAAGGGCGGCAGATTTTCCTACAATGTTAAGTGGTTACTCAATATGATCCAAGAGTGTCAACATCAATCTGTCCAGGGATTATTGATCTCTTTAGATGAGGGAAGGCATTTGATTGGGTTCAGTGGCCGGATCTCTTCTGTACATTAGAATGGTTTGGTCTACGCAAAGTTTTTATCAAATGGGTGAGGGTCATTTACCGTGATCCTCTGTCTGCAGTTCTCTCTAATGGTGTGGCCAACCAGTAATATTAATATTTCTCCAGGCAGCCGACAAGATTGATATCTTTCACCATTGTTGTTTACGTTGGGGATTGAGCCACTGGCGGAGGCCATCCGTAGGGATGTCAACATATCTGCCCCAGAGGTGGGATAGAAGTCACGAAAGATTACATTGTATGCAGATGAGGGTGTTATGTTTTTTTTGTCAAATCCCGCAATTTCGGTTGGTCGTGTGATGCGATGCATTAATTCGCTTGTTGCCTTTCCGGGCGATAAATTAATTTTACAAAGTTGGAGGCCAGGCCTATGGGAGGTCTTAGGGAAATACCTGATATTGAGGCTAAATCCTGGTTTCCTTTTAAATGGTCACGGGGGTGGTTTTCCTATTTCAGTATATTCATTACATCTGTCTTTGATCATTAATTAACGTGAACTATGTCCATTTGTTGGACAAAATTAAACAAGACCTTCAAAGATGGGAGGGATTTCCAAAATCCTGGCTAGGTCGGATAGCTGTTATTAAAATGAATTTCCTTCTTCATTTCCTACACCCCGTGTGAATGCTTTTTTTGATGTTTCCCAGACAGATGAGGCATGTGGGCTGCACTGTGGCACAGTGGTTAGCACTGCTGCCTCATATTGCCAGTGACCCGGTTCACTTCCCACCTCAGGTGACTGACTGCATGGAGTTTGCACATGCTTCCCGTGTCTGCGTGGGTTTTCTCTGGGTGCTCCGGTTTCCTCCCACAGTAGAAAAATGTGCAGGTTAGGTCAATCGGCCATGCTAAATTGCCCATAGTGTTCGGTGAAGGGGTAAATGTAAGGGAATGGGTGTGGGTGGGTTGTGCTTCGGCTGGTCGGTGTGCTCTTGTTGGGCCGTAGGGCCTGTTTCCACACTGTAAGTAATCTAATCAAAGTTTTTTTTTGAAAAAAATGGCTGGTTTAGCTCTTTTATTTGGCACCATAAGCGATTCTATATCAAGCTAACAAAATTGCAACTGCCCCAAAGATTGTTGGGAGTTGATCTCCCTGATTAATAGCAATCAATTAATTTTTTTTCAACGTATTTGAATGCCTGGACCGCTGTGGTCTTGGCGTCAATATGGCTAGACATTGAGCCCTCTCAGACAAAGTGAACCCTTTTAGTCTGTCGTTCTTAGATAAATTGACAACGTTTATGGAGTATTGTCAGAAACTATTGATGATCAATACTGTTAAAGCATGAAGGACAATCCGTCAGATTGAGGCAATACAGCCAAAACCATGTTTCTTAACCCCTATAATTGGTATACCAGGTTGTCAACCAGGGATAATGGATTCCAGGTGTAAACTGTGGGCAGCGAGGGGGATACCTTGCTTGGGTGATATGGAATTAGTATAAGCTCTGCAGTGTGCAATCAGGTCCTTGGGCCCAGCAACTCCACTTCGACCCTCTGAAGAGTAACCCACCCACACCCATTCCCCTACCATGCTATATTTACCCTGGTTAATGCCCCAACTTACAGATCCTGGAACACTATGATCGATTTAGCAATGACCAATTCATCTAACTTGCACATCGGCGTGACTGTGGGAGGAAACCTATGCAGACACTGTTGAGAATATACTAATTTCGGACAGCCACTCACCCAAGGCTGGAACCAAACCCATGACCCTGGTGTTGTGAGTCAGCAGTGCAAAGCACTGAGCCACCACGTGTTACTTGAGGGAGAAACAATTATATCATTTGGTCAAATAATTCGTAAGTATGGCTACCTAGGAGAGACTCCTTCTGTTTTTTTCCAAATTAGAGATTTGATTAAAAAATTACTTTGAACAGACACTTATAGATCCGATACAGAGAAGTGGGTTCTTACTGCTAAGAATACGCTCTCTGTTAGTACCCTTTATCATTAGTTGGATAGTGTCCACTCAGACAAGACTGTGCAGCTTCGTGACGTCTGTGCGAGAGAGTTGGCGGTTTAGATCTCTTCGGAGACATGGGAGGATATTTGTGAAAATGCTCTAAGGATTTTGATCTGAAATAGGACCCATTCCATGCAGTTGAAAATTTTTCACATGGTCTATCTGACCCCAGATTTTCCCTCAAAATTCAAAGTGGGATTATCTTCAGCATGTCCTAAATGCAGAATGACTACAGGCACTCTGACTCATTGCATGTGGTCCTGCTGCAGGCTTGGTATATATTGGAGCTCTGCATTAGTTGTGCTAGAGTGAGTCTTGGGGCCGAATTGGAGGTGAACCTGGTTTCTCTTTTCCTGGGCCTGCCCAGAGTATCTTACACAGATGCACATGGGAAAAAAATATATCCTTACTTTCTGGGCTAGGGAAAATATTATGTTGTGTTGTATGTCTGAAAACTCCCCAGATCTGTTGGGACTTTGTAAACTCATCATGGAGAATATCCCTTTGGACTTTCACACCAGCATGGTGCAACAAAAAAAACAGAGATTAATATAAGTCATAGAGTCATAGAGATGTACAGCATGGAAACAGACCCTTTGGTCCAACCCGACCATGCCGACCACATATCCCAAACCAATCTAAACCCACCTGCCAGCACGCGGCCCATATCCATCCAAACCCTTCTTATTCATTTACCCATCCAAATGCCTCTTAAATGTTACACTAGTATCAGCCTCCCTGACATCACCTGGCAGTTCATTCCATACATGTATCATTCTCTGTATGAAATAGTTGCCCTGTAGTTCTCTATTATATCTTTCCCCTCTCACCCTAAACTTATACCCTCTCGTTCTGATTACCCGACGCCTGGGAAAAGACTTTACCTATTTACCCTATACATGCCCCTCATAACTTTGTAAAACTCTATAATGTTAGCACTCAGCCTCCAACGCTCCAGGAAAAACAGCCCCAGTCTGTTCAGCCTCTCCCTATAGCTCAATTCCTCCAACGCTGGCAACATCCTTGAAATCTTTTCTAAACCCTTTCAAGTTTCACAACATCTTTCCGATAGGAAGGAGACCAGAATTGCACGCACTATTCCAACACTGGCTGAACTAGTGTCCTGTACAGCTGCAACATGACCTTACAACTCCTGCACTCTAAACTCTGACCAATAAAGGAAACGCCTTCATCACTATCCTATCTACCTGCAACTCCCCTTTCAAGGAGCTTTGAACCTGCACTCCAAGTCTCTTTGTTCAGCAACACTCTGCGACCTTACCATTAAGTGTAAAAGTCCTGCTAAGATTTTCTTTCCCAAAATGCAGCACCTCGCATTTATCTGAATCAAACTTCATCTGCCACTTCTCAGCCCATTGGCCCTTTGATCAATCTGAGGTGATCCTCTCCGCTCTCCACTACACCTCCAATTTTGGTGTCATCTGCAAACTTACTAATTTTACCTCTTCTGCTTGCATCCAAATCATTTATGTCAATGACAGAATGTAGTGAATCCTGCACCGATCCTTGTGGCACTGAACTTGTCACAGGCCTCCAGTCTGAAAAACAACCCTTCACCACCACCCTATGTTTTCTACCTTTGAGCCAGTGCTGTATCCAAATGGCTAGTTCTCCACGTATTCCATGAGATCTAACCATGCCATTCAGTCTCCCATGGGTAACCTCATCAAAACCCTTACTGAAATCCATATAGATCACATCTACCCCTCTGCCCTCCTCAATCCTCTTTGTTACTACTCAAGAAACTAAATCAAGTTTGTGAGACATGATTTCTCACGCACAAAGCCATGTTGACTATCTTGATCTTATCCCTAATCAGTCCTTGCCTTTCCAAATGCAAGCACATCCTGGCCCTCACGATTCGCTCCAACAACTTGCCCATCACCAACGTCAGGCTCATTGGTCTATAGTTCCCTGGCCTGTACTTAACACCCTTCTTTTCTAGTAAAAAAGCGTTAGCGAACCTCCAGTCTTCCAGCACCTCACCTGTGACTATCCATATTACAAATAACTCAGCAAGACACCCAGCAATCACTTCTCTAGCTTCCCACAGAGTTCTGGGGTCACCTGATCAGGTCCTGGGGATGTATCCACGTTATCCGCTTCAAGACATCCAGTACTTCCTCGTCTGTAATATCGACATTTTGAAAGGTGTCATCATCTATTTCACTACAATTTATATCTTCCATATCATTTTCCACAGTAAATACTGATGCACAACACTCCTTTAGTATCTCCCACATACTTCCTGTGCTAGGAAAAATATTCTGTTGTGTTGGATGTCTGAAAACGCCCCCGTGTCTATTGGGTCGTTGTAAGCTCGTCATGGAGAATATCCCTTTGGACGTTCTCATCAGTATGGTACACCGAAAAGCAGAGATTTATATAAGGTATGGCAACCCTTTCTGGATTACCGCGATGCAGGCTTATCTGCCACTCTAAAAAGAGCTTTTATATAGCCATGACGATATTGTCTAATGAATCAGATATTAGGAATTATGAACATATGAATGTGTATCAGTTGATGCTCTCGAAGAACGAGAGTTATCACTTTGTTATTATTTATTTATTATTTATTGTTTATTTTTGTTTTTCTTCTGCCCGTTTAGAGACTTTAACTTATTTTGTAAATACATGCACATGGGTGTAATTTTGTTCAGTTATTTGAGTTGTTTTGTTATTGGTTTAATATAATAATAAAAATATCTTTTTCAATAAAAAATTTTGCTAAAAATTAAAATGCTAATATGGATAGATTAGAGTCCCAAATAACTTTCATTAGAGACCCACTCGTGGTGGTTTACGTTGAAGGTCACCACACGGGTAATAGGGTGAGGTTGAGAGAGGATCCCCTTCATGGTAGCCTCTGGGGAATTGTGGGGAATTGAAACTGCGCTGTTGGCCTCCCTCTGCATCAGAAACCAACCATCCAACCAACTGAGTGGGAGACTGTGTAACTGCTACACACAGAATCAGCCGCAGAAAAAGGGCAAGAGGAATTTTAATGACAAAGAAAAAGGTGTATTTGATACAAAAACGTTCTCTGCTCGAAATTGTATTTTATTATGAGACAAGTGTTTGGAAGCTGTCGTTGGCTGAATAAAATAAGGTGAGACAAGTGAAATAACCAGAATGACTAATTGTGGTTGAATACCGATAATCATAAAATAAGTGCATGTTTTTGATTGGTCTGTGGAAAGCATGATGACTGTTGCATGAATTTATAAATCAGATGAAATATATTGTAAGGAGAGTCCGTCCCCATGGGAAATGCCTTCTGATCACATGGTGGAAGAAACCCGGGGTATGAAGTGTCTGAGAATCGTCTGCTCGGTAACAGGAACCTGGGGGTTGAATGACTGGAAGTTCCTGGAACATGGAGCTGAGAAAACCATCAGATCACCCCCAAACGTATTGACTGTTGGAGCATATTTGAAGTACTGAATGGCCTCATGATGGATTTTAATTGTGTGTGATTTGAAAAACGTACATCTCTACTCCATCCTCTTACGTGTTACACACTGGGGCACAGCCGTTTTCCTGAAACTGGGAATAAGTTGGAACAATACCTGGAACATTCCATAATTGGCATTCCCCAGAATATTCTATAACTATGTTGGGGGCATTAGAAAGGCAAGAGAGAAAGAGAGGGAAGTTGCTGCATGTAGTAGTGAGAGTGGTGGAGCATGAGCCTTGTTCGGGGGTCGGTGCTATAACAGATATACAGTGAGTGTGAGGGAGCAGAGAGAATACGGTGACCCTTGTCCTGACAGAGTGGGGAAGGTTATTGATGCTTGTCCTGTATTGCTGGACATTTCTTCAGACCGTAGATACTGCACTGAGCTGGGTGGTGAGAGCAGACATGCCCGGTGGGTCTGGTAGTGTGGCCCCCTCTGGGAAGAGAATGGTCCCCTTTTGTACTTGCCCATCCACCAGGACCTCAATGTTACTGTCGACAAACCGTGGTGTAATTGCCCCTTCGCTGCCATGCTTGGGGAAAATGTGCAGGGAAGCTCCAAACTGAGAAAGCGCAACCGTGTGTCCATTGGCCTTTTAAAGATGGCACCAGTGTCAGTGATCACAGAATATCCAGGGGCATCCAGGCGATTGTGAGTACCTCCAGTCATGATGGGTGGCAGAATCGGGCTGGCATAGATTGAGAGGGACACTATGGAGTGGGGTGGCGAGTTAATGAGATGAGTTTGGTAAGGTAGCACCAGGAAACTAGCTCGGCCTTGTGCAGACAACCCCTCTGTCACACCTAATTTAAATGTCACTGCGACAGTTTTTTGTTAGATTCAGCCCAGTGAGGCGAAGACTCTGCTGTCCTCATTCGCAGTTACAAAGCTGCAGAACAAATGCTCATCCAAAACTCTCCATCGCCTGAACTCACAGCATTATCCCTTTCACTCATAATTCTTCGAAATACTGACCCGTGTTGCATGATACTATCGAAATGTCTTCATTCTGAAACCTGTGAACATATCCTTCCATGACATTTTATCTCAGTCTCCCCCCCACCCCAACCGACCCCGCATCCTATCTCCACCCCAAAACACACTCATGTAAAGTCATATTGCACGAGACTGCCAGTATGACTGTTCATTTGGCCTAGCTGGTCCATGGCAACCAAAATGTACATCCAGACTCACCCCATGTCCCTGCCCTTGTTCTGTATCCCTCTAATCCTTTCCTATCTGTGTATTTGTCCAAATGCCTTTTCAATGTTGTTATTGTACCCACCTCAATCACTTCCACTGACAGCTCAGTCCATATGAGTACCACACTCTTTGTAAAAAAGTTGCCCCTCAGTTTCCTTTTTATATTTTTTATCCTTTCCAAACATTAATGGATGTCCTCTAGTCATCGATTCACCCAACTTGAGAAAAAAGTTTGAAGTATTCGCCCCATGCACACCTCTCATGATTTTATAAGGGCTACACTTCTATAAGAACCCTCTCAGTTTCCTAAGCTGTAAAGAAATAAGTTCTAATCTGTCCAACCTCTGCCTATAACTTAGAGCTTATAGCCCAGGAAACATCTTTGGAAATTTGTTCTGCATACTTTCTAGTTCAACAATATCCTTTCTATAGCAAGATGAACACAATACTCCAACTGCAGCTTTACCAACATCCTGTACAATTGCAACATAACGTCCCAACTTCTATATTCAATGCTTTGATGAAGGCCAATGTGCCAATAACTTTCTTCACTGTCCTGTGTATCTGTGACTCAAATTTCAGACAGCTGTGCACCTGATCTCCAACGACCTTTTGTTCCACTACACGTCTTAAGGCACTATCATTCGTCATTATACTCCTACCTGGATTTGACTTTCCAAAATGCAAGACGTCACACTTATCTAAATTAAACTCCATTTGCTATTTCTCAGCCCACTTCCCCAGATGATCAAGGTACTGCTGCAATTTCTGATAACGTTCCTCACTGTAAATGATATCTCACAATTTAGTGTCATCTGCAAACCTACTAATGCTGCGTTGTGCACTCTGGTCCAAATCATTGGTAGAGATAACAAACAGCAATGGGCCCAGGACCGACCACTAAGTCACTCCACTAGTTACAGGCCTCCAGTCTGACAAGCATTCTTCCATTTGTTTCAGAACATTAAGCCAATTCTGTCGCCAATTGCCAGTTTACATTGGAGTCCATGCGATCTAACCTTCTAGAGCAGCTTACCATGTGGAACCTAATCATAGGCCTTACTGAAATCCATGTAGACTTTGTCCACCATCTTTCCTCGTCAACCTTCCAGGTCACTTCCTCACAAATCTCTATCAAAATTTGTCAGGCATGATCTGCCATGCACAAAGCTATGCTGACTGCTCCAAGTCAAACTCTGTCTTCCCAAATACATCCATATCTTATATCTCCGAACCTTCTCAAGTGGTTTCCAGAAACAGATGTGAAGCTTACTGGTCTATATTTCCCAGGCTTTTCTTTGCAGCCCTCCTGAATAAGGGCACTACATTTGCTACTGCCCAGTCTTCCGAGACCTTGCCCCTGAACTACCTTCTCTCGCCTTGTGCAGTGCTCTTTGATATATCTAGTCAGGACCAAGAGATTTATCAGACTTTATGCATTCTAATATGTCCATCAGCACCTCTACTGTGATATGGACTGTACCAAGATATCACAACTAACCTCCCAAAGGTCTTCATGTCTTTCTTCATGATAAACACAGAGGGGAAAGTGAGGACCTCACCCATCTCTTGAGGTTTTACACATGTTTGCCCATTTTGGATTGTAAGGCGTCCTGTCTCTCTCTAGTTGTTCTTTTTCTTTACTATACTGAATTTGGATTCATCTTAATCTGCTCAGCCAAGGCTATCTCATACCCCATTTTAGCCCTGCTGATTTCCTTCTTCAGTAAACTCCTGTATCCCCTGTGTACCTCCAGAGATTCCCTTGGAACCAGCTGCCTGTACTTGAGTGACGCCTCCTTTCTTTCTGGTCAGAGCCTCAATATCTCTTGTCATCCAGGGTTCTCTCTTCCAGCCTCACTTTCCCTTCACCCTCACAGGAACATGCAGACCTTGAAATCGAGCTATCTCGCTTTTGAAGCCCTCCCACTTGCTCTGGCTCCTTTTATCTGGAAACACACTACTCCAATCAAGCCCTGAAATCCCCTGTCTAATTTCAACAAAATTCGCCTTGCCCTAATTTAGAACTTGAATCTGTGGGCCAATTCTTTTCCCTACCATACCTATTTTAACATTAATACATCTCTGGTCACTTTTCCAAAAATGCTCCCCCACTTTACCTCCGTCACCTATCCTGCCCTGTTTCCCAACAGTAGGTCGAGTTTGTCCCTTTCCGAGTAGGACCCTGTACATGCTGCTTGTGGAAGCTTTCCTGAACACACTTAACAAATTACGTTCCACCTAAGTTCTTAACCCTCTGGAAGTCCCAGTCTATGTTAGGATAATTAAAATCACCTATTATGACAACCCTATTGCTTCTGCAAGTCTCGCCAGTCTTCGTGCATATTTGTTCCTCTAATTCCCATTGATTATTTGAAGGCTTATAGTGCAACCACTATAACGTCACCAACCCCTCTTATGGTTTGCATCATTTACAAAATCTCATTGGATATTATCTCAGTTATTTCATCTTTAAATACTAGAGTGATACGTGCCTTAATCAGAACTATTGGTATTTAAATTGTTTCCATTTACATCTCTTCATCGCAGTGACTTTCACATTCGCAGCATCCCTTGTCAAGGCATATTGGAGATATGGAGCTGCAAATGGATGGGAGCTGCACATCCTGTCAGTTCCAACATTGGTTGCAAGTTTCCCCACACTGAGCTGCGATCTGACACAGTGTTACCGAACAATGCAACAATCTGGGTTTATATATGAATGAACCAGTGCGGACTGCACAGCCCCCCCACGCTGGATATTTAGCCCAGGATTATAGATCCAGCATTGGTGTCGGCTGCACAGAGTTTCACTCTGCACATAGCTGGGTTGCATTCAGCAGACACTAGCCGGATATACACAGTGCTCCATCCTGAATATGTAATGGTTATGTGAGTTAGATTGCGAATGTGAAAGAACTAAATATCCGGCTATGCCTTTATTTTTGTTTTAATTATTGTGATTGGACTCTTCAAATCCTGACTCATCCGGTTAGTCCCGACCCTCTGGATGAGTCATGGTAACTGATGTTTCAGCATCTGGGTGTGCAACATGACCAACAAATGGAGCAGAGGCTGCAGAGAGGGGAAGCTCTGTAAAATGGAATGAGGGAATCACAATCAGATCAGCCGTGGTCTTAGTGAATGGTGGGGCAGGATTGAATGGACCACTGATGCAACTTATCATATATTTCTGTTTATTCCAAGCAAACTCCCCTTCTCTCCCAGTGCCTCATACTGGTGGGGAGTGAGTCACCTCCTCCTTTTCCTGCGTAACAGGATCCTCGGGCCTCACTAGCCTCCAGATTTCCCTGTGACCTAGTTTTGAGCAGTTGAATAACTGGCTCCTGTTCCTGTGTCCCTGTCTTGAGCAGTTGAGTGACTGTCTCCTGTCCCTGTGCCCCAGTTTCAAGCAATTAAATGACTCCCTCCTGATCTCAAGTTTGTGAAAATACATGTCCTCCTCCTGCTCCTAAGTAACAGGCTCCGATAGCTCTGTGCTCACCTGCTGCTCCTGTGGAATGGAGGTGAGGGACTGAATGGCCTCTTCACATTCTTTACAGCTTTTTCTTGACTAAAGGCGTTTCCCCGTTTCTGGAAAGCACCAACAAAATCTGAATGATGTATTTTTATATTTGACTGTCTGTGATTGAGCAAAGAAGCCGATTGGCAGAATTCAGATGCTGAATAGCCTCCTCCTGTTCCCGTGTTATACACTGAAGAGTCAATAGACTCTCAGAGATGTACAGCAAGGAAAAAGATCGCTCGGTCTAGTCATCCATACCGCCAAATATCCTAAATTAATCTCGTCCCCCTTGCCAGCTGGTGGCCCATCTCCCTCTAAACACTTCCCATGCATATATCCATCCAAATGTCTTTTAAATGGTGCAACTGTACCTGCCTCCACCACCTCTTTTGGCTGTTCAATCCATACACACAGCGGTCTCTGTGTGAAAATGTTGTCCCTCATGTCCCTTTTTAAATCATTCTCCTCTCACCTTAAACCTTTGTCTTCTAATTTTGAACTCGTCTATCCTGGGAAGACATTGACTGTTTACCTTATGATTTATGATTTGCCCCTCATGATTTTATAAACCCCTTTAAGGATACCCCCCCAGCCTCAACACTTGAAAATAGCCCCAGCCTATTCAAACTCTCCCTGTAACTCTAACCCTCCAACACCTGCAACATTCTTTTAAATCTCTTCTAAACCCTTTCAATTTGACAACATCTTTCCGACAGTAGAGAGACCAGAATTAAAGGCAATATTACAAAAGTGGCCAAACCAATGTCCTGTACAGATTTAACATGTCATGCAAATGCTTCGACTCAAAGCACGCACCAATACAGGGTAGATCACCAAGTGCCTTCTTCACTGCGCTATCTACCTGTGACAGCACTGTCAAGGAACGGAGAACCTGCACCACTAGTCTAGCTTTGCTGCCTCACAGGGCAGCGACCTGGGTTTAATTCCATCCTTGAATGACTCGCTGTGTGGAGTTTGTACATTCTCCCCGTGTCTGCTTGAGTTTCCTGCGTGTGCTATGTTTTACTCCAACTGTAAAAAGATATACAGATAAGGGTAAATTGGCCAAGCTAAATTGCGCACCGTACCCAGGGATGTGTAGGGTAGGTGGATTAGCCATGGGAAATGCAGGCTCAGAGTGATAGGGCAGGTGTTTGTCCAGTGGGATACTGTTTAGAGTTTCGGTGTGGCCTCAATGGGCTGAAAAGCCTGTTTCCTCACTGTAGGGATTCGATTATTTCAATGGAGTTCTCCTTCAATGGCAGCTTTCGACAGGACACTACCTGTAAGTCTTACCTTGATTTGTCTGCCAAAATGCAACACCTCACATGTAACTAAAATATACTCTATCTGCCACTCTTCAGTTCACCTAAAAAGGCCCCATTATAGTCTGAGAGATCATTCTTCATTGTCGACTACAGCACCAAATTTGGAATTATTTACAAACATACTGACCATACTTCATATACTCAAATGTAAATGATTTGTATAAGTGACAAAATGCAGTGGACCCACTATTGATCTTTGTGGCACATCACTGGTCACAGGTCTCCAAATTTAATGAACAAATGTCCACTGTCACGCCCTGTTTCCAATATTCAAGAAAATTTTGGATCTAACAGGCGAGCTCTCCCTGGATTCCAGGCAGTCTAACCTTGCTAACCAGTCTATCATGTAGAACATTTTGGTAATCTTATTGAATTCCATAAAGACAACATCTGCTGTCCTGTCTTCATCAATCATCTTCATCACTTCCTCAAAAGATTACACCGAGTTAGTGAGACGTGACCTCCAATGTACAAAGTCCTCTTCAGTCCTTGTCTTTTCAAATGCATTTACATCCTTTCCAACAAAATCCCCTCCATCAATTTAGTCACCATTGACGTCAGGCTCACTAATCTATAGTTACCTGTTTTTTTTTCCTTACATTTTAAATAATGACACTGTATTTGCTGCCCTCCAGTCTTTTGACACCTCGCCTGTGGAAATCAATGATACAAATATATCAGCAAAATGCTGACCAATTTCTTTCTGAGCTTCTCACAAACATTTGGGATACAACAGATCTGGTCCCAGGGATTAGTTCACCTTTATGTGTTTTAAAATGTCAAACCCCTCCTTGTAATATAGACACCTTTCAATGTTTCACTGAATATTTATTCATTCTCTCGCTCTTGTAACCTCCTCCTCATTAAATACTGAGGAGAATTTTTTGTTTCATATCCCTCCAATCTCGGGTGGTTCCACAGATAGGTAGTCTTACTGATCTTTAAGGAGCCCTGTTCTCCCCCGAGTTAATCTTTTACCATTAAAGGATTTGTAGGATTTCTTCAATGCCTCGTTAACCCTATTTCTAAAGCCATCCCATGTCCACATTTTTCTGGCCGAATTCCCCGTTGACTATACACTTATTGCCCTTATACTCCTCTCGGGATTCACTTAATCTCAGCTCTGTTTACCGGATATATGCCTCCTTCCTTACCTTGACCAGAACATCAATATATCTAACCATCCAGCACTCCCTGCACCCACCAGCCTTTCCCATCTCACTCTCTGAAACCACAGTTTGATGGCTTTGCATTTACCTACCATCCCTTTACCTGTGAATAGGGTACCCCAATCAACCTTTCACAGGGCTCGCCTAACATTTTCAAAATTGGCCTTGTTCAAAGTTAGAACTTTAATGTTGACATCAGATATTTCCTATTCCACAACTAATTTAAAACAAATATTTATGCGTAACATGAAAGTTAAATCGACACTTCCTGCCCCTCTATAACGGGCTCGAAAGTCTGACTAGGCTCCTCCTGTCCCTCTGTAATAGACTCAAGAGGCTTAATGGACTCCTTCAGTTCCTCTAAACACACTTGAGAGGCTGCACGGCCTTCTCCTTTCCTTGAGTAACAGATCCGAGACACAACAACCCGTGGATTACTAGCAGCCGTTAAACTATATATGATGGAGGTCCATCCTTTCTCAGATACAGAAACACAGACAACACAATGTACTCCAGGTGCCCTCTCAGTTACACTTTACGCAGCTGCAGCAACACATCTCTTTGTTCTGAATGATTCTGTTGACAAAATGTGCCAATATTCAGCTTTCCCCCTTTTCAAGTAGCAACAGGCTAATATGGGCTGAATGGTCTTCTCTTCTCCCTCTGTAAGAGGCCCATTGGGAGAGAATTTCTTCGGCCTGTTCCTGAGCAGCAGTCCCAATGCTCTGTATCAAGGTTATGAAAGGATTTGATAACAGGGCATTAAAACCAGGAGTGGCCGCACCTGGTCAATAAGCACCGTATTTTGTGTTCAGGTATCTCGAAACTTGCCCACCCTCCCCTTTTTTATGCAGCCGATCTGTTATTGTATAACTGCCTCCTTTCAGAAACAGAATGGAAACAGACATAGACCCCTGCAGTGTTCTGTTAATACTCTCATATACAAGGAAAAAAAGATATGAAATGTTGAAAGATTTATGGTCCATCCTTCAGCAACCCTCATCCATTCCATCCAAAACCAGAAGATGAAAAGTGATGTATTGAACTGGTTAACTGAGCCTATTTGTTCAGTGACTGCGATTAATGCCAATCTCCATGGATTCTAATTATCCCAGTGGAGGGTTTCCATCTTTTAATGATAAATGGGCTCCGTTCAATGTGTCATCCCATAACATGAGCGGGACCATCACCAACAGCACTGACAGGGATCAGCAGATCCAGAGAGAAGGGGAGGAGAGATCAGAATCTGAGAACATGAGACTGGAATGTTCCAACAATGGATCAGAATTTGAGAACATTAGACTGGAATATTCCAACATTGGATCAGAATCTGAGAACATTAGACAGGAATATTCCAACAATAGACAGGAGCTTAGCCGATTATGTTTGGCGTCTTTCTGCATTTGATTGGTTGTCATTATCAATGCGGATCTGTTACGCTCTTCTCATTATTCAATATTTTTATTATCCCTTCCTAGCTATCGTTGGTGTTCCTGGTGCGTGTCACTATCCAGATTTTGTTTTCTATAAACCAGTAATGACTGTATTATTGTTATTTCATATCGTCTACACTTCCTGCCACTATTATTGTTCCAATCCAATCCAATCTCTCAATCTAGATATTTACTCTACAGACCACTACTAACTACATTAATGAAGGTGTTCAATTACTGTCTCACTCTCTGCTCTGGCAGTGTTATTCACGGGTCTATATGTTGATCTATTCAGTTTAAGGGGAGAATCATAATGCATTGTAACATTGCCTTTGCTGTTAAGAGCTGTTCTGGTTACAAATTCCACTTCCTTCCACTGTTTCCAACCCATCCCTGGCCAATATCTGCAGCGGAAGCAGACAAGTCACAACTGTGGGAGATACCTTTGACAATGAGCTGATTCTTGACACCATTCCCTGACATTTCTAACTTGAAATACTCACCACTGCAGAATATATCTCACTGGTTTATTCCATCTGCTGTTTGAACCTTGAGCTATGAAGTACAGGCTTAATGAATCCAATAATCTGCTGCTGACGGTCCCAGCTTCAAACCTGCCAAAGCAAATCTGATTCGACCTCACACCAAACTCCCATCCATCTGTCATTCATGTGCATGCGGATGTAGATTGCTGTTGTGTCTGGCAATGCCTTTGTTTTAACATTCTCAAACACTTTACCTCACTTGTCCATGAAACGTCCCTCGTTCTCTCTGTTGATAACCAAAAGCCTGCTAGTTGTTCGTATTTAAAATTGTTTTCTCCATGTGCGTTTCTTCTCAAACAATGAGTGTCGCATTCAACCACGCCTATCACGCACACTCTCTCAGTCTCTGATGAACACACAGAGAGAACAAACCTTCCCATTATAGGCAGTAATCTGATGCGAGTATAGTTAGCATATGTTAGTAAAGTTTGCAATACTCGCCAGATAGTGCAGTTCACTGAGCAACACACTAGCATGGTGTGCACAGCTCTCCATGCTGGGCTGTCATCTTGTCCCAGTTTATGTTTGTTTGTGGTGTTCTGTGAAGCAGATTCAGAATTTGATGTAACAAACCATTCCAGCTGATCTGACAATGCCTGTATTCAATGTTCTCAGTCTTGTCATTGTACTCACGAAGATCTCACTTCTGCAGTTAGTCCCACTGCCCTGTCTTTTTCCCCATATTTCCACAACATCTTTTCAGTTAATTAACTGCCTGTTTCTGTCTTTAATGTGAATCTCTCTGTCCCTCTGTATCTTTCCCTGGCCTTGGGTTTTGTCTCCCTGGTGTATCGAGTGCTGAAATTGTGTAGCTCAGAAATAATGAAATGGCGTGTGTCAGGCTGTTGTTCACTTCCCGGTGTGTCCCATGTGATGGTTCATGGACAGGGGTGTTTCAGAAGTTACGTGAAACATCCTTGTAACTTGGTGTGTACCTGTGGCTGTCCCTCTCAGGTGATCTTACAATCAGTAACACGAGGAAGACCACTGAGTAAAGGACCAGGCATCTAAATTGTCTGACAATGCTGTCACTTTTTTTTAATAAAAGGTTATTTTCTCCTTATTTTTAGTAAGAGGTCTTAAAGGCCAAACTTCCTACTGAAAACGGCTCAAGAAAATAACTTACGGGGATTTTAGGGTTTTTAATAAATAGGAGTAACAATGGCCAGCTCGCATAGACCAGGCTTTCTAGGTTTCTTTTCATTGTAGCAATAACAATCACCAGGTGCTTGGGGTCCCAGAACGGGTGTAAGTTTTCGTAAATTATCCCTCGCTGCTATTCTCTCTGGAAGCTCATTTGATGCTCTTTCCTCCTCGATTGGAGAACTGTATGCACGAATGCATGTTTGAATGTTCCTTTTTGCCAAGGGGTGTGTTTAGGTGAATGTAGTATATTGGAACAGTTCATTTGTAGAAGGTACTGGATCCATTATTCCGTTATGGTTTCCAATAGTTAAGTTATTCTAAATTCCTCTTCGTTGTGTATGGATTTTGATTAGAGTGTTTAAATACATTGTGTTTTGCTTAATGGTGAGTGGTTTGACGAGTACCATCACATCTGCAACACCCACTTCACATCTTCCTTTGAAATAAGAAAAGGTTCGCATCCAAACTACCTCCTTAAACTAGTTTGAGGCAGTCTGGTTGGTCTATTGCAAACTGGGGACTCTTGTCTCGTTCTAAATCGATAACACCAAATTGGGTTTAGAATTACAATCCCTACAGTGTGCAAACAGGCCATTCGACCCAACAAGTCCACACCGATCCTCCGAGGAGTAACCTACCCAGACTCATTCCTCTACCCTATTATTAAACATTTACCTCTACCAAGGCACCTAACCCACACGTCCCTGAAAACTACAAACAATTTAGCATGGCCAATTCACCTGACATACACACTTTTGGATTGTGGGAGGAAACTAGAGAATCCAGAGTAAGCTCATGCAAACACTGGAGAGTATGCACTGGGAGGCTATTGTGTTCAAAGGTCCTGTATGGTAGTTGTTAGTGTCTTTGGTTCTGGATGTTGAATTCGGTTGGTTTAAACAGTGTGTTGAGTATAAAGATAATTTCAGTCACTAAGCGTTCTCTGGGTGTGGAAGAAGTAAAGTTAGGGGTTTTACAAAAGGTAATGAAGGGAAGATGTAGGAATTGGCAGATAAGCTGGAGTTGGAATTGTGTTTGTCTGTGCGAAAATGAGAGATAATTACAGCTAGAGCTCGGCAATTACATTTGGTGGAAACACCATCAGAAACTTGGGAAATGGCTAGAATTCAATTTCAAATGAGGCACCTTGAACATGAAAAGGAATTAAAACAGTTTGAATTATGATGAAAAGTAGAAATAAAAGAAAAGGAAATGAAGACGAAAGAGAGAAAAAGAGAGAAGAAAAGCAGAGAGTTTCAACTTCAAAAGTTAGTAATTAGAGAGGAAAGTTTACATAGAAGGTGGAGATGAAGGCAGACAGTCGGCTGAATAAGGAGGATAGTGAGGATGAGCAACCCTATATAGCCAAAGGTCTGATGGGGATCTGTTTAAATACATCCAGGTATTATCTAAATTTGATGAGAATGATGGAGGGAGCCTTTTTAATATCATTTCAGAAAGTGGCTAAATAAATGCAGTTGCCAGAGAACATGTGGATTTAGTTGATTCAAACAAAGCTGATAGGCATATGCATCCCTATCAGAGGAGGTATCTGCTGAGTATGAGGAGGTAAAGAAAGCCGTTAGAAGTGCATATGAGCTTGTGCCAGAAGCCGACCGACAGTGTTTCAGGAATGTAAATAGCATGCCTGGTTAAACGTACGTTGTGTTTGAAAGGATCAGACAAATTTTGAAAGTTGGGGAAGGGTATTAAAACAGAGCAAACCTATGACCCTTCGAGAGATTCTTATTTTGGAGAAGTTCAACAATTTACTTCCTGCAGTCATGACAACTCATGTGGAAGAGCAGAGAGTAACAATGGGAAGGTGAGAAGCTGAAATGGCTGATGATGAAGATTGAGTTCAGAAATCAAAGTTTGGTTTCTGTGAGAGATTGAGAAGAATGTGTGAGATTTTCTTAGAACATATCCCTGTGAGAGTAAGGTTTACTGGCATAGGCCAGGAGTAGCAGGTAAAGGGGTTATAGCATTGAGAGGTAAAGAAGGATGTAATTCTTTTATGCTGAGACATGAGGAGCTATGTCATTCAGAAGGACTATTGGAGAGATGAGAAGTGCTCCATTATGTAACGTGTGATTGGAGTGTCCAGTGGAAACACCAACAGATTTATTCCACAATGGGGAAGGAGGCCTTGAGCTTGGTGTTGGTGTTACAACATTTCAGCACTTAAATTGCAAATAACGTATCTGAGACAAGTCGTTTTCACTGATCGTGACCCCTTAAAGTTTTTGGAGAAGCTTTGGGAGAAACTCTGTATGCTCAGAGTCAATGTCATATAAATGCATTGCAGTCAATAGACAATAGACAATAGGTGCAGGAGTAAGCCATTCTGCCCTTCGAGCCTGCACCACCATTCAATATGTGATCATGGCTGATCATTCCTCATCAGTATCCTCTTCCTGCCTTATCTCCATAACCCTTGATTCCACTATCTTTGAGAGCTCTATCCAACACTTTCTTAAATGAATCCAGAGACTGGGCCTCCACTGTCCTCTGGGACAGAGCATTCCACACAGCCACCTCTCTCTGGATGAAGAAGTTTCTCCTCATCTCTGTCCAAAATGGTCTACCCCGTATTTTTAAGCTGTGTCCTCTGATTCAGCACTGACCCATCAGCAGAAACATGTTTCCTGCTACCAGAGTGTCCAATCCTTTCATAACCTCAATGAGCTCTCCTATCGTTCTTATAAAATCGAGAGTATAGGCCTGAACTGCTCAATTTTTCTTCATAAGACAAACACTTCAAATATGGAATCAATCTAATGAAGCTCTTCTGAATTGCCTCCAATGGAAATACCTCATTCTGCAGGACACCCAAACTGTACTCCAGTTGCAGCCTCACTAATGTCTTGCATAGTTACAGCAACACTCCCTACCTTTCTACTCTATCCTTTTACAAATAAACGATGAAGTTATACTTGCATTTCTCAGTATTTGAAGTACCCGCAAGCAAGTTTTCTGTGATATGTAAGCAGGCACCCAGATCCCTCTGCACTTAAGCACTTTGAAGTTTCTCTCCATTTAGATAATAATTTGCCTTTTTATTAGGCTGGCCAACTTGAATAACCCCATATTTATCCACTTTAATTTTCATTGCCAAATGTTTGCCCATTCACCCAACCTATTCATATAGTTTTTAAATCTCTTGCATCATCATTCCGAAATAATTTCCCACTAATGGGAGTGTCATCTGAAAATGTAGCTATTGTATTTTCTATCCCGTCAACCGAGTAATAGTATCGATCCCAAATGGTTGAGGCATGAGAACTGAAATCTATGGCACCCAACAAATTGCATTTTCCAACAGAAAATGACACATTTAATTCATCTGACTGCATTTTGTTGGTTAACCAAGCCTCCATCCAAGCTAATAAATTACTCCTAAACTGATGCTGTCTGATCTTACCACTCACTCTTTGGAGAAGGGACATATCCGATGCCTTCACGAAGACCAGATATATTCCATCTCCAGGATTCCCACTATCCACCTTGTTTGTCACATCTTTAAATAACTCAAGAATACACTTCAATCATGGTTTATCTTTTGTAAAACCATGTTCAGTCCGATGGATTGTGGTTTACGTTTGCAAATGTCCTCAACAATGGATTCTAATAATTTGCCTTAAATTACAATACTTTGTTGTTAAATTTTACTCCCTAATGTATTCAGTTATTATAAGTTCTTCCCTTTCTAAAACCTTTACGTTTTCTTTGAATTCCTGTTTGATGGGCAAAAGGGTTTTAAGAGATGTGCTCCAATTGCTGCATAAGCGGTATGTGTGGCTGACTGGACTCATCATCCTGCTGGTGTACAAAATCAATGGGATGAAGTCTTTCTGGTCTTTCCATGTTGTCATCTCCAAGGCCAGAATGACCACCTCCTGTTGATGCGTTAGAGGGGTGGGGGATTATGGAATCTTCCTGTTGCTGTGTAACATTTTGAGGGGCTGATGGGTCTTCTCATATTTCTCCATAATCGGTGGAGATACTAAACGGTCTCCTCATGTATCCCAGAGATGGGACGAAGGGAGTAATTGGTCTTCTCTTGTTCCCATACAACAGACACGTGTCTGAATTACCTCCTCCTTTCTCATGAAAGAAGTCTCAGATAGTTTTTATCCTAACACATTTCCCTTGCAACAGACTCGGTGGGTCTGAATGGCCTCCTGTTATCCCAGTGTAACAATCTCCAGTCACTGTGTGACCTCTTCCAGTTCCTATGTTACGGAATTGAGGAGGCTGAATGGACTGATCCTGTTGCTGTGTAACAGGATACTGGTTCAGCATGGCCTACTCTGGGTCGAGTGTTATAGATTCGAGGGGCTGATTGGCCTCCTCCTATAAATATACATCGGGCTCGAGGGGCTGAACAGTGTCGTCCTATTCTGGTGTAACAGGTTCGAAGGCCTGAATATCCTCCTGTTGTTCCTGTGGAAAAAGGTTGGAGAACGGAATAGATTCCCCCACGATCTGTGTAATTCTCCATGTTGAAATAAGATCATCCTTTATTTTTGTAAACTCCAATGGCTACTGGATGAACCTGATGATCCTTTCGTTATAAGCTAGCACCTTTATTGCAGGAATCAGCTGAGGGAACCATCTCTGAGCTGCTTCCAATATAACAACATCCTTTCTTCATTGAAGAGGCTAAATCTGTACACACTACTCCAGATGTGATCTCACTAAGATCCTGTACAGCAGCAGCAACAATTTACCATCCTGCTGTAAGGTTCCCACCCAGGTTAGAGCAGTCTCAGCTCTCTGGGGGAAAGACACAGCATTTATGAACGACCCTTGTCCTTCTCTACTCCACTAGCATAACGGGAGATCTGGAGAAAATGTCACAATGATTGCTTAAGAAGATCATAAATGATGTGGCGAGATGATCTCGACCATTAATCTCCCCAAATCCCACATCGCTCAGATTCTCCAGAATCTAGTAAGGTGGAGTGCAAAAACAGCAAGGAGAAGGAAACATTGATGGGAGTTATATATCAAAGTGAAAGCTGCAATACAAATGCTGGACATGTTATAAAACGGGAAATGAGATATACACATTTGTGGCTACTGCAGTAATAACGGACTGTTTACATTATATCTCAACTGTGTTAACCCAACTGAATGCTAATGTTGGGAAAAATGCATTTCACGACCATATGTTAGATAGCTAGCATTAACATTTTGTCGAGCACTGAGCTAGAGATCAGGTTATTTAGAAATTGATGTTGAATGATCAAAAGATCTAATTGAAAACTTTGCTGTAAAGGACCTTTTGGGAACAGTGACCACAATGCATTGGCTTTCTTTTATGCTGTTTGAGTACACGGTAGTTTTTGTTTTATTTGAAGTAACTGTCATAAATCTGAATCATACAGGCCCTGAAGGTGTGAGGAGAAATTGGGGACTGCAGATGCTGGAGATCAGAGTCGAGGAGTGTGGTGCTGGAAGATCAGAGTCGAAAAGTGTGGTGCTGGAAAAGCACAGTCAGGCAGCGTACTAGTAGCAGGAGAATTGACGTTTTGGGCATAAGCCCTTCATCAGGAATGAGGCTTATGGATGAAGGGGGTTGAGAGATAAATGAGAAGGCGGTGGGGCAGGAGGGAGTTAGCTAGGAATGCGATAGGTAGATGAAGGTGGGGTTGAAAGTGATAGGTGATGAAGGGAGACAAAACGCCTCATCTACTACATGCATTAAAGCCAGTGTGGTCTTCTCTACATTGGTAAGGCAGGTGGATCATTTCAGAGAACATATCTGGAACAGCCACATTGACCAACTCCACCGACTTGTGGCTGAACACTTTAACTCCCCTTTCCACTCTGCCAAGGACGTGAGAGTCCTGGGCCTCCTCCATCGCCAAACCCTAACCACCCGAAGCATGGATGAAGAAAGGTTCTTCTTCTACCTTAGGACCCTCCAACCACAGGGGATTAATGTAGGTTTCACCGGTTTCCCCATTTACCCTCAATCCACCTTTTCCCAGTCCAATCTTCCAACTAAGCATCCTCCCCCCTTTTGAACGTTCCTATGTGTTCATCTTCCTTCCGATCAATCTGGTTCACCCGCCTCTCCGACCTAACCCTTTCAGCCTCACCTTCCACTATCTAGTAGATCACAGGCATTAGCTTCGAAAAATGGCAAGTACCGTAGTCAGCCAGGGGATTCGGAGAAATATAGGACCCAGCAACGGATGACCAAGAAAAGAAAATCAAAAAGCGAAAAAGCATAAAAACAAAAGAAAAACATAAAGACTGCTAAAAAAAAGTACATCAGTGTATGAAACAAAAAATAAAAACAAGGTCAAATATGGAACAGTGAGTGTGCGCACAGAATAATTTATTGAAGACAACAGAGAAATCGCAGGGAAAAGAAACAGTTTCTTTGTGTCTATCTTCAAGGCAAAATATCCAGAAATTCTCCCAGAAATACCAAGTGACCATGGGGCTTGTGTAAGTAAAGTCTAAGATCATTCTTATCAGTGTTGAGGTCATGTTTTAAAAGAAAGCTGGATTGAGTATTTATAAATCTGACAGATCAGATGTACTTCATACAAGAATTTCAGAGGAAGCAGCAATAGGCATATTGATTGCATCGCAGATTATCACGTTGTTTTCCAATACATTCCCGAAAGATATTTAGCCAATCTGGATAAGGCAAAGGTTACAAATATTATCCAACAGTTTAAGAAAGGATGAAGATGGAGAGTGGTGAACTACAGATCAGTAACTTGTCATCCGCGGTCGGGTGTCTGTTGGGCTCGATTATAAAGAACGTGTTACTGGATATATAGAAGGTAATGGGAAAACTGGGGAGGGTGATAATGCATCGATGAAACGAAAACCATAAGTGGCAAACATTTTCTGGAATGGTTTGAAGATGATTCTTGTGGACGTAGGCAATGAGAAGCTAATGGATAACGTATAGTTGGATATTCAAGAGAATCTTTTTTAAGAACTCTCCCACTAACATCATAAGAAAAGTTAAAGTGAAAGGAATTGGGAAGAATTGGATAGCAGAGTGGCACAGTGGCTAGCACTGCTACCTCACACCGCCAGAGGCACTGGTTCAACTCCCGCCTCAGGGAGTTTCCACATTCTCCCCGTGTCTGCGTGGGTTTCCTCTGGGTGTTCCGTTTTCCTCCCACAGTTCAAAGATGTGCAGGTCAGATGAATTGGCAATGCTAAATTGTCCGGAGTGTTAGGTAAGGGGTAAATGTAGGGGTATGGGTGGGTTGCGCTTCGGCGGGTCTGTGTGGACTTGTTGGGCCGAAGGGCCTGTTTTCACACTGTAATGCAATGTAATCTAAACACAAGCAAATCGGAAACGAAAAATTAGGTTTACATTCATGTGAATGTAATTGAAATATAGAAGATGCCATGCGCCAGCTGCACAGAGTGTTGATGAGACTAAACTGAGAGTACTCTGTACCATTTGGAGTCCCAATCTAAGATAGAATATACTACAGACGAACTGCAAAAGGTATTCTCCAGATTAATCCCTAAAATGGCAAGATTGTCTGATGTGGAAACTCAGCCTGTGATCTCGAGTTTCAAAAGATGAGAGGTGATTTTACTGAAACTTAGAAACATAGAGGGGAGAGAATAACCGAGGGACATGAAGAAGTGCAAGCAGGAGAGACGAGGGAGAATCCCAGGATATTCTACACGGACAAGTAGAACAGAATAATCAGCAACAGTTCGTGTCCATTAGAAACCAAAGGGGCAATCAGTGTGTCAACCCGGAGAACATTGATAGATTGTTACATGTAAACATCACAGCTGTTTTACTTGGGAGAAGGAGGATGCAGGTACAGAATTCGAGAAGATGGACTGGAAAGCTCTTGAAAAGAGATTGATGTAAAATACTAGCGGCGGTTTGAGGCTTTGTCTGGTATAAAATTGGACCAATCTGCAGGTCTGGGTACTGTTGGAGTCAAGGGAGGAAAGACGCTGACTGGAAATTTTAATTAGAATCTGACAATAGGGGAGGTGCCAGAGGACTGGAGAACAGCTATTATGATTGCACTTCACAGTAAGGGTGGTAGAGATAGACCAGGAAACTATAGACGAGCGAGTATTAAATCACTGTTCGGGAAACTTCTGGAGAAAGGAGAGAAGGAAAAAATTGAACTCCAATCAGAATGGCAAGGCTTGATCAGGGATAATCATCATGACTTTATCAGAGTGAAGTCACACTAATGGAGTTGATTCAATTAGTTGGAGGAGGTCGCTTATTTAGTTTTGATGCAATGCCTTTGACAAAGTTCCGCATGGGAAACTGAAAAAAATAAAGTAAAATCTCAGAGTATCAAGGATAACTTGAAACGTTACAGCAAAAATTGTTTGAGTGTCAGGAGGCAAAGGGTGGTGGGAGAAGGCTGTTTGTGTGACTGGAGACCAGTGTCCCCTGGTGTACCACAGGGATCACTGCTGTGTCCCTTATTGTTTGTAGCATTCATAAATGGTATAGATGTGAATCTGGAGGGGGAGTGGGTGGAGGGGTGGGAGATGTGATAAGTACGTTTGTGTTTGACACAAAGATTGGCCGGGTGGTTGGCAGTGAGGAGGAAGTTCTGATTTTACAGGAAAATACAAGTGGAATGATCAGATGGGCAGATCAATGGCAGATGGAATGTGATCCTGATAAATATGAGGTGATGTACTTTTGAAGGAGGAACCCAGACATGGGGTGTACACAATGATTGGCAGCACACTAGGGAGCTCAGAGGGTGTTTCTCCACACATCCCTGAATGTGACTGAACAGGGTAATGGACTAGTTAAGAATTTAACATTGGGTGGAACGTTTATTAATCAGGGAGTAGTTTATAACTATTATACAGGGCTTGGTTTAGTCCATGATGGAGTACTGTATGTCGGTCTGGGAGCCTCATTATAAGGAAGGATGTGATTGTACTGGAGGGGGTTGCAGAGGAGATTCACCAGGATGTTCCCTGTAATGGAGCATATTAGCTATGGAGAGAGGCTGGATATGCTCGGGTTGTTTACTTTTGACAGAGAGGCTGAGGGGGATGTGATTCAGGAGGATACGTTAACAAGGGGCATCGACCGAGTGGACAGACAGCAACTGTTCCTTTTATACAGAGGATCAAGAAAAAGGGAGCACACTTTTAAAGTGAAGGGTTTGAGGTTCAGAGAGGATTTAAAGATGACGTTTTCTTCACCCAGAGGGTGTTGGGGTCTGGAAAGTACTTTCTGAGAGGGGAGTTATCAAGGTTAACCTCTCAACTGTTAAAGGTACTTGGACAAGCACTTGGAAGTGCCATAACATTCCAGGCTATCAGCCTTTCGCCGGAAAGTGGGACTAATATAGATCGTGCTGTATTTCTGTTGGCACAGAGACTATGCTCCTGTGAGTATATGATGTGGAAGGTCAATGATTGAGCAGCTTTACACAAGAATTGATGGGTTTCTGAAGATAATGTTCACAAAGGTTATAAGAGTGAACTGTTATAGCTTGTCAAATTATGTTAATGTGAGAAGTATGAAAAAGAAGTGCAGTTTTCTTCCAGTTTGAAACCAGAGAATGGAGAATGGGAAACAGGGAAATGGCAAAACTATGAATCCACTACTTCAGTTCTGTCTTCACAGTACAGAGACAATACCAGGAAAACCAAGTCTGGCGTGGAAAACGAAATAGTACATGGAACATAGAACATAGTAAGTAAATCGTTTGGGAGAAATTATTGGGACTGAAAATAATGGTCATCGACAATACTAACACGGGTTTATGAAATGTGAATTATGTTTGAGAAACAGACTGGGAGACAAATGAAAGAGAAGCAATGGATGTAAAACATGTGGATTTTCAGAAAGATTTTGGTAAAGCTCCAAGCCTAGTTTGCAAAATCAAATCTTCGTGAATTGGGGTGAATATATGGCCATCCTTCTAGAATGGGACAGCTGGCAGGAGACAGTGAATAGAAATAAACAGACTTGTGAAGCAACAGCCTGACATTGTATTTAAGGTCTGATTCTGTGAGTATGACTATACCCCTGACACCCCATCACCATCCCCGGATATCTCCTCTCTCACCAGCAGGACAGACAAAGCAGAAGTGGTGGCACCGTGGGATACAGTTTGAAGGGAATTGTTCTGGGAGTCCTCAACAGTAACTCTGTATCCCATGAACTCTCATGGCGTTAGTTTACACATGGGAAAGGCAACTTCCTGCTGATTACCATGTACCAGCCTCTTCCAACTGATGAGTCAGTACTCCTCCAAGTTGAACAACACTTGGAGGAAGCACTGAGGGTGGCAAGGGCACAAAATGTTTTCTGGGTTAGGGACGTCAATGTCCACAAAAAGAGTGGTTCAGCAGCAGCATTACTGATTGAGCTGGTTGGGTCCGAAAGGATATAACTTCTCGACTCGGTCTGCGGCAGGTGGTGAAGGAACCCACAAGAGGGAAAAGCCATGTTTGACCACAGCCTTACTAATCTGCCAGCTGCAGAAGTATCTGTCCATGACAGTATCGGGTAAGAGTGACCACTGCATAGTAATTGTGGAGATAAAGTCACACTTGCATATTGAGAATAACCTCCACCATTTTAGGTGGCACTGTCACCATGCTAAATAGGACAGCCTTTGAACAGATCTCGCAGCTCAAGTCTGGGTTTCGATATTATGTTGTGGGTCATCAATAGCAGCAGAATTGTACTCCAGCACAACCTCATGGCCTGGCATATCCTCCTCACAACAATTACCATCAAGCCAGAGGATCAACCTTGATTCAATGGAGTGTGCAGGAGGGCAGGAGCAGCACTGGGAATACCTGAAAATGAGGTGTCTGCCTGATGAAGTCACCAACCATGACTACCTGCGTGCCAAACAGCATAAGCAGTTCGTCATAGACAGAGCTAAGTGATCCCACAAGCAACGGTGCAGATCTAAGCTCTGCAGCCCTTCTACTTCTAGTAGAGAATAATTATGGGCAATTAAACAAGTCATCGGAGGAGGACATTCCACAAGTATCCCCATCCTTAATGATGGAAGAGCCTAGCTCTTCAGTGCAAAAGATAATGTTCATGCATTCGCAACAATCTTCAGTCAGAAGTGCTGAGTGGATGATCCATCTCAGCCTCCTCCAGTGGCCCTCAACAATTCAGTTACCAGTCATCAGCCAATTTGATTCACTCCACACGATATCCAGATTCAGTTGGAGACACTGGATACCTCAGAGGGTACATACCCTGACAACATTCTGGCATAGGACTGAAACGTTGTTCTCCAGGCCTTGTCACTGCCCTCACCAAGCTGTTCCAATACCGTTACAACAACATTTCCCCGATTACATGGAAAATTACCACAAGTATCTCCTGAATATAAAAAGCAGACCAAATCCAATCCGGCCAATACCACCGCATCAGTCTACTCTCGATCATCAGTAAAGTGGTGGAAGGTCTCAGTGCTTTCAAGCAGCACCTGCCCAGCAATAACCTGGTCAATGACGCCCAGTTTGGGCACCACCAGGGCCACTCAGCTCCTGATCTCATTACCGTGGTTCAAACATGGACAAAAGAGCAGAATTCCAGAGGTAGGGTGAGACTGATAGCCCTTTAAATCAAGGCTGCATTCGACCAAGTGTGTTATCAAGGGGCCTTAGCAAAACTGGAATCAATGGGCATCAGGGCCAAACTCCCCGCTGGTTAGAATCATACCTGACACGTAGGAAGATGGTCATGGTTGATAAAGGTCAGTCAACTCAGAACCAGGATACATCTGTAGGAGTCCCTCGGGCAGTGGCCTAGGCCCATCCATCTTCAGGGCTGCTTCATCAATGACCTTCCCTCCATTTTAAGGTCAGAAGTTGAGATGTTTGCCAATGATTGTACCATGTTCAGCAACATTTGTGGCTCCTCAGATACTGAAGCAGTCCATGTTCAAATGCAACAAGATCTGGACAGTATCCAGGCTGACAAGTGGCAAGTAATAGTCACGTCACACAAATGCCAGACCGTGAACATCACCACTAAAATACAATCTAACCTGCCCCTTGGCATTCAATGGTGTTACTGTCACTGAATCCACAGTGGACTGCAGCGGTTCAATAAGGCAGCTCACCACCACCTTCTCAAGGGGCAACCATGGACAGGCAATAAATGCTGGCCCAGCCAGTCACACCCAGATTCAGGAAATAAATATTATTTAAATAAAATAACAGGAAGGTTTCTGGGCTATCACAGAGATCGGTGCTCAGGTCCCAGTTGTTCACAATACCCATTAAACATTTGGTTGCAGGAATCAAATACAATATATCCCAACCTGCTGATAGAACTAAAGGATGTTGGATTGCGAGTGGGTGAGGAGGTTGTAAAAAAGCTTCAAGGTGACGAAGACAAGTGGAGTGAATGGGCAAATACGTGGCAGATGGAGAGCAAGGTGGGTTGAGGTGACAGTGTGCCCATTGGTGGGAACAAGAGATTGGCAGCTTTTCGTTTGAAAAGGGATTGTTTGAAACATGTTAATCTGAAAAGCGACGTGTGGGCCTTTTTGTTGGTTCCTTCTGCGCGGCCCTCTGAGGTCCCTGCAGCACAGTGAGGTCTGAACCCACAAGGCAACACTGGGAATGGCATTCACACGCTGCCCAGTGTACATAGACCTACCAAGTGGGGAGCTGTAACACTGCAAAGGATCTGGATCTCCTTGTAGACCAGTCACTGAAAGCAATATTGCAGGAGCAAAAACCAGATAGGAAGATCAATGATGTGCTGACCTTCATTTCAGGGGGATTTGAGTCCAGGAGTAGGCGTGTCTTACTGCAGCTGTAGAGAGCATTGTTGTGACCCTATCTCAAACACTGTGCAGTATTCTGCAGATTTGGTCTCAGTACATAATAAAGGACAAACCTGACATTGAGGGAGAGCAGTGAAGGATGACCAGACCGATCTTTGTGATGACAGGCTTGTTGTGGGAGCAGAGTTTGGGGCGGCTGGGCTTGTATTCCATGGGGTTTAGGAAAATGGGTGGAGATCTCAGTGAGATATATAAAGATCTGACAGGGTGAGACGGATTGGAAGCAGGGATAATAATTCCCCTGGCTGTGGTGTCTAAAACAAGGGTCCACAGCATTAGGTACAGACAGACCATTCTGCAATGAGATTACAATAAATGTCTGCACTCAGCGACTGGTGAACCTGGGGAATGCACTCGAAGCTGGAAGCCAAGACACTGAATATAAATAAGGATTTAGAGACAGTAAAGGAATGGTGGGAGAGAAGGAGAACGATATGGAAATAAAGGGCCAGGTGTAATTATATTGAATTGGGTAGCAAACTCGACAGACCAAATGGACTAGTGCACTTCCTACTTTACAGCTTCCCACAGTTAATCACATTAAGGGATGTGTACAGTGTGTGGAAAAAGTGCATTGTGTACATATTTGAACATGAACTGGAATGGGGAAGGCTCAATTTGTTGTCTGGCCTACTCCATTCCCGATGTTTCTATGTAGGCTGTAAATGTTGTCACAAGCTCTCAGATGTGAGGAAGGAGGTCTCTGCAGGGTCAACAGGGCTGTGTTCCCGTTCCCTTTTTCCGATACTGAGGCTGGGGCCGGGTGTTCTGTCTGGTTTTATCCTTTAGACCTCGGAACAGTTTGATGCAATAGAATGTCTTGTTTGGCCGATTCAGAGGTCATTGCAAAGTTGATCACATGTCTGTGTGTCTGCAGTCACGTATAGGCCAGGCAGGAAAGCACGGGAGATTCACTTCTGAAAGGACATTTGTGAAGCAAATTGGTGTGTACAATCGACATTGGCTTGAAGGTCACTATTTACGGACACCAGATTTTGCATCTTAATATTTTGTCAATTGTGTTTAACTTACACCAGCTGCCAGAGCATTAGCCTGGTCTGGATTAGTAATCCAGTGACCTTTCCGCAGCAGCACCATCTCTACATGGGGACCTATCTGAAATTGTACTGAGCAGGTTATTTCTGTGCTGCTTGATAACTCTGTCAAAAAGAACTCCCACCAATTTGACTGTCGAGGTGGGACTGAGGGGGAGGTAACTGACCAGATTGTAATTATAATCCTCTTAGGAACTGGACATAGTTGAGTAATTTTCCACATTACCAGGGAGATGTCAGAGTTGGAGCTGGAATGAAACAGCTTCCCCAGGGACACGGCTTGTTGTGCAGCACAAGTCTTCAGTCCTATTTCAGGAATGGTGTCAGGGCCCATTGCCTTTTTCGTACGTACTGTGTTCAGCTGTTTCTTCATGTCACGAACATCAAATCGAATTGGTTGAAGACTGGCATCTGTGATTCTGTGGGTATCATGGCGAGAGTGAGGTGGATCATCAACTCCACACTTCTGGCTGAGGGTGGTGCAGCTACCACATACTAGTCTTTTACACTGATGTGCAGAGCTGTTCGATTACTGAGGATGGGGATATTTGTGGAGCCCTTTGCTTCAGTCATTTAATCATTCATCACCATTTATGACAGAATGTGACAGGATTGCGGAGCTTCGATCAGATCTGTTTGTCAAATGTGGTAGCTTTTTTGGGTTAGCAGCAGGTTTAGGTTCACGTGGTTCTGACCCAGTCACGTTCACTCACAGTCATTACTGAAACATAGATCATATTGATGGTAGTGGCAGACTGTAGAAATTATTCGAGGCTAAACGTTACAGGTTGTGGTTGAATGCTGTTCTGCTTCTCCCGCTGCTGTAGTCTACAGCACTACATAAATACGCAGTTTTGAGCTGCAATATCTGCAATGCAATTCTGCTGTCTGTCCCTTAGTTCATATCGAGACCCATTCAACCATCAGTCATGTATTCAGTGACCTACTCTAGTTTCTGATGTGGTAACACTTTCATTTTCATACTATCATTCTGCTGAGCGTCTCTCCCCGGGTCATGCTTTCAATGTGACACATTCTGCAAAACCAATCAACTGTTTTTAATTCAATTGTTTAATTCACCTGAATAATTTTCCTTGAGTAATAAAATCTTCTGTGTTTAAAGTGAATGTGTCTTCACTGTTTCTCTCCCTGACCATGATTAAGAGCTCTGTAGTGTCAATGATGCCAGCCTTATTTAATTTCAGAGCCAATGAATTCTCTGGATTCCCAATCATCTTCACCACATTGTATGTTTCCTCTTTTGGTTTGATGCCTTATCACTCATGGCTGCCTTGTCCTCCCATGAGTACGTTTCATCACCTTTGGGAGAATTTCTGATATCCTCCGAAATATTCCCAGAAATTCCTGCTTTTGCTGCTCCACGGTCTGCCCTGCTCAGCTCTCCTTCCAATTAAATCTGGCCAGCTCCTCCTGAATGTCTTTGCAGTTACATTGCTCAATTATAATCACATTACATCTAGAAGAGAGCAATAGATATAAACTGAAAGAAGGAGCTTTGAGAGAATGGACGCAAAGAATAATTGGTAATTTTCTTAACTAGATACAAAGAGAGAAAGGGCGAGAGAACATAGATGAGGAAATGTGAAAAATGAGAAAACTAGAGCATTGAAAGAATTAGATGTACATCTCTCAATGTTTTGGCAATTCCTGTTTGCTGTGGTCCTTTGTATAGTGCATGGACAACAGAGTAATGTATTCAAATGCTGGCTCTAATGTCAGAATTTTTATCTCCAATAATATGACAGACACTAGCTTTGAAAAGAGCCCAGCAGGCCAATATATTGAATCCTGGTAGAAAGGGGATTAACTGAAATAAGTTGGGACACCAGAAGCAAGAATTTATAACACACATCCTGAGAAGAAGGAGAGATTGGAGTAGAGAATTCTAGAAAAGGAGGGAACGTTGAGAGAAGGGGAAACATATCACTTTAGATGAGGATCAGATGATATTTTAATGTTTTATAAATTTTATACATCATATGCATTACTTTTTGTTAACTGTGTCTCCATTATTCATTTAGAATGTGTTGTGTACATATGAAAAATGTTACATATCTGCACATACACATTAATTAAACAGTCTGTATAAAATCATTATTCCGCCATTGAAATGGTCGTGTTGTCATGTTACCAGGATACACGAAAACCAGCTGACCACCAAAAGACATGACCCATTATCACTATGTTCCATACATACAGACAAAGAAGGGCACCACTTTGACTGGGACAATGCACGCACATACTAAGACACGCAAGGATGTTCTTAGAGGAATGGCATTCTGACCAGAAGTCCATCAATAAACGCATCAATTTCGATCCTGTCTACCTTCTCTTGAAAAACAAAAGAACTGGAAATGACATCACCCATCTTAAAAACCCAAGACCGATAAATGGAGAGGCGCGACATACCACCAGCACTTCAGCAGAGACTCTCACTGATAATGTTACCTAGTTATAGTGTCGAATCGTCAGAAAACACACCTTCAAGCACAGCGAGCTAACTTGCATATACACAAACTGTTATTTTTCTTTTATTAGTGGAATTCAGGAGTTCTTTGTCACTCATGTATTAATAGATTTCGAGGTGAGGTGAACTTTTTTGGGTTTGTGGTTTTACTTAACAGAAGTGCGCGACATAGATGTCTTCACAGTTTCAGGCCCTGCCGTAAGGGACTTGGACAGATTTGAACAGATTTTGGGTACAAAATGTTCAAGCAAATTCCAACACGTTGCAATTAGTGACCAAGATCTTCAAATAAAACCGGTCGGAAAATCTGTTTAATTTTGTTTACTGGTGCTTGTTTCAAGAAAAAGTGAGGGAAATGGCTTTTAACATTACTAAAGAGGTTCACAAATTTTCCAAGAAAGTTTAGAAAGACAGAAGCAGGACATTTTTTTAGAATTAGCAAATAGGTTGGAATTGGGTTTAACCAGGGACAAAAGGAAACCAGAAATTATAATGGAGTTGGTCAAGCACTTTGATGTATCAAAAAAACAGTCGAGTTAGAAAAAAATTAAATTGCAAATATGGCAACTGAAGTTAGAAGATAAAGAAAGAGACGGAAACAGAGAGAGAAAAAAAGAGGAGAGGAAAAAGAGAGAGAATTTGAAATTCAGAAGTTGGGAATTAGACAAGAAAGTTAAATTAACAGGATGGAGATGAAGGGAGAACATCGGGATGTATACAACTATGTTAGTACCTTGCCATATTTCGCTGAGAAAAATGTCAAAAACTTTTTTATTTCATTTGAAAAAATGACTCGGCAGATGACGTGTCCAGTGAACTTGTGGGTAATGCTCGTTCAGACTAAGCTGGTGGGCACAGCTGGTGAGGCATGTGCAGCGCTGTCAGATGAGGGGTCAAGAGATTATGCAGATGTCAAATTGGCTATTTTGATTGGCTATGAATTGGTACCAGAAGCATATAGACAGAGGTTCATAAAAACAGAGACGGAACCAGGTCAGACTTATATTAAGTTTGAAATAATTAACTACAGTCATTTTGATAGATGGGTGCTGGACTTAAAAATAGATAAGACCTGTGAGGCTCGAAGGGAGATTATTCTGCACGACGTCCGGAGACGGTAAGAATTCATGTGCATGAACAAAGTGTAAGAAGCGAGAAGCGTGGCAGAAATGGCAGGTAAATATGCATTGGTGCATGAGATGAAATTTAGCTTCTGGGAGAATGTTCATCCTGTGAGGGATAGAAATTGGGAGAAGGGAAGATCACACATTACAAAGCGAGCAGTAGCACACAATAGTTTACTACAAGTGAAAAAAGAAGCCCAAAGGGGTTGAAAGGAGGTGAAAGGCCTCAGGTGTTCTCACTATAAGGGCGTGGAACACATAAAATGATAGTGCCGATGGTTTAAGGAGGGCACTGGGAAAAGGTGGTTTCACTGCAGTAAGCTGGGACACACTGTGATGGGCGTTGAATGTAGGCACTTTGGGGAAAGATGTGGTAGAAGAGGCTAAGCCCAGTGGCATTAGTGAAACTGGTAAAGGAGACTCCAAGTGGAGCCGAGGAGCTGCTGGAGATTGCACAGCCGAGGCAGGGTCTGGGTATGGAGTTAGTACCCGATCTCTGAAAGAATTCGCCTCTGTCGATTAAGTTTACTCAGAAAGATCGGGGGAGAAGGACAAGAAGTTATAATTTGTGTGAGATATGGGATCTGCTCAGTCTCTAATAATTGAGAAGTGAGGCGCCAGAAAAGCACAACATCTGAACAGCAGGACAATCGAATATCAGGCAGAAACCCATCGTCAGGAGGGGTGGGGGGACAAGGGGGCTGAAAGATAAATGTGAGGCTGGAAGAGTCACTGGGAAGACGATAAGAAGATGTAGGTGGGAGTGACAGTGATATGTCGGAGGGTAGGGTGGAGTCGATAGGTGGGAAGGAAGATGGCCAGTTAGGGCAGTACAAGAGGGCAGTGCTAGGTTGAATGGTTCAATCTGGGTGAGGTTGGGGGAGGGGAGATTTGGAATTTGGTGAAGTCAACGTTGATGGTTCTAGTTTGAGGGTTCTCATTGTCCTACCACCTATCCACAACATCCTCCTCTCTGACTTATCACCATCACACCCCATCTGCATCTACCTATCGCCTTCCAAGCTATCTTACACCCAGCTCCACTCCCACTCTCCTATTTATTTCTCAGCCCCCTTCTCCCTCCCTTACCCCACCCCCCCCCCCCCCACTTTCCTGATGAAGGATTTATGCCTGAAACGTCAACTCTTCTGCCCCTTGGATGCTGCCTGGTTGGTTATGCTTTCCCAGCCCCACACTTTTCAACTCTCATCTCCAGCATCTGTAGCCCTCACTTTATCTCTGCCTCTAATAGTGAGAGATGAAAGTATTTTCACTCTTTCTGACATATTAATCAAGATCGTGACAATTTGTGGAATGGGGTTAGGAATTAAGTATTCCCTTGTGTAACATCAGGTTGGAATGCCAATTCAAGGTTGGGGAAGTAACAGTGACAGTGAGTAACAGAGTGTCATTTCCAGGAATATAGTTTATTCTTGTGAACGATTTAACAGGATCCAATGTGGGAGTGGCACCCCTTGTGTTGGAGAAGGCAAAAGGAAAACTAGGGAATTGGGGAGTTAAAAGAAAAATACCCAGGATTTTTCCAGACTATATAGTAACAAGATTCCACTGTCATAAGTTACAGCAGGAAGGAAACCCGAAATAAAAAGCCAAAGGAGTTGATGCTTAGTGAACTGACCCCCTGTTTGATGTCACGGTGCAGGATAAACCTGAACAGGCAGAGGGTCAGGCAGAGGGGTTTAGTCCTGAAAGGCTCATGGACTTACAACAGATATATACACACACATTCACACACACATACACATGCACACACACAGAAAAGGAATCACAATATATTGTCGAACGTTATTAACTTAAAGATAGAATGCTAAAATTAAAATGGCGACCCCGATAGGTTAGTGCAGAAGGGAAATGGGCCGAAGTGCACCAGATTGTGTTAGAGGTAGCGTACAGTGTTACGGGTAGCACATAAACTAATTGTAGGGAGTCACCTAGGTGTACTGAAGCATCAGGTTAAGGTACAGAGGCATTTCTAGTGGCCTGGAATGCACACGAACGTGGTTATTTTTTGATGTATATGTCAAATATTCTAAATGGTAGGTAAGTCACAGGCAGTAATAAAGCCAGCACCTTTGTTACCAATTCCTGCATTCGAAGAACATTTCACGTAGGTTATGATGAGTTGTGTAGCTCCCCTATCTAAAATAAAAGTGGAAATGCCAGCCATAATGGATGTGTCTACCAGATTTCCAGAGGCAATTCTATTATGGAGTGTGAAGATAAAAAGGGAGGTGGAGGAGTTGGTAGCTTTCTTTACTCACTGTGGGCTCCGCAGAGAGATTCAGTCAGACCAAGGTCTCATTTTACCAATCAGCTGTTTAAGGAAGTCATGGATACCTTAGGCATACAGCAGTTTAAATCAAGGGCGTCCCATCCTGAATCCCAGGGAGCCTTGGAAAGTTAGCATCAGACGCTGAAGACCATATTAACAGTGTACTGTCAGGATTACCGGAATGATTGGAATGAAGGTGTCTCATTGAATTGTTTGCCATTGGACAAAAGTTATTTGTCCCAAATAAATCTACTCAGTTTTCTTCCTTTGAGTTAATATTTGAAGTGAGAGGTCCTTTGGAATTAATTGAATATAAATTGACAGGACCGAAGTCAGAGATCTCACAGTCGGATTATGTATGTGAGGTGAGGGAGAGATTAGATGGAGTAGGTGAGTTAGCTAAACAGCATCTGAAGGGCACAGCATAGAATGAAGCACGTGGCAGATAAAAAAACTCTGATATTTTGACGATTTCCTGTGGGGATGACGTATTAGTATTGCCACCAGTGATAGGAATTCCCTTCACAGCCAGGTTTAGTGACTCAGGAACAGAGTGCTGGTCAGATGAACAAATTGTATAGTTTATCTGTATGATGGAATGATCTTTAGCAAGTGATTGAAAGCTCACATGTTACAGTTGGCAGAGCATGTTGAACGATTACAAGAAGCAAACTTGGTAATAAACGTAAAGAAAACAGAATTCGCAAAGGCAGATGGGACGTTCTTGGGACATTATATTGGAAATGGAAGATTGACCCCATGGAACACAAAGACTTTGAGGAATTTCCACAACCATCCTCGAAGAAAGAGATGCTTCAATTTTTGGAACTGAGTGGATTCTATCGGAAGTTTGTTCCAAACTTCAGCAGCGTATGGGCACCACTGATGGATTTATTAAAGGAGAATACAGAATTGTGGTGGACAGAACAATGCCAGGAGGCATTTGAGAATTTTAAAGCAGGATTAATCACCGCACCACTTTTAGCTACAACAAATATTTTGAAACCCTTTGAAAATTCTATTTGCTTCGAGGGATATAGGGCTTGGAGATGCATTAATACAGAAAGGTTATGATGGATTTGAATGGCTAATTGGCTACTTGTCGAAAAAACGCAATATCCACCAGAAAGAAAAATACAACATTCTCCATTATTGAAAAAGAATGATTAAGTTTTGCACTGACCTGACAATATTTTAATGTTTATGTGACAAATAAATTGTCGGAGATGGTTGTGGACAACGACAACCCTCTCACGTTTTTTGGAATATTTACAGACCAGAACATGAGAGGATTTCATGGGGGTCGTATCACACCAACTTTAAATTTACAAAATGTACATGCTGTGGAGTCTAAAATGTGATAGCAGATGGGTTATCGCGGATTTAAAGGAAAAACTTTAGATAAGATTTGACTTATTCCAGTTTAAATAGGTGTACAAAATTAATATCAATGACATAACTGAGATTAATACTTTTGTATTTCATAACAATGGGATTAAGAATTAGAGGAAAAGAAACAAAGCCATCTTTTCATTCTGATGGTTCTTTTTTTTTTTCTGAAGGAGGGAGGTCTTATGAAGCCGAAAGTATTTATGGGCACTTTGACATAGAACGGGTTTTGTTGAATAGAAAGTACAGCACAGATGCCAGCTAAATGTCAGGCTGTTCCACATGTCACAATTAGCTGGGAAATGGAGACCTGAGTGTTGGTTTCTGTTTTCACACTAATTGAAATACAAACAAAGATTTTAAATAACGTTCAGGATACCAGAAGCCAACGGAACTTGAATATTATTGTTTGGACACCTGGAAAGCAATCAAGTTATGAAAATTGTTGTATCATGGGGAGTATATAAACCCAGCATTTGAACACGAGAGGGAGAGCCGCTGCCATCCAACAGCAGAGTAACTGCTGTAGAGCAGGAGTGCTAACTGGCCATTTCTAACACTCTCTATCAAAGATACATGTCCATGTAAACCTACTTGCAATAAAATAAATGACCCAGGGAGATCAGCAGCTGGAAGAGTGAACACAGCAGGGAAGGTAGAGACTGTGTGGTCTTGAGATTGTAATGTTTAATATGTGGGCTGTTGGAACAGAATATTTTTACAAAGTTGGAGTCAGATAGTAAGTAGCTAAGAAAAGAGGAGCTTGTATTTGTGAATAGTCGTTTAGTGTTCACTATTAAAGTTAAGAAACTAACTTGATAATTTTTGTTTAAATAGTGGAATGTAGGAGATCTGTGTCACTCATATTTTAACAGATTACAAGGTGGGGTCAGCTTTTCTGGGTGTTTGGGTTTCATTTACAGAGGGGTTTTTACTCTACCTTGTAAATGTCGATCCACGCTAACCCAATTCCCTGCAGTTGGCCCATATCCTTCCAGTCCTTTCCTATCCACATACTTATCCAAATGCTTTTGAAATGTTGTTAATGTATCTCCTTCAATCACACCTGCGGGCAGCTCATCCACATACCAGCCATCAGTGTAAAGAAGTGGCCCCTCAAGTTCCCTTTTATTCCTTCCCCTTTAACCTTAAACTGATCCTCTCTCGTCCTCGATTCTCTATACCTTGGAAAAAGACTGAGAGCATTAACCCCACCATCATGATCTGATTCAGCTCTTTAAGGACTCCCTCAGTTTCCTACATGCTAAAGAAAAGGTCCTAGCTTGTCCAACCTCTCCCTATAACTCAGACCATTGGGTCCTGGGAACGTCTTTGTAAATTTCTTCTGCATTCTTTCTAATTTAATAGCATCCTCCCTATAACAACGTGACAAAACTGAACACAATACTCCAAGTGCGGACTTACCAAAGTCCTGTGTAACTGCAACATAAATTCCCAACTTCTATACTCAATGTCCTACCTGATGAAGGCCAATGTGCCAAAAGCCTTCTTCACTGCCCTGTCTACCTGTGACTCCACTCTTAGAGAACCGTGCACCTGAGCTCCAAGGTCTCTCTGCCCACTACACCCTTGAAGATCCTCCCATTCACCATGAGACTCCTACCTTGATTTGAGTTCCCAAAATGTAAGACATCAAGCATCGATATTAAATTCCATTTGCCATTTCTCGGCCCATTTCCCACCTGATTAAGGTCCTGCTGCAATTTCTGATAAACTTCCTCACTGACCATGCTCCCACTTACTTTAGTGTCATCTGCAAACTTACTAATCATAACTTGTACATTCTCAACCAAATCATAGATAACAAACAGCAATGGACCAAGCCTCCAGTCTGACAAACATCCTTCCACTCAACCCTCTGCTTCCTACCATCAAGCCAACTGTGTATCCAATTGGCCAGTTCCCCCCGCATTCTACGAGATGTTACCTTCCTGAACAGCCTGCCATGTGGAACCTTATCAAAGGCCTGACTGAAATCCATAGAGACTACATCTACCATTCTGCCCTCATCAAACATCCTGGTAACTTCATCAAACGAATTTAAGAAATTTGGGAAGCATGATCTCCCACTCACAAGTCTATGCTGACCAGTCCGAATCAAACCCTGTATACGTAATGGGTGCAGTCAATGGTATGCAGTCCTTCATTGTAAGATGACTCGAGTACATAAGTAAAGCCATCTTCCTGCTGTTGTAGAGCCTTGCTGAGAGAGCATTTGAGGCACTCTGGACAGATTTGATGTCCTTTGTAAGGAATGATTCCCTTACCACAGACACGGGTGATGGTAACATGGGGATAGCGTGAATAAGCTGAGTGTTTAATCTGTAGAGCTGTGAGAGATGAAGAAATGGTGACGCTGAAACACGAGGAGTGGCAGCGATCACTTATTTCCAAAATAGACATTGACAGGGAGAGAAGTTCCATACTTTACCCAGGATTGATTGGTTTGATTTATTGTCACATGTACCTCAGTACAGGGAAACACTTTATTTATTAGCAGTGGAGGCAGATCACAGTAAGCATTGGCAGACAGATCATAGGGTGGAAATAGACTTGGACAGAGTAAGGCAAACAGGTTACACTGAACAGGACGTGCCCTAGACAAGGTCAACATGAACAAGATCAGCATTATTTGAACTTAGAGAGTCCATTCATCAGTCTAACGTGACTTTCCTAATAGTTTATATGTCTTAATTAACTCTCCCCACGTCATTGTGCAGTCGGTGAGTGAACCCTGTACTGAACGTCAGGTAATTTACAATCCCCAACAGCAGCCAGAATACCTTCGTCAAAAACAGGTATCCATTCCCAATAGCTTCCGCACTACAGAAAGAACACCAGGCTGGCTTCTCGGAGATGGATGATGCCTTCATGAGACTTCACACAAGACATATGGCTTCCCTCTTCACCACTAGAAAACCACGTTAAAGTCCCACATGTGTATCATAAGCAACAGAGCCAAGAGGAACTACGTGGAACAGTCTCTTTGTGCAGCCTCTTCCCCACTTGTTTATCATGTTAGAGCATCAATTAGGAGACACATAAGACTGCCGATGCTGGAGATCAGAGTAGAGCATCAATTGCTGGAAAAGCACAGCGGGTCAGGCAGCATCAGGAATCAGCAAAAATTACCTCATTCTGCCCCCGTGTAAGAGCATTGATGTGGGAATGGCCTCCTACTGTTCCTCTATAAGGTTCTCAATGGAGTGATTGGCTTCAACCTTGTCCGATTGGACAGGGCCAAGGGCCTGACTGGTTAACCCTGGTTCCTGTTTGACAGCTCATCGTACTGACGAGTTTGTTTTAATGCAGTCTCAATGGGTGTGGCCAGTTCTCACAGATTAGGATCTCTGGGTTTTGGTTTCTCAGTGACATCAGAAACTATTGGGGTCTCCACAGAGTTGGAAGCTTCAGTGAAGGTCTCCTGGTTGCTACCCTCTCTGAAATTTCTCTTGATGCTGTTTTTAATTCCTGGATTAGAGAAATGTTTGTGACAATCTGTGTCTGAATATTCCTTTTTGCCAAGGGCTGTGTTTATGGGATTTCCCTGTATTGGAACAGTTCATTAGTAATAGTTCTAGATCTATTATTCTGTTAAGCTGTCCAATAGAATTACGTTATGCTAAATTACTCTTTCTTTGGTTTCATTTTCTCTTTCGTGTTTAAGTAGATGGTGTTTTGCTTCACAGAGTAGTTTGACCAGTCACATTGCATCTGGAACAGACACTTTGCATTTCCTTTAAAATGTGAAAACATTAGACTCTAGCCTATTGTCGTCAAATATTTTCGAGGGGCTCTGGTGTGACCCATCACACTAGACTCCTTCACTTCCTCAGTAATAGGCTGGAGGCACTGAATGGGCTGTCGCTGTTCATCTCCAATAGTGTCTATGGGCTGAATGACTTCCTCATATTCCTGTGAAACCAGCGTGAGGTGCTGAATGAACTCTTGTTTTACTGTGGCAATGTGCAGTGCCCGCCAGTGCTGTTACATGAATGTTACGGACCATTTAACAGCACAAGTCTCAATGGAGTCTGGATCCTGCTACACATGGACATAGACCACATCAGGAGTTGACGGGGGACAAAATGTTCTGAACATTGTGGAATCTTCAGCGACTATCCCCAGTTCTGATCTTATGGTGGGGAAGGTGGGGGCGGGGAGACATTGATGAAGCAGCTGAAGGTGTTTGTGAAGAGGAAGCTCCCCTGAGGATCTCGCACAGAGGTGACCCAGGACTGAGATGATGACCATCTTCCTTTGTGCCATGTTTGACCCCAAACACTGGAGAGGTTACTCTGATTCCTATTAAGTTCAGATTTGTTAAGCTCCTTGATGTCAACAGAAGTCAACCACTGCCTTGATATCGGGGCCAGTCATTTTTACCTGAACCCTTGTCTCAATCTCTTTTGTTCACATCAATAACCCATGATATAGGAGCAGCAAGTGTTTTCTTCAAACAGGTGGCATTGAATGTCAGGATTTCTCTCCTCAAGGGTGTTCGGGAAGCTAGATGACTAAACGTATTTGAAGAGGAGGTGTATGGACATTAACCTGTCAGAGAGTTGAGGGCTATGAAGAATTGGATATGAAAGAAAATTTGAGACGAAGCGCAGATCAGTCACGAACTTAAAGAAGGGCAAGGCAGGCTTGGGGAGTGAACAACCTGCCCCTGTTTTTGATGTTCTCCCATTCTGTTATTGGAAAGTTAGTGGGTGTTATTTTCATGAATGTTCTGTTTTTGAATGTTGCAGACAGGGAGACCAGAGGATTTTGTGAGCCATCGCTGGGTGAGGTATGGGCGAGGCGGGGGGCGGCTGTATTCACACTGAATCTGGGTGTACAATATGACTAACAAATGAAGCACAAGTTGCAGAGAGGGGAAGCTCTGTGAAGAGAGATGAGGGGCCTCTGTCGTACACAGCCTGGGTTTTCCAATTACATTTCCCAATTCACTTCAAACAGTGTGGGACAGTACTGAGGGGCTGAATGGTCTCCTGTGTTTCTGTGCAACATCTTATAGGAGTAAGTAACCTCCAACTGCTTCTGTCTAGCAGGTTTGAGGGGCTGAATGGAACACAGGAACTTGGTAGTGAGGAGCAGGAGTGGGTCATGAGATACTTTGAGCCTTCTCCACCAGGCACTAAGTTCGTGGCTGATCAGGTTGGGGTCTCTGCGTCCCATTATGCATGACTCACTTCTTTGTCAAATATTTAACTAACGCAGCTTTCAATCAATGTGAACATAGAGAAACGATAACCTTCCACAGAAGAGAATTCTGACTGGAAAGGTCCTTTCAGAATTATTCGTCATCCCTCTTATAGAATCAGAGAGTCATACAGAATGGAAACAGACCCATTAATCCAATCTGTTCACTCCGATCAGATATCAAATCTGATTTAGTCCCATTTACCAGCATTTGGCCAATAATCCTCCTGTGATTGTATCCGCCTTGACCACTTCCGCTGACTGCACTTTCTGTACACACACCACTCTCTGTGTGAAATATTTACCTTCAGGTCCCTTCTAAATCATTCGCCCTCTCCACTCCAACCTATGCTGTCTTGTTCTGGACTCCCCTATCCTTGGGAGCAGAACATGGCTGTTCAGAATATCCATGCACCTGATGATTTTATAAACCTGTATAATGTTGCCTCTCAACCTCTGACACTCCAGGGGGAAACACCTCAACGTAATCAGCCTCTCCCAATAGCTCAAGCCTCCAGTCCTGGAACATCCGTGTAAGTCATTTCTGCAGAAAACCGAGTTGCACGCAGTATTCTTAAAGTGGCCTCACCAACATCCTGTACAGATACAACCTACCACCACAACTCCTGTACTCAATGCTCTGACTGATTAAGGCAAATGTGCCAAATGTGTTCAGCACCACTCTGTCTACCTGCGACTCACTGCTACAGGTAATCATGTACATAAACATCAGAAAGTTAACATGATGGTAGTGCCAGCAGATAGGAGGACCAGTGAGACATTGATCATTATTGAGATTAGATTGTGTTAGAAACATGAGCTTAACATGTCAGGAAGTGAAATCAAATCAATTCGTTCAGGGTGGGTTATATACAAAATAACAGATAGCCCGGAGTGAGTTCCAGACTGGAATCTAATCGAGGGTTTCGGGTGGTTAATATACAGAATACCAGATACCCCGGAGTGAGTTACAATCTGGAATCTAATCAAGGGGTTCAGGGTGGTTTATATTCAGAATAACAGATAGCCTGGAGTGAGTTACAGCCTTGAATCCATGGACATGGGTTAGGATCTATCCTGTCTATACCTGACATATGCTTCCTTCTTTTTCTGAACCAAACCCTCAATTTCCTTAGTCAGCCAGCATTCCCTATAACTACCAGCCTTCCCTTTCAACCCTGACAGGAAGTTACTGCCTGGAATCGAATCAAGGGGTTCAGAGTGGTTTATATACAGAATAACAGATTGCCCGCAGGGAGTTATAGCCTGGAATCAAATCGAGGTATTCAGGGTGGTTTCTATACAGAACAACAGGTAGCCCAGAGTGAGTTACAGCCTGGAATCGAATTGAGGGGTTCAGGGTGGTTTATATACAGAATAACAGATATTCTAGGGCGTGTTACAACCTGGAATCTAATTGAGGGCTTCAGGGTGGTTTATATGCAGAATAACAGATACTCCGGGCTGAGTTACAGCCTGGAATCTAATTGAGGGGTTCAGAGTGGTTTATAAACAGAATAACGGATACCCTGGAGTGATTTACAGCCTGGAATCGAATTGAGGTGTTCAGGATGGGTTATATACAGAATAACAGATAGCCCGGGGTGTGTTACTGCCTGGAATCTGATCAATGTCTGTTCACTTTAAGATAGGATGGATTTTGCTGAATCGAAAGTACAGCCACAGATGCCAGCTAATGGTCAGACTGTTCCAAATGTAACAATTAACTGGGAGATGGAAGCCTGAGTTTTGGTTGCTGTTGTGACAGCAATTCAACTGCAATCAAAGACTTTAAATAATGCTCATAATATCAGAAGCCAATGGAATTTCAATATTATTGTTCGTACACCTGGAAATCAATCAAATTATGAGAATTATTGTATCATGGGAAGTAAATAAACCCAGCATTTTGAAAATAGAGGGAGAGCTACTGCCATGCAACAGCAGAGTAACTGCTGTAGAGCAGCAGTGTTAACTTGCCATCTCAAACACTCTGTATCAAAGACACATGTTCATGTAAAACATACTTGCATTTAAAAAAAAATGACCCAGGGAGACCAGCATCTGAAAGAGTGAACACAGCGGGGAAGATAGAGACTGTGTGGTCTTGAGATTGTAACGTTTAATATGGAGGTTGTTAGAACAGTATTTTTTTTACAGAGTTGGAGTCAGATAGTAAGTAGTTAAGAAAAGAGGGGCTTGTATTTGCGAATAGTTTTTGTTTAGTATTCACTATTAAAGTTAAGAAACTAACTGGCTAATTTTTGTTTAAATAGTGAAATGTAGGAGATCTGTGTCACTCATATTTTAACAGATTACGATGTGAGGCAAGCTTCTCTGGGTGTTTGATTTTAATTAACAAAGGGATTTGACTCCACCTTGTAAATGTCCATCCACACTAACCCCATTTCCCTGCAGTTGGTCCATATCCTTCAAGTCCTTTCCTATCCGCATATTTATCCAAAGGACACTGTTGTTGATGTGAATATTGAGTCACAAGTGATTAGAATGGATGGCCTTGAGGTACGTAGGGAAGAGGTCTGGGGAATACTGGAAAGGATGAAAATAGATAAGTCCCCTGGGCCTGATGGCATTTATCCTAGGATCCTCTGGGAAGCTAGGGAGGAGATAGCGGAGCCATTGGCCTTGATTTTTATGTCGTCGTTGTCTACGGGAATAGTGCCAGAAGACTGGAGGATAGCGAATGTGGTCCCCTTGTTCAAGAAGGGGAGCAGGGACAGCCCGAGTAACTATAGGCCAGCGAGTCTCACTTCTGTTGTGGGGAAAGTCTTAGAGAGAATTGTAAGGGATAGGATTTATGAACATCTGGATAGGCAGAATGTGATCAAGGATAGTCAGCATGGTTTTGTGAAGGGCAGGTCGTGCATCACAAACTTTATTGAATTCTTCGAGAAGGTGACTAAGGAGGTGGACGAGGGGAAAGCAGTAGATGTGGTGTATATGGATTTTAGCAAGGCGTTCGATAAGGTACCCCATGGCAGGCTAATGCGAAAACTACGGAGGTATGGCATTGAGGGTGCATTAGAGGTTTGGATTAGGAATTGGCTGGCTGGAAGGAGACAGAGGGTAGTAGTTGATGGTATAGGTTCATCTTGGAGTGCAGTTACTAGCGGTGTTCCACAAGGATCTGTTTTGGGACCATTGCTGTTTGTCATTTTTATAAATGACCTGGGGGAGAGGCTTGAAGGCTCAGTGAGCAAGTTTGCGGATGATATGAAAGTCGGTGGAGTGGTGGACAGTGAAGAAGGATGTGGCAGGTTACAGCGGGATATAGATAAGTTGCAGAGCTGGGCAGTAAGGTGGCAAATGGAATTAAATGTAGCTAAGTGAGAAGTCATTCACTTTGGTAGGAGTAATAAGAAGATGGATTACTGGGCTAATGGTAGACTACTTAGTAGTGTGGATGAGCAGAGGGATGTTGGTGTCCATGTACACAGATCTCTGAAAGTTGCCACCCAGGTAAATAGTGCTGTAAGAAGGCATATGGTGTACTGGGCTTTATTGTTAGAGGAATTGAGTTCCGGAGTCCTGAGGTCATGTTGCAGTTGTATAAGACTCTGGTGCGACCTCATCTGGAGTATTGTGTGCAGTTTTGGTCGCCATACTATAGGAAGGATGTGGAGGCATTGGAACGAGTGCAGAGGAGGTTTACCAGGATGTTGCCTGGCATGGTAGGAAGATCGTATGAGGAAAGGTTGAGGCACTTGGGGCTGTTCTCATTGTAGAAAAGAAGGTTTAGGGGTGATTTGATAGAGGTGTACAAGATGATTAGGGGTTTAGATAGTGAGAACCTTTTTCCGCGTATGGAGTCAGCTGTTACTAGGGGACACAGCTTTAAATTAAGGGGTGGTAGGTATAGGACAGATGTTAGGCGTAGATTTTTTTACTCAGCGGGTTGTGAGTTCATGCCCTGCCAGTATCAGTGGTGGACTCTCCCTCTTTATGGTCATTTAAGCGGGCATTGGACAAGCATATGGAGGTTATTGGGCTAGTGTAGGTTATGTAGGCTTCGGTCGGCGCAACATCGAGGGCCGAAGGGCCTGTACTGCGCTGTATTTTTCTATGTTCTATGTTCTATGCTTTTGAAATGTGGTTAATGCACCCCCTCCCCCTCAGCCACATCGTCTGCCAGCTCATCCATGTACCAGCCCTCTGTGTAAAGAAGTGGACCCTCAGGTTCCCTTTTATTCCTTCCCCTTTAACCTTAAACTGATCTCCCCTCGATTCTCTAAACTTTGGAGAAAGACTGAGAGCATTCACCCTATCCATGTCCCTCATGATCTTATACAGCTCTATAAGGTCCCCCCTCAGTCTCCTACACTCTAAAGAAAAGGTCCTAGCTTGTCCAACCTCTCCCTATAACTCAGACCATTGGGTCCCGGCAACATCTTTGTAAATTTCTTCTACACTCTTTCTAATTTCATTATATCCTCCCTATAACAAGTTGACAAAACTGAACACAATACTCCAAGTGCGGCCTTAACAAAGTCCTGTGTAACTGTAACATAAATTCCCAACTTCTATACTCAATGTCCTGCCTGATGAAGGCCAGTGTGTCAAAAGCCTTCTTCACTGCCCTGTCTACCTGTGACTCCACTCTCAGGGAACCGTGCACCTGAACACCAAGGTCTCTCTGCCCACTACACCCCTTAACGCCCGCCCATTCACCATGAAACTCCTGCCTTGATTTGAGATTCCAAGCTGCAAGACCTCACACATCTATATTAAATTCCATTTGCCATTTCTCAGCCCACTTGCCCACCTGATTAAGGTCCTGCTGCAAGTTCTGAGAAACTTCCTCACTGATCATGCTCCCACTTATTTTAGTGTCATCTGCAAACCTACTAATCATGCCTTGTACACTCTCAACCAAATCATAGATAACAAAAAGCTATGGACCCAACCTCCAGTCTAACAAGCATCCTTCCACTAAACCCTCTGCTTCCCATCAACAAGCCAACTGTGTATCCAATTGGTAAGTTCCCCCAATATTCTACGTGATGGAACCTTCCAGAGCAGCCTGCCATGTGAAACCTTATCAAAGGCCTTACTGAAATCCATAGAGACTACATTTACCGCACTGCCCTCCTCAATATTCTTGGTCACTTCACCAGAGGACTCTAAGAAATTTGGTTAGCATGATCTCCCAATCACAAGTCTATGCTGACTGCTCTGAATCAAACCCTGTGTAAATAATGGGTGCAGACAATGTTATGCTGTGCTTCATTGTAAGATGATCCGAGTACATAAGTAAAGTCATCTTCCTGCTGTTGTAGAGCCTTCCTGAGGGAGCATTTGGGGCACTCTGTACAGATTTGATCTCCTTTGTAAGGAATGATCTCCTTACCACAGACACGGGTGATGGTAACATGAGGATAGAGTGAATAAGCTGAGTGTTTAATCTGTAGAGCTGTGATAGATGAAGAAATGGTGACGCTGAAACATGAGGAGTGGCAGCGATCACTTATTTCCAAAATAGACATTGACAGGGAGAGAAATTCCATACTTTATCCAGGATTGATTGGTTTGATTTATTGTCACATGTACCTCAGTACAGGGAAACACTTTGTTTATGAGCAGTGGAGGCAGATCATAGTAAGCATGGCCAGGCAGATCATAGAGTGGAAATAGACTTGGACAGAGTAAGGCATACAGGTTACACTGAACAGGACGTGCACTAGACAAGATCAACATGAACAAGATCACCAGTATTTGAACTGAGAGCATCCATTCATCAGTCTAACGTGACTTTCCTAATAGTTTATATGCCTAAATTAACTCTCCCCATGTTATTGTGCAGTCGGCGTGTGAACCCTGTACTGAACGTCAGGTTGTTTACAATCCCCAACAGCAGCCACAATACCTTCCATCTGAAACAGGTAGCCATTCACACCAGCTTCCGCCCTACATAGAGAACACCAGGCTGTCTTCTCAGAGATGAAAGATGCCTTCTTGAGACTTCGCACAAGACATATGTCTTCCCTCCTCACCACTGGAAAACCATGTTAAAGTCCTACATGTGTATCATGAGCAACGGAGCCACGAGGAACAACGTGGAACAGTCTGTCTGTGCAGCTTCTGCATCATGTTAGTGCATCAATTATGAGACAGTGAGGACTGCCGATGCTGGAGATCAGAGTAGAGAGTCGTTTGCTGGAAAAGCACAGCAGGTCAGGCAGCATCCTTGAAGCAGGTGAATCGACGTATTGGGCATAAGACATTCATCAGTAATCAGAATCAATTACTTCATTCTGCCCCTGTGTAAGTGCATTGAGGTGGGAATGGCCTCCTACTGTTCCTGTGTAAGTGACTCAAGGGACTGACTGGCTTCTTCCTCGTTCAATTGGACAGGGCCAAGGGCCTGATTGAGTTACTCCTGGTTCCTGTTTGACAGCTCATTGTACTGACTAGTATGACAATACTGCAGCTTTAAGAGGTTATTTGGTCGGGGTTTCTTTTATGAGAGAGATTGAACGATCATTACCAAGCTGTGTAGTAAAGACCACTTGAGTAAACAGCGATGGAGGCCTTAGGTTTATTTTAATGCAGCCTGAATGGGTGTGGCCAGCTCTCACAGGTTAGGATCACTGGGTTTTCGTTTCTAGGTGACATCAGAAACTATTGGGGTCGCCACAGAAACTTCAGTAAATGTTTCCTGGTTGCTACCCTCTCTGACAGTTCTCTTGATGCTGTTTTTAATTCCTGGATTGGAGAAATATTTGTGACATTCTGTGTCTGAATATTCCTTTTTGCCAAGGGCTGTGTTTATGGGATTTCCCTATATTGGAACAGTTCATTAGTAATAGTTCCTAGATCTATTATTCTGTTAAGCTATCCAATAGAATTACGTTATTCTAAATTCCTCTTTCTGTGGTTTTATTTCTTCTTTCGTGTTGAAATAGATGGTATTTTGCTTCACACCGAGGAGTCTGACCAGTCACATTGCATCTGGAACAGACACTTTACATTTCCTTTAAAATAAGGAAACATTCGAGTCTAGGCTATTGCCGTCAAATATTTTCGAGGGGTTCTGGTGTGGTCCATCACACTGGACTCCTTCTCTTCCTGAGTAATAGGCTGGAGGCACTGAATGGGCTGTCCCTGTTCATCTCCAATACTGTCTATGGGCTAAACGACTTCCTCATATTCCTGTGAAACCAGTGTTAGGTGATGAATGAATTCTTATTTTACTGTGGGAATGTGCAGTGTCAGGCAGTACTGTTACATGAATGTTACTGATACTTTAACAGCACAAGCCTGAATAGAGCCTGGGTCTTGCTGCACATGGACACAGACCAGTTCAGGAGCTGACGGGGGACAAAACGTTCTGAACACTGTGGAACCTTCAGTGATCATCCCCACTTCGGATCTTATGGTGGGGAGGGTGGGGCCGGGGAGACATTGATGAAGCAGCTGAAGATATTTGTGAAGATGAAGCTACACTGAGGATCTCCGACAGGGGTGACCCAGGACAGAGATGATCACAATCTTCCTTTGTGCCATGTTTGACCCCAAACACTGGAGAGTTTACTCTGATTCCCATTAAGTCCAGTTCCTTGATGTCAACAGAAGTCAACCACTGCCTTGATATCAGGGCCAGTCATTTTTATCTGAACCCTTGTCTCAACCTCTTTTGTTCACATCAATAATCCATGATATAGGAGCAGCAAGTGTTTTCTTCAAACAGGTGGGATTGAATGTCAGGATTACTCTTCTCAAGAGTGTTCGGGGAGCGAGATGACTGAAAGTATTTGAAGAGGAAATAGATGGATATTGACCTGTCAGAGAGTTGAGGGCGATGAAGAATTGGGTATGAAAGAGGATTTGTGGCCAGGAGCAGATCAGTCACGATCTTAGTGAAGGGCAAGGCAGGTTTGGGGAGTGAACGACATGCCCCTGTTTCTGATGTTCTCACATTCTGTTATTGGAAAGTTAGTGGGTGTTATTTTTATGAATGTTCTGGCATTGCATATTGCAGTCAGTGAGACCAGATGATTTTGTGAGCCATCTCTGGGTGAGGTATGTGGGCTGTATTCACAGTGAATCTGGGTCTACAACATGACCAACAAATGGAGCACTTGCTGCAGAGAGGGGAACCTCTGTAAAGAGAGATGAGGGGCCTCTTTCATACCCAGACTGGATTTTCCAAATACATTTCCCAAATCACTTCAAAGCATGTGGGACAGTCTTGAGGGACTGAATGGTCTCATCTGTTTCTGTGCAACAGGTTATAGGAGTAAGTGGCCTCCAACTGCTCCTGTCTAGCAGGTTTGAGGGGCTGAATGGAACACAGGAACATTGGACTGAGGAGCAGGAGTGGGTCATGAGATACTTTGAGCCTTCTCCACCAGGCTCTAAGATTGTGGCTGATCAGGATGGGGTCTCAGCCCCACTTTCCTGTCTGCGTCCCATTATGCATGACTCACTTCTCTGTCAAATATTTAACTAACGCAGCTTTCAATCAATGTGAACATAGAGAAACGATAACCTTCCACTGAAGAGAATTCCGACTGGAAAGGTCCTTTCAGAATTGTTCGTCATCCCTCTTATAGAATCAGAGAGTCATGCAGAATGGAAACAGACCCATTAATCCATTCTGTTCACTCCGATCAGATATCAAATCTGATCCAGTCCCATTTGCCAGTATTTGGCAAATATCATTCCTCTTTCAGATACTTTTTAAATGTGCGATTGTAACCGCCTTCAGCACTTCCTCTATGAGCCTTCTCCACCAGACACTAAGATTGTGGCTGATCAGGTTGGGGTCTCAACCCCACTTTCCTGTCTATATCCCATTGTGCATGACTCACTTCTTTGTCAAATATTTAACTAATGCAGCTTTCAATCAATGTGAACATAGAGGCACGATAAACTTCCAGAGAAGAGAATTCCGATTTGAAAGGACCTTACAGAAAATTTCATCATCCCTCTTATAGAACCAGAGAGTCATGCAGAACTGAAACAGACCCGTTAGTCCGATCTTTTCACTCCGATCAGATATCAAATCTGATCTAGTCCCATTTGCCAGCATTTGGCCAATATCCCTCTTCTTTCAGATACTTTTTAAATGTGCGATTGTAACCACCTTCACTACTTCCTCTGACAGCACTTTCTGTACACACACCACTCACTGTGTGAAACATTTACCTTCAGGTCCTTTCTAAGTCAATCCCCCTCACCTCCAACCAATGCCCTCTTGTTCTGGACTCCCCTATCCTGGAGAGCAGAACGTGGCTGTTCAGAATATCCATGCCCCTGATGGTTTTATAAACCTCTATAATGTCACCCCTCAGCCTCTGACACTCCAGGGGGAAACACCTCAACCTAATCAACCTCTCCCTAAAGCTCAAACCTCCAGTCCTGGGACATCCGTGTAAGTCATTTCTGCAGAAAACCGAGTTGCACGCAGTATTCTTAAAGTGGCCTCACCAACATCCTGTACAGATACAACATACCACCACAACTCCTGTACTCAATGCTCTGACTGATTAAGGCAAATGTGCCAAATGTGTTCTGCACCACACTGTCTATCTGCGACTCCACTTTCAAGGAACAATGCACTTGCAGCCCTATGTCCCTTTGTTTCACAACATGCCCCAGGACCTGACCATGACGTATATAATGTCTGCCCTGATTTGCCTTCCCAAAATGCAAAGCTTCATATTTCCCTAAATTAAACTTCATGTGTTACTCTTTGCCCCTTTGTCCCATCTAATTGCGGTCTCGTTATACTCTGAGATAATCTACTACACCACCTTTCTGATGTCATCTGTAAACTTACTAACTATTGCCCCAATATTCACATCTAAATCCTATACATAAATGATAAAATACAGTGAACTCAGTCCTGATTCTTACAGCACACTGCTGCTCACAAGCCTCCAGGCTGAAAAATATCCCTCTTCCTTCATTATATTTGTGACTAGCTTCTTCTGGATCTTATGTGACTGAAACTTACTAATCTGTCTCCCAATCAAAATGAAATACTCGCGATGAAGACAGGCTGAGTATGTTAGGTTTATTTTCACCTGAAATAAAGGAGATTGAGGGGGACCTGATTGAGGTTTGCAAAATCATGAAGGGTATAGACAAGGTGGATAGAGACAAGCTTTTTCCCAGGGTGAAGTTTTCAAAAACGAGAGGTTATGCTTCCAAAGTGAGAGGTGGGATGTTTAAGAGGGATACACGCAGTAAGTACTTCACACAGAGGGTGGTGAGCGTTTGGAACGTTTTGCCTGCAGAGGTGGGAGAGGCAGGCACGGTAGATTCATTTAAGATGCGTCTGGACAGATGCATGAGTAGGTGGGCAACAGAGGAAGACAGATGCTTAGGGATTGGGCGACTGATTTAGACAGTACATTTGGATCGGCTCAGGCTTGGAGGCCGAAGGGCCTGTTCCTGGGCTGTCAATTTTCTTTGGTCTTTGTTCTTTAAATGAACACCTTGCTGAAGTCCATATAGACAATGTCTACCAAATTGCCTTCATCAATCTTCTTTGTCACCTCTTCAAAAAACTCAGCCAAATTAATGAGACATGATTTCCCATGCAGAAAGCTACGTTGTCTACCCCGATCAGCCCTTGCCTTCCCAAATGTATGTAAATGCTATTCCTCAGAATCCCCTCCAACGACTTACCCACCACTGACATCAGGCTCACCGGTCTATAGTTCCCCGGCTTTTTGGGTCACTGTTTCCTTTTCTAGTCCCACTCCTCCACTGCTCACACCAAATGTTAAATGTAACCAGGTTGGTGATATGGCTGATGATATCGGTCTCAGACTAGGTCAGGGTCAGTTTTAGGAACAAGTCAGGCTAGTTTCTTTAATCTGCTCAAATAGCACGTTTATGATCCAGAGCAATGTTACTCAAACAATGATGGAAAGATGAATGGCAAACTGTTTGGATATTGCAAATATATAATTAATATTTCGGTCCAGATATTATTGGAACCCATGACAAAACGAAAAATTGAGTGATTGTCCAAAACGTTATTCTGCTTCTGAGGATATTGTACTCACACATGCTGCTAGCAATGGGATTTAATCCTGGGAGAGTTGGATTTGGCTGAATTCCCTTTGCTTTAGGCAGTGAGGAGATTCCAATGAATTCTGGTTAGGGATCATCCAAAGGGTAGCACGGTGGTTAGCACTGCTGCCTCACAGCACCAGGGACTTGGGGTCGATTCCAGCCTTGGGTGACTGTCTCTGTGGAGTTTACACATTCTCCACTTTCCTGTGTGAGATTCAAATGGGTGATCCAGTTTCCTACCACAAACTGTGTAGGTTCGGTGGATTGGTCACGCTAATTGTCTGTCGTGTTCAGGGATTTCTAGGTAAGGAGCATTAGCCAGGTGTATATATAGGTGAATGGTTTGGGAAGGTTGGTATTGATTTGTTGGGCCGAATTCCTGTTTCAACAGTGTAGGGATTTCTATAAGAACGGTAACGATGACTGTAGAGGTTTTTTTTCGCTCGCACACATTGCTGTGATGAGGAACAATGAAGGAGAGAGAGTGCAATAGAGAGTGTAACCTTCTCAGGCAGGTTACATTTTCTCCCTCTCTGAGCTGAATCACACAGTAATGTCATCCTCTCCCAAACTGAGTCACGTGAGGTCTCCTTGTACATTGTCCAACTATGTCTCCATCACATTCCCTGTTCCATGTCGGTGCATCATTGCTGTTGTCATATGCAGAGCCATACCCTTAGCAGAAAATGTTCTCGTTCGATTTTAAATATGTTCACATGGCCCTGCGTCATTTAAAAATAAAATGTTTAATATATTCAGAATACCTTTGTTAAAATGAATGCATTTTTCAAAGAAATACAGAAATTGCTGGAACAGCTCGGCAGGTCTGTCAGCATCCAGATGCCTTTTACATGCTGTAGTTCTGCCATCTTGCACCCCTTCCTCTGGCAGCTCATTCCATACACACACCACCCTCTGCGTGAAAAGGTGCCCTTTAGGTCTCCTCAAAATCTTTCCCCTCTCACTTTCAACCAATGGCCCTCTGGTTTTGGATGCCCCCTAACCTGGGGAAAAACCCTGACTATTCACCTATCCATGACCGTTCTGATTTTATAAACCTTTACTGGTGCGAAATGTGACTCCAAACAACACGAATAGCTGTACTTTCAGTCATCCTGGGCCTAAATTCTGAAATTCAATACTGACACCTCTTCCTTCTCCATCAAGTCACAATTCTAAATCCATTTTAATCAGTTTGTTCAGAGGAATCATGAGACACTTCTGTGGGCTTTACACCTAGACCTTTGTGCCCGGAGGCAGGGACACCAGCATCACTCAGCAATATCCATAAAGCTATAAGAGTATTCTCCTGTGTGTTTGTTCATCAGACTGTTCTGACATGCTGGGACATACCTCTGCAACAGGCAGGACTTGAATCCAGGCCTTCTAGTCCAGAGCTCGGAAAACTACCAAACAAGTTCAGGAATTGGAATCAAATTCAGAGCTCTGGCTCAGAGACTGGGACACTACCCATTACACAACCATACCCAGATTTAGGGTCATATTTTAGTGCCCACTTTCAGCTCAGTGTGGATTTATTATAATTAGGTTACCATTACTGAACTACACAAAACACTTTGTATTGTTAAACAAATGCAAGATATTTGTCTCAACTGTAGGATATTGAGTGTATGTGCTGTGCTATCGAAATTAACTATGAGCAGCTTTAATCGCTATTGTCTGTAGTCTGCAAGATTTGAGAAAGAAATCCTGCAGACACACTCTGCACAATGAAGGGTCTCAAATGGATATTTATTACTGAACACTGGAGTCGAAGGAAGAGCTTAATTTCTGGTCCCAAAACACTGATCACTATTACCCACCTCTAACGTGCAACTGCCCTCTTCCTATAAGCATGAAATTTAACCAAGCCGCTGATTACTGTCCAGCCTCTCCTCCCCACTGACTGTGTCAGCAATCTGTCCCTCCTCCCCCAACCACACAAGGCAAACCAAGCTCAGGGTCTTTGTGAAAATCAAGGCCGGAGTGTGCAGGCTTCCTGGAGATGGGGAGGGAATTTTAAAATTGAAGGGGGAGGGTGAGGTGGCAGTAATATCACACACTGGGCTGAGGGGTAGCTGATGGAGTTTATTTTGGATTAATGCGAGGTATTGGATTTGGTAAATCAAACAACAGCAGGACCTATACAATTAAAAGTAGGGTCTTTGTCAGTGTTGTGGAACAGAGACCTAGGCCGTCAGGTATTGTGCTTTAAAATTTGCATCTCATATAGATAGTGCGGTTAAGAAGGTGTTTAACACATTTGTCTGCAATAGTCAGAACTTTGAGTATCGGAATTGGGACGTCATGTAGTGGTTGTGCAGGATATTGGTGGAACCTCTTCTGGAATACTGTGTCCAGTCTGGTCAACCTCCCGCTTATTCCATAGGCACACCACCCTCTGGGTGAAACAACTGCCCCTTAGGTCACTTTTAAATGTTTCCCCTCTCACCTTAAGCCTATGTCCTCTAGCTTTGGACTCCCCGTACCCTCAGAGAATACCTTGACTATTCACCCAGATATTACTGACCTTGATATTATTAAGCTGGAATGGGTTCAGAAGAGATTAACCTGGATATTGCAGGGAATGGAGGGAGTGAGCGATAAGGAGAGGCTGGGTATGCTGGGAATTTTTTCACTGTAGAATATGAGATTAAGGGGTAACTTTGCAGAGGTTTATAAAATAATGAGGGGTACAGATAAGCTAAAGGACTGATGTCTTTTCCCTAGAATTATGGATTCAAAACTGAGGGATATTTTAACTGCGAGGAAAAAGTTTTACAAAAGTCATGAGAAGTAAATATTTTAATCTGGTTTGTGTGTGGAATGAACTTCCAGAGGAAGTGGTGAAAGCAGGGACAGTTACAACGTTTAAAGGACATTTAGATCAGTCCATGGATAAGACATCAGTTTGGATGGTGCTGTAAACCGCTGCCCTCTCTCTCCCCCTCTCTGAATGAATGGTTTTCACCCACTGCCAATGCCTGTGCAGTGGCGTGTACAGGCCAGCAGAGGGTGGCATTGCATCACTTTAATCACCACAGAGACTGGCAGGCCTGCCCCACACAGAGACACACAGATACACACACGGGAATGATTAGGGCCTGGCGTGAAGCTCATCTGGTAACTTAAATGGAACATAAAGAAATGCTCAAGTCGCCTCGTAAACTATTAAAGTATGAGGGACAGATCTGCCAAATTCCACTGTTTAAATAAAAACATCAATTTATTTTTTGACTCTGAAATTGAACATTTTACATCAACTATTCACAACTCTGGGACCCCCTTTCTCTTAACTGCTTATTACCCGACTCCAGCTCTACAGCAATATACTGTTTCTGGGTCTGCCATCTTCTCATATCTCAGGTGATTGTAAGCTGTCAGTTCAGAACAGCATTCCCTTTCTCTTAAAGGTACAATGCACACTTTCAACTTCATCACATTATACCCTGATGAATATCGATAAGTAGATCCTATCCGATTTCTCTTGCTCTGTGGTTTGTCAATATTTCATCTACTCTGTCTCGTATGTGTCAGGATTTTTGTTGTTCCATTGACAGTATGTCATTATTCAACTCCGTCCGTGGGAATATATCAGTATTTGACTTGCTCACACACGTGAATGTGGGGCAGGATTTCAGTTGTTTCATGGGGACTGTGACACTATAACAATCTCAATGTTTGTAGGTGGCACCGACCTGGAAGAACTCTGAAGTCTATGGAGGACAGTGTGGAACTCTAACAGGACAATCACACGTTGGTGTAGTGTTCAGGTTTATGGCAGATGGGGATCAGTGCAGAGCTGTGTGAGGTGATACACTTTGGTCGGAAAGCCAATGAAAGACAGTTTAAAACAGGCTATGCCATTATAAAGGGGGTGCATGAGCAGAGGGCGCTGGGTGTATATGAGCACAGATTGTTGAAGATGTCAGGACAAGTGAGGAGAGCAGTAACTCTCACAGATTAGTTTCAGTATCTGAGCTGTTGACAGGAGGAGGTGTAGGAGGGAGCCTCCGTGCTCCCTTCCTGGGAGGTGGTGGTAACGATGTGTTGTGAGCCCACCCTCCTGCCCACCGAGACCGTGGGGAATCCATTTGTACCAGCTCGAGACAAAAGGGAGATGGCATCAGGGCCACAGCTTCTAAGTTGTGCCTGGGGTAAACGGACCTGCCAGTGGGTTTAAAGTGAGAATTGCCCTTCACTGAACATTGCTCCTTACTCGGTCGGTGGGACGCAGATGTATCAGAATCTCCACACGAGACGTCCCGGTCCCCTCCAGCTTGTACCAGGATCCTCCCCACATGGCGGGGGGAGGGTGGGTGAGGGAACGGATATCGGGCACTCCACCACCCGGCTCGGCCATTTCTGTTCTATTCCAGACTGTTTCTCTTGGAATGGGAGAAAGGGAGGGAGAAAGTGAGGGTGGAAGTGGGTGGCCCTGCTGTTAGTGTTGGTGTAGGTGGGGATAATGGTATAATAGTGAGGTGTCCGGAGGGAGTCAGTCCACAGTGTTGTATGCCTGCAGTGTTATTAGTGTTGCAATGAAGTGGAGGGAGGGGGGAGAGAGGAGGAGAGAGAGAGAGACAGAGACAGAGAGAGAAGATGCTGCATGCAGTAGTGAGAGTGGTGGACCATTAGCCTTGTTCGGGGGTCGGTGCTATAACAGATATACAGTGAGTGTGAGGGAGCAGAGAGAATACAGTGACCCTTACCCTGACAGAGTGGGGAAGGTTATTGATGCTTGTCCTGTATTGCTGGGCATTTCGTCAGACCGCAGATACTGCACTGAGCTGGGTGGGGAGCTCAGACCATGCTCGGTGGGTCTGGTGGTGTCGCCCCCTCTGGGAAGAGAATGGTCCCCCTCTGTACTAGCCCATCCACCAGGACCTCTGTTCCCCTGTCGACAAACCGTGGTGTAATTGCCCCTTATCTGCCATGCTCGGGGTAAACTGTGCAGGGCAGCTCCAAACTGAGAAAGCTCAACCGTGTGCCCCTTGGCCTTTTAAAGATGGCCCCAGTGCCAGGGATCACGGAATATCCAGGGGCACCCGGTCAATAGTGAGTACCTCCAGTCATGATGGGTGGAAGAATCGGGCTGGTATTGAATGAGGGGGACACCATGGGGTGGGCTGGGTAGTTAATGAGGTGAGTTCGATAGCACCAGGAAACTGGCTCAGCCTCGTGTGGACGATCCCTCTGTCACACTCAAGGAAAATCAAACAAAGATAAATTATTGTTCGAATCTGCCCAAATGAGGCGTCGATTCTGTTGAAACTAATTGCAGTTACAAAGATGCACGACAAATGATCATCTGACCTCACACCAATATCCCTTTTTACCATCTTACCTGGGAAGACAGGCTCATGTTACAGGATGTTATCGAAGTGACCACATTTCAGCATTCTGCAAACTGGGAGCACATCCTTCCATGACACTGTCTCTCAGTCTGCCCCTCTCTGTCTGTACCCCAAACCCCTCCCATGTGCTGATATTAAACTGATACCCCAGCCATCTCTCCCTGTCAGTGATGTTCACACCCACAGCAGCCCCTTGTCAGGGCAACAATGGAGATATGGAGCTATAAATGGGTGTGAGCTAACATCCTGTCACTTCCAGCATGGGTTGCTAGTTTCCCCACGCTGGGCAGTGATCGAACACAGTGTTACTGAGCAATGCCATGGGGTGGGGTGCACAGTCCTACATGCTGGGAGGATAACTGCTCCAAGTTTACAGATCAATGCATTGGGTGGGGTACACAGCGGGGAGGGTAACTGCCCCTGGTTTACAGATCAATGTACTGTGGTGGTGTACACAGTCCTACATGCTGGGAGGGTAACTGCTCCTGGGTTACAGATCAATGCACTGGGGTGGTGTACACAGTCCTACATGCTGGGAGGGTAACTGCTCCTGGGTTACAGATCAATGCACTGGGGTGGTGTACACAGTCCTACATGCTGGGAGGGGAACTGCTCTTGGGTTACACATCAATGCACTGGGGTGGTGTACACAGTCCTACATGTGAGGAGTGTAACTGCTCCTGGTTTACAGATTAATTCACGGGTGATCACTGCACTGGTCGCTGTGCTGGAAAGACTATCTGGTTGTGGTTTATAGATAATGCAATGATGTGGTTTGTGTAGCTCCCCATGCTGGATGGATATTTGTTTCAATTTACACGTAAGTGCCCTGCTGTGGTCTGCACAGCTCCCAGTGCTGGACAAATATATATGATCTGGGTTTATAGATCAATGTTCTGATCTGATCGGTGCAGTGTTCCACTCTGGCCAGATTGCTGGGTTGTATTGACCAGTATAATGGATGAATCTGCACAGATTGCTGGGTCGTCCTGACCAGTCCACTGGCCTGGTCTGTACAGTGTTCCCCGGTGAACAGATATCTCCTCTGGGTGTATGGTGTCTGGGCTGGTTCTGTGAGGTGGATTGAGAATGTGATATATCTAACCATTTCAACTGATCTGGCAATGCCTTTAGTTCCCATTCCTGTGATTGGACCCTCCGTCTCTCACCCCATTAATGTTAATGTCACCCCAGGCTCAGTACATCATGTTGGTGGGGTGGGTAGGGGGGAAAGGTCATGGACAGGTCAAGGGGTTCCCCGGAATTTTCTGTCCCCGACATTCTATAACTGACATTCCCCGGAACGTTCTGTCCCCGACATTCTATAACAGACATTCCCCGGAACGTTCTGTCCCCGACATTCTATAACTGACATTCCCCGGAACGTTCTGTCCCTGACATTCTATAACAGACATTCCCCGGAACGTTCTGTCCCCAACATTCTATAACTGACATTCCCCGGAACGTTCTGTCCCTGACATTCTATAACTGACATTCCCCGGAACGTTCTGTCTCTGACATTCTATAACTGACATTCCCCGGAACGTTCTGTCCCTGACATTCTATAACTGACATTCCCCGGAACGTTCTGTCTCTGACATTCTATAACTGACATTCCCCGGAACGTTCTGTCCCCAACATTCTATAACTGACATTCCCCGGAACGTTCTGTCCCTGACATTCTATAACTGACATTCCCCGGAACGTTCTGTCTCTGAGACTCTATAACTGACAATTCAATTCCCTGACGTCCGGCCGTTCACAAACAAATAATAAGATCCCGAGGGAAGAGATCCCGTTCCAGGGAGAAGGAGACACTGTTCCGAAGGCCCCTCAGGCAGTTAAAGGGGGGAATACGTTTTCCCTGCGTTTACATTTCTCCACGACACAGGACCGACCACAATTTAGACCAAAGTACAGGAATTCCCAAACTCTGTTTGTCTTCAGGAAACTGGGAGAGAATCCTTCAGGACAGCAACGTTTCCACCCTCCGTATTAGGAACAGGGGAGGAGTGACCTGTGTCTGCTCTCGAGTGATCGAGTATGTGGGAATATTCTAGAAACCATCTGTCCTTATGGATGTGTCTCTGTGTGTTTGGGGAGGGAGGGTTTCTGGTGGTTTATGTCACATTTTTGTCAGTAATTCCGACCTTCCCATTTGTTATTCCAGCTCCAATTATTTTAATAAATCCCTGAATACAGGGACACATTTGAAAATCTCACTGGGTCCCCTATCAAATGGGTCCCGTTCCCTCCAGGCTGATGGATAATGGGTTTGTTTTCCTTCCTCACAGTTAACGTAGTGACCATCTACGTCCTGCTTTATAAAGATTGTGGATTGTCTCCATGTGTCAGACGTTACCTGGGGGCCATGGCAGCGGCGGATCTCCTGGTCATTATCCTCGACCTGATCCTGAGACACATTCCCATTGTTTATCAGGAACAGTTTTATTTCCTGAGGTACTCCGTCCCCGTGTGTAATATCCACGCCGTCCTGCTTTATGCAGCCACTGACTGCTCTGTCTGGTTCACCGTCACTTTCACCTTTGATCGGTTTGTGGCCATTTGTTGCCAGAAGGTGAAAAGTAAATATTGCAGTGAGAAAACGGCGGCTGTGGTTCTGGGAGCAGTGACTGTTCTGAGCTGTTTAAAGAACATTTCCTGGTATTTTATTCTCACGGCTCGGTATTGGCTGGTGAACGGCCCCTGGTTTTGTGAGGTAACAGACGCTGTTCTAATCTCCAGTGTCTGGGTCACAATCGAGTTCCTCCACCACATTCTAACCCCGTGTGTCCCATTTCTCCTGATTCTGCTGCTCAATGTTCTCACCGTCAGACACATTTTAGTGACCAGCAGAGCCCGCAGGAGACTCCGCGCTCACACCAATGGGGACGCTCAGTCTGACACTGAAATGACAAACCGAAAAAAATCCATCATTTTGCTATTTGTGATCTCGGCCAATTTCATCCTGTTATGGTCAACGTTCATGCTGTATTCTATGTGGTACCGGATGTTGTTTATTGGGTACCGGTCTGTGTATCTCGATGACTTTGTGCAGGAATTGGGCTTCATGCTGCAGCTCCTCAGTTGCTGCACAAACACCGCGATTTATGCCGTGACCCAGACTAAGTTCAGGCAGCAGCTGAAGAATGTGCTGAAATATCCCTTCACCCAAATCCATCCATCCATCAAATTCCCTCATTAATCAATCCATCCGGGATTTTCTCATTTCAGTTCAGTGTTTCAGTGATGGAGCAGCCTGTCGCTCTGGTAACAGACTGAAGGTAGCGCTAGTTTGTCCATCCTTATCCCACAGGGGGGTGACAGGGAAACATTTCAATGTATCTCACAACTCAGGGGCCAGTGAGAAAAGGCACCACCCCACTGACTCTATCCATCACTTCCATTTGTAACCAATAAAAATGTTGATTAAAGCGTGCCGAGCAGCAGAGTGACCGATGTTGTTGTGTGTCTTTGTGTTGGAGAAGCTGAGCTGGAGAGAGACAGACTCAGCCCCAGTCCTGGTCCTCAGGGAAGGGGAGGACACCGCGCCCTGAGCTCAGGAGCTGGGTTTAACACACTCTGTCCCCCCCCAGTCCAACCTGGCCTCCCCATTTCCTCTCCCCACTCTTCCTCCTCAATTCTCTCCCTCTCTCTCTTCCACCACCTCTCCTCTTCATTCTCCCTCATCCCCCTCTCTCACAACACCCCCAAAACTGGTTTCTCCACCTGCCTCCATTCTTCCCTCTCCTCCTCCCCCTCACTCTTTCTCTCTCTTCCCGCCTCTGTCTCCCTTCTACAATTCCATCTCTACCACATTTCCCCCCCTTCTCCCATATCCCATCCCCACCATCGCACACGCAGCCTCACCACCAACACTCTCGTCTCTGGGTCAGAGGGGAAGGGATGGACCAGGGAGACAGTGTGTGGCAGACAGACAGGGAGGGAGGGAGAGAGATTCAGCCGAAGAGAAATGGAAGGAGGTGGAGAGACAGAGAGTCACCGAGGAAGCGGGATCAAGAGTGGAAGAATGTGGAGAGAGAGTGAGGGGCAGGGAGAGAGAGGGGCAAGAGAGAGATCGGGTGAGGAAAAGAAAGAGAGACACACGGGAGGAGATAATGAGAGTGAGGGCTGCGAGAGAGAGTGGGCGAGAGAAAGTGTGAGACTGAGAGAGGGGTGAGGGAGGGAGCAAGAGAGAAAGGGAGAGAGAGAGAGATTAGACGAGAGAGAGAGACGGGACGAGAGACAGAGCGAGGGCGAGAGAAAGAAATGGTGAGAGAGAGCAAGGGCAAGAAAGAGAGAGGAGTGTGTGGGGGGTGGTCGAGAGAGAGGGGGGCAGGAGAGAGAGAGGGTGAGAGCGAGCGTGAGGGGGCAAGAGAGGACGAGACAGAGCGAGAGGGAGGGAGGGAGAAAATGGGTGAGAGAGAGAGGGAGAGAGTGAGCAAAAGAAAGATAGAGGGGTGTGTGTGAGAGAGAGAGAGATGGGCGAGAGTCAGCGATAGGGAGAGGGGTGACAGAGGAGAAGAGGTTGCGAGAGTGAGACAGAGGGGATGAGAGAGCGGGAATAAGGGAGAGAGTTTGTGAGAGATACGGGGGAATAGTGAGAGAGAGGCGACTAGCGAGTGACAGAGATGAGAGAGAGTGGGGTGTGAAAGAGAGAGATAGAGAGAGACAGAGAGAGAGGAGGCGGGAGTGGGAGGGAGGGTCGAGAGAGACAGAGAGAGAGGGAGAGCGAGAAAGAGAGAGAGAGAGATGAGAGAGGGCGACGGGGTTGAGAGAGGAAGAGAGGGTGTGAGAGCGAGAGTGAGATGGGATGAGTGCGCAAAGGAGGGAGTGATGTGTCGAGAGAGAGAGAGGGCAAGAGTGATAGAGGGGAGTGAGAGATGGCGACAGGGAGAGGATGACAGAGAGAAGCCATAATGAGAGAAAGAGTCGCAGAGAGATGAAGAAAGGAGGTGAGCAAGGGGGAGAGAGTGTGCACGAGAGAGACAGCGAGAGAAAGAGGAGGCGAGAGAGAGAGAGGTCAAGATGGAGGGAGAGAGGGGGCAGATACGAGAGAGTGCCAGAGAGAGAGGGAGAGAGATGGTCGAGAGAGAGAGGATTGATAGAGAGAGAGAAGGGAGCGGGATAGAGAGAGAGGGCTACAGAGAAAGAGGGGGGGGGGCGAGTGAGAGAGAGAGGCCGCAAGAGAGGGAGAGGGAGCGAGAGATAGGGGAGAGCGAGATGGAGAGATGGGGCAAGTGAGAGGTAGAGAGATGACAGAGAGAGAGAGAGGAGACGAGAGACAGAGGAAAGGCCATAAGAGACAGAGAGAGAGAGAGACAGACAGAGACAGAGAAAGAGGGGTGAGAGAGGAAGAATGGGTGCGAGAGTGATGAGGCAAGAGTGAATGGGGAAGACAGTGGCGAGAGAGAGAGACAGACAGAGACAGAGAAAGAGGGGTGAGAGAGGAAGAATGGGTGCGAGAGTGATGAGGCAAGAGTGAATGGGGAAGACAGTGGCGAGAGAGAGAGACAGACAGAGGGGCCAAAGAAAGAGAGGTGTGAGAGAGGGAGAGAGGGGGGCGAGAGAGAGAGGGGGGTGATAGACAGAGTGATAAAGAGGGAGAGAGTGAGAAAGGGAGAACGAGAGAGAGAACGAGAGAGAGAGAACGAGAGAGAAAGAGAACGAAAGAGAACGAGAGAGAGCAAGAGGGAGGGAGAAAGGTGCAAGAGAGAAGGAAAGAGGGGGCAGATACAAGAGAGAGTGAGAGAGCAAGATAGAGGAGAGAGGGAGGGAGGGAGACAGGGAGACAGGGAGCGAGTGAGCGAAAGAGAGCAAGAGAGGGGCGAGAGAGGGTCGACAGAGAGAGAGAGCGAGGGGGAGAGAACGAGGTGAAGGGAGAAGGGAGAGAGAGGGGAGAGAGTGCGAGGGGGGAAGTGAAAGGGATACAGAGAGAGAGAGCATGAGCATGTGAGAGAGGGAGAGCGAGATACAGAGATGGGGAGAGCAAGAGAGAGGAGGGCAGAGCGAGAGATGGGGGCAAGCTCGCGACAGAGGGATGAAAGAGAGGGGTGCGAGAGAGAGAAGGTGAGGGAGGGAGGACTGAGTGAGATAGGGAGAGAGAGAGAGAGCAACAGACAGACATAGAGAGAGATAGAGTAAGAGTGAGACAGAAGGGGTGAGAGAGGGAGGGAGGGAGGGAGGACGGAGAGAGAGGAAGAGAGAGAGAGATAGACAGACAGAGCACGAGTGAGCGAGCGAGAGAGAGAGTGAGATAAGCGAGAGAGGGGAGCAAGAGAGAGGGAGAGAGAGAGAGCGTGAGAGAGGGTGAGAGTGCAAGAGAGAGAGGAAGAGTGAGAGAGAGAGAGATAGGAAGTGTAAGAGAGAGAGGATGTGAGAGTGGGAGGGGGACAGAGAGAGGGATAGAGAGAGAGAGTGGGAGAGAGAGACGGACAGCAAAAGAGAGGGGAGGCGAACGAGAGACAGAGGGATGAAAGAGAGGGGCACGAGAGAGACAGAGGAGGCAAGAGAGGGAGTAGAAGCTGAGAGAGAGAGAGACAGACAGACAGAGAGTGAGTCAGAGAGAGGTAATGAGAGGGGGAGAGAGATGGGACGATGGGGGAGGGAGGGGGAAGATGGGGGAGAGAGAGTGGAGAGAGAGGGAGAGAGAAGAGAAGATGGGAGAGAGAGGGATTGATGGGAGAGGGGGGGGACGAGAGAGGGAGAGAGAGGATGATGGGGAAGAGAGGGGATGATGGGGGAGAGAGAGGGGCGAGAGAAGAAAAGAGAGGGTCGATGGGGTGAGAGAGGGGACGATGGGGGGTGAGAGAGGGGATGAGAGAGGGAGAGAAAGGGGGAAAGAGTGGGGATGAGAGAGGGGCTAGAGGGGGATGAGATTGGGAGAGAGGGGTGACGAGAGAGGTGAGAGAGAGTGGAGAGAGAGGTTACGAGAGGGGTGGAGTGAGGGGACGAGAGGGGGAGAGAGGGGATGAGAGAGGGAGAGAGAGAACGAGAGTGGGAGAGAGAGGGGCGAGAGAGGGGGAAGAGAGAGGGAGAGAGATGGGATGAGAGAGGCGACAGTGGACGGGTGTGAGAGAGAAGGGACGATAGGGGAAGAGAGAGGGGACGAGAGGGGGAGAGAGCGGGGAGGAGAAGGGGAGAGAGAGGGGATGATGGGGGAAGAGAGAGGGGACGAGAGGGGGAGATAGAGGGGTAGGGAGAGGGGTCTAGAGAGGGGAGAGAGAGGGGATGAGAGGGGGAGAGAGGGGAAGAGAGAGGGGAGAAAGAGGTGACATGAGGGGAAGAGAGAGGAGAAGAGAGAGGGGGAAGAGAGGGGTAGAGAGGAGGGGAGAGAGGCGACGATGGGGAGAGTGTGGGGGAGTGAGAGAGGGGGAGAGGGGGGAGAGAGAAGGTAAGAGAGGTGGGACAAGAGGGGGGAGAGAGAGAGAGTCGAGAGAGGGAGAGAAAGGGGAGGGAGAGAGAAGGGAGAAGAGAGGGGGAGAGAGGGGATGAGAGTGGGAGAGAGAGGGGAGGACGGGAGAGATAGAGGGGACGAGAGGGGGAGAGCGCGGTGATGATGGGGTGACGGGGAGAGAGAGGGAGAGAGCGGGGACGAGAGAGGGGGGAGAGCGAGGGGATGAGAGGGGGAGAGATGGGACGAGAGAGGGGAGAGAGGGGTGACATGAGGGGAGAGAGGGGACGAGAGAGGGGGTAAGAGAGGCGGGAGCAGGTAATGAGAGAGGGAGCTATCGGACGAGAGGGGGAAAGAGAGGGGACGAGAGAAGGAGAGAGAGGGGAGGAAGCTAGAGGGGAGGAGAGAGAGAGCGAGGGGAGTGAGAGGGGACGGGGGTGAGAGAGAAGGGACAAGGGGAGAGAGAAAGGTGATGCGAGGGGACGAGACGAAAACTAATGAGGGAGAGAGAGGGGAGAGAGGGGGAGAGAGGGGGGCGATGTGGGGAGAGAGAGAGGGGAGAGAGTGTGGAGAGTGAGGGGAGAGAGAGCGAGAGAGGGGGGACGACTGGGGGAAAGGGAGGGCACTATGGGAAGAGAGAGGGTACGAGAGATGGGGAGGGGGGGACGAGAGAGGGAGAGAGAGCATAGAGAGAGGCGTGAGAGAGGGGACGACGCGGGGAGACAGATGGAGAGAGAGGGGACAATGGGGGAGAGAGAGGGCAAGATGGGGGAGAGAGAAGGTACAAGAGAAGTGGAGAGAGGGGACGAGAGGCTGAGAGAGAGGGGACGATGGGGTGAGAGAGAGGGGACGAGAGAGGGAGAGAGGGGAGAGAGGGAGAGGGGGGATGATGGGGGAGAGAGAGGGGATGAGAGATGGAAAGAGAGGGGACGATGGGGGGAGATAGAGGGGAGAGAGAGGGAGAGAGAGGGGACGATGTGGGGAGAGAGAGGAGAGTTAGAGTTTAGAGAGAGGAGACAATGGGGGATAGAGAGGGGACGATGGGGGAGAGCGAGGGGAGAGAGGGGGGAGAGAGAGGGGATGATGGGCGGTAGAGAGAGGGATAGAGGGGGGTCGATCGAGAGAGAGAGAGGGGAGACAGAGGGGAGAGAGAGAAGGAGAGAGAGTGGACGGTGTGGAGAGAGAGATGGGAAATAGAGGTGAGTGAAAGGGAGAGAGAGAGGATGATGGGGAGAGAGAGGACGATGGGAGGAGAGAGAGGGGAGAGTGGGGGAGAGAGAGGGGAGGATGGGGAGAGAAAATGGGGACAATGTTGGGAGAGAGAGGGGACGTGAAAGGGGGAGAGAGGGCACGATGGGGGGAGACAGAGGGAGAGAGAGGGACAGAGAGGGGCGATGTGGGAGAGAGAGGGAACGGGGACAGAGGGGACGAACGAGGGATTGAGTGGGGAGGGAGAGAGAGAGAGAGGGGACGATGGGGGAGAGAGAGTGGACGAGAGAGGGAGAGAGAGTGGTCGAGAGGGGGCGAGAGAGGGGAGAGAGGGAGAGAGAGAGGTCGATGGAGGGAGAGAGAGAGAGAAGAGAGAGAGGGGAGAGAGAGGGGAGAGAGGGGATGATGGGGGAAAGAGAGAGGACGATGGGTGCAGAGGGGGAGACAGGGAGAGAGAAGGGACAAGAGAGGGGCGAGAGAGGGGAGAGAGAGGTGACAAGAGTGGGAGAGATGAGACGGGGAGAGATAGGGGTCGAGAGAGAAGGGACGAGGGAGGGAGAAAAAGGGGGAGAGGGAGGGGGCGAGAGAGGGGAGAGAGAGGGG